>NC_069503.1:286720789-287034955 GCF_027579735.1 Bombina bombina | reverse complement strand
ATAACAAAGCCCCCCAAAATAAAAAAAATGCCCTACCCTATACTAAATTACAAAAGTTAACAGCTCTATTACCTTACCAGCCCTGAACAGGGCCTTTTGCGGGGCATGCCCCAAAGAAAACAGCTCTTTTGCCTGTAAAAAAAAACACAATACCCCCCCCCCACATTACAACCCACCACCCACATACCCCTACTCTAACCCAAACCCCCCTTAAATAAACCTAACACTACCCCCCTGAAGATCTCCCTACCTTGAGTCGTGTTCACCCAGCCGGGCCGAAGTCTTCATCCGATGGGGCAGAAGAGGACATCCAGACCGGCAGAAGTCTTCATCCAAGCGGGGCAAGAAGAGGTCTTCCATCCATCAGAAAAGTACAAAAAAACAAACAAACAAACACTAAATTAGCAAGAGTAATAAAATATTACAATAATTTTAAACTAATTACACCTAATCTAAGCCCCCTACTAGCTATTAATATAGCTACAATATAACTAATAGTTACATTGTAGCTATTTTAGGATTTATATTTATTTTACAGGCAACTTTGTATTTATTTTAACTAGGTACAATAGCTATTAAATAGTTAATAACTACCTAGCTAAAATAAATACAAATTTACCTGTAAAATAAACCCTAACCTAAGTTACAATTACACCTAACACTACACTGTCATTAAATTAACTAAATAAATTAATCCTATATAAAACTTAATACTTACCTGTAAAATAAACCCTAATATAGCTACAATATAACTAATAGTTACATTGTAGCTATTTTAGCATTTATATTTATTTTACAGGCAACTTTGTATTTATTTCTCCAACATAGGTGTGTCCGGTCCACGGCGTCATCCTTACTTGTGGGATATTCTCCTCCCCAACAGGAAATGGCAAAGAGCCCAGCAAAGCTGGTCACATGATCCCTCCTAGGCTCCGCCTACCCCAGTCATTCTCTTTGCCGTTGTACAGGCAACATCTCCACGGAGATGGCTTAGAGTTTTTTAGTGTTTAACTGTAGTTTTTATTATTCAATCAAGAGTTTGTTATTTTAAAATAGTGCTGGTATGTACTATTTACTCAGAAACAGAAAAGAGATGAAGATTTCTGTTTGTATGAGGAAAATGATTTTAGCACCGTAACTAAAATCCATGGCTGTTCCACACAGGACTGTTGAGAGCAATTAACTTCAGTTGGGGGAACAGTGTGCAGTCTCTTACTGCTTGAGGTATGACACATTCTAACAAGACGATGTAATGCTGGAAGCTGTCATTTTCCCTATGGGATCCGGTAAGCCATGTTTATTAAGATAGTAAATAAGGGCTTCACAAGGGCTTATTAAGACTGTAGACTTTTTCTGGGCTAAATCGATTCATTATTAACACATATTTAGCCTTGAGGAATCATTTATTCTGGGTATTTTGATATGATTATATCGGCAGGCACTGTTTTTGACACCTTATTCTTTAGGGGCTTTCCCTAATCATAGTCAGAGCCTCATTTTCGCGCCGGTATGGCGCACTTGTTTTTGAGGACAGCATGGCATGCAGCTGCATGTGTGTGGAGCTCTGATACATAGAAAAGTCTTTCTGAAGGCATCATTTGGTATCGTATTCCCCTTTGGGCTTGGTTGGGTCTCAGCAAAGCAGATTCCAGGGACTGTAAAGGGGTTAAATATAAAAACGGCTCCGGTTCCGTTATTTTAAGGGTTAAAGCTTCCAAATTTGGTGTGCAATACTTTTAAGGCTTTAAGACACTGTGGTGAAATTTTGGTGAATTTTGAACAATTCCTTCATACTTTTTCGCAATTGCAGTAATAAAGTGTGTTTAGTTTAAAATTTAAAGTGACAGTAACGGTTTTATTTTAAAACGTTTTTTGTGCTTTGTTATCAAGTTTATGCCTGTTTACAATGTCTGAACTACCAGATAGATTGTGTTCTGACTGCGGGGAAACCAAGGTTCCTTCTCATTTAACTATATGTATTTTATGTCATAAAAAAATTTAGTATAAATGATGCCCAAGATGATTCCTCAAGTGAGGGGAGTAAGCATGGTACTGCATCATCCCCTCCTTCGTCTACACCAGTCTTGCCCATACAGGAGGCCCCTAGTACATCTAGTGCGCCAATACTCCTTACTATGCAACATTTAACGGCTGTAATGGATAATTCTATCAAAAACATTTTAGCCAATATGCCCACTTATCAGTGAAAGCGCGACTGCTCTGTTTTAGAAAATTCTGTAGAGCATGAGAACGCTGATGATATGGTTTCTGAAGGGCCCCTACACCAGTCTGAGGGGGCCAGGGAGGTTTTGTCTGAGGGAGAAATTTCAGATTCAGGAAACATTTCTCAATAAGCTGAACCTGATGTGATTACTTTTAAATTTAAGTTGGAACATCTCCGCGCTCTGCTTAAGGAGGTGTTATCCAATTTGGATGATTGTGATTATCTGGTCATTCCAGAACCACTATGTAAAATGGAAAAGTTCTTAGAGGCCCCGGGGCCCCCCGAAGCTTTTCCTATATCCAAGCGGGTGGCGTACATTGTTAGTAAAGAATGGGACAGGCCCGGTATACCTTTAGTACCTCCCCCCATATTTATAAAATTGTTTTCCTATAGTCGACCCCAGAAAGGACTGATGGCAGACAGTCCCCAAGGTCGAGGGGGCGGTTTCTACTCTACACAAGCGCGCCACTACACCCATAGAAGATAGTTGTGCTTTCCAAGATCCTATGGATAAAAAATTAGAAGGTCTGCTAAAGATGTTTGTTCAGCAAGGTTCCCTTCTACAACCATTTGCATGCATTGTCCCTGTCACTGCAGCCGCGTGTTTCTAGTTTGATGAGCTAGGAAAGGCGATTATTAGTAATTCTTCTTCTTATGAGGAGATTATGGACAGAATTCGTGCTCTTAAATTGGCTAATTCTTTCACCCTAGACGCCACCTTGCAATTGGCTAGGTTAGCGGCGAAAAAATTCTGGGTTTGCTATTGTGGCGCAGAGCGCTTTGGTTAAAATCTTGGGCAGCGGATGCGTCTTCCAAGAACAAATTGCTTGACATTCCTTTCAAGGGGAAAACACTCTTTGGCCCTGACTTGAAAGAGATTATCTCTGATATCACTGGGGGCAAGGGCCACGCCCTTCCTCAGGATAGGTCTTTTCAAGACCAAAAATAATCCTAAGTTTCGTCCCTTTCGCAGAAACGGATCAGCCCCAAGGGCTACGTCCTCTAAGCAGGAAGGTAATACTTCTCAAGCCAATCCAGCCTGGAGACCTATGCAAGGCTGGAACAAAGGAAAGCAGGCCAGGAAACCTGCCACTGCTACCAAGACAGCATGAAATGCGGGCCCCCGATCCGGGACCGGATCTGGTGGGGGGCAGACTCTCTCTCTTCGCTCAGGCTGGGGCAAGAGATGTTCTGGATCCTTGGGCGCTAGAAATAGTCTCCCAAGGTTATTCTCTGGAGTTCAAGGGGCTTCCTCCAAGGGGGAGGTTCCACAGGTCTCAGTTGTCTTCAGATCACATAAGAAGACAGGCATTCTTACATTGGGTAGAAGACCTGCTAAAAATGGGAGTGATTCATCCTGTTCCATTAGGAGAACAAGGGATGGGGTTCTACTCCAATCTGTTCATAGTTCCCAAAAAAGAGGGAACGTTCAGACCAATCTTAGATCTCAAGATCTTGAACAAGTTTCTCAAGGTTCCATCGTTCAAGATGGAAACCATTCGAACACTCCTTCCTTCCATCCAGGAAGGTCAATTCATGACCAAGGTGGATTTCAAGGATGCGTATCTACATATTCCTATCCACAAGGAACATCATCGGTTCCTAAGGTTTGAATTCCTGGACAAGCATTTCCAGTTCGTGGCGTTTTCTTTCGGATTAGCCACTGCTCCTAGGATTTTCTCATAGGTACTAGGGTCCCTTCTGGCGGTGCTAAGACCAAGGGGCATTGCTGTAGTACCTTACTTGGACGACATTCTGATTCGAGCGTCGTCCCTTCCTCAAGTAAAGGCTCACACGGACATTGTCCTGGCCTTTCTCAGATCTCACGGATGGAAAGTGAACGTGGAAAAGAGTTCTCTATCTCCGTCAACGAGGGTTCCCTTCTTGGGAACTATAATAGACTCCTTAGAAATGAGGATTTTTCTGACAGAAGCCAGAAAAACAAAACTTCTAGACTCTTGTCGGATACTTCATTCCGTTCCTCTTCCTTCCATAGCGCAGTGCATGGAAGTGATAGGTTTGATGGTAGCGGCAATGGACATAGTTCCTTTTGTGCGCATTCATCTAAGACCATTACAACTGTTCATGCTCAGTCAGTGGAATGGGGACTATTCAGACTTGTCTCCAAAGATACAAGTAAATCAGAGGACCAGAGACTCATTCCGTTGGTGGCTGTCCCTGGACAACCTGTCACAAGGGATGACCTTCCGCAGACCAGAGTGGGTCATTGTCACGACCGACGCCAGTCTGATGGGCTGGGGCGCGGTCTGGGGATCCCTGAAAGCTCAGGGTCTTTGGTCTCGGGTAGAATCTCTTCTACCGATAAATATTCTGGAACTGAGAGCGATATTCAATGCTCTCAAAGCTTGGCCTCAGCTAGCGAGGGCCAAGTTCATACATCAACCATCAGGGGGGAACAAGGAGTTCCCTAGCGATGGAAGAAGTGACCAAAATCATTCTATGGGCGGAGTCTCACTCCTGCCACCTGTCTGCTATCCACATCCCAGGAGTGGAAAATTGGGAAGCGGATTTTCTGAGTCGTCAGACATTGCATCCGGGGGAGTGGGAACTCCATCCGGAAATCTTTGCCCAAGTCACTCAACCGTGGGGCATTCCAGACATGGATCTGATGGCCTCTCGTCAGAACTTCAGAGTTCCTTACTACGGGTACAGATCCAGGGATCCCAAGGCGGCTCTAGTGGATGCACTAGTAGCACCTTGGACCTTCAAACTAGCTTATGTGTTCCCGCCGTTTCCTCTCATCCCCAGGCTGGTAGCCAGGATCAATCAGGAGAGGGCGTCGGTGATTTTGATAGCTCCTGCGTGGCCACGCAGGACTTGGTATGCAGATCTGGTGAATATGTCATCGGCTCCACCATGGAAGCTACCTTTGAGACGAGACCTTCTTGTTCTAGGTCCGTTCGACCCACTCCAGCTGACTGCTTGGAGATTGAACGCTTGATCTTATCAAAGCGAGGGTTCTCAGATTCTGTTATTAATACTCTTGTTCAGGCCTGAAAGCCTGTAACCAGAAAAATTACCACATAATTTGGTATATCTGTTGGTGTGAATCTGCAGGATTCCCTTGGGACAAGGTTAAGATTCCTAAGAGTCTATCCTTCCTTCGAGAAGGATTGGAAAAAGGATTATCTGCAAGTTCCTTGATGGGACAGATTTCTGCCTTGTCTGTGTTACTTCACAAAAAGCTGGCAGCTGTGCCAGATGTTCTAGTCTTTGTTCAGGCTCTGGTTAGAATCAAGCCTGTTTACAAAATTTTGACTCCTCCTTGGAGTCTCAACCTAGTTCTTTCAGTTCTTTAGGGGGTTCCGTTTGAACCCTTACATTCCGTTGATATTAAGTTATTATCTTGGAAAGTTTTGTTTTTGGTTGCAATTTCTTCTGCTAGAAGAGTTTCAGAATTATCTGCTCTGCAGTGTTCTTCTCCTTATCTGGTGTTCCATGCAGATAAGGTGGTTTTGCGTACTAAACCTGGTTTTCTTCCAAAAGTTGTTTCTAACAAAAACATTAACCAGGAGATAGTTGTGCCTTCTTTGTGTCCTAATCCAGTTTCAAAGAAGGAACGTTTGTTGCACAACTTGGATGTAGTTCGTGCTCTCAAATTTTACTTAGCAGCTACTAAGGATTTCAGACAAACTTTGTCTTTGTTTGTTGTTTATTCTGGTAAACGGAGAGGTCAAAAAGCAACTTCTACCTCTCTCTCCTTCTGGATTAAAAGCATTATCCGATTGGCTTATGAGACTGCCGGACGGCAGCCTCCTGAAAGAATCACAGCTCACTCCACTAGGGCTGTGGCTTCCACATGGGCCTTCAAGAACGAGGCTTCTGTTGATCAGATATGTAAGGCAGTGACTTGGTCTTCACTGCACACTTTTTCTAAATTTTACAAATTTGATACTTTTGCTTCTTCTGAGGCTATTTTTGGGAGAAAGGTTTTGCAAGCCGTGGTGCCTTCCATTTAGGTGACCTGATTTGCTCCCTCCCTTCATCCGTGTCCTAAAGCTTTGGTATTGGTTCCCACAAGTAAGGATGACGCCGTGGACCGGACACACCTATGTTGGAGAAAACAGAATTTATGTTTACCTGATAAATTACTTTCTCCAACGGTGTGTCCGGTCCACGGCCCGCCCTGGTTTTTTTAATCAGGTCTGATAATTTATTTTCTTTAACTACAGTCACCACGGTAACATATGGTTTCTCCTATGCAAATATTCCTCCTTAACGTCGGTCGAATGACTGGGGTAGGCGGAGCCTAGGAGGGATCATGTGACCAGCTTTGCTGGTCTCTTTGCCATTTCCTGTTGGGGAGGAGAATATCCCACAAGTAAGGATGACGCCGTGGACCGGACACACCGTTGGAGAAAGTAATTTATCAGGTAAACATAAATTCTGTTTTTAACTAGGTACAATAGCTATTAAATAGATATTTACTGTTTAATAGCTACCTAGTTAAAATAATTACAAAATTACCTGTAAAATAAATCCTAACCTAAGTTACTATTAAACCTAACACTACACTATCATTAAATAAATTAACTACAAGTACCTACAATTAAATACAATGAAATAAACTAAACTAAAGTACAAAAAAAACAAACACTAAATTACAAAAAATAAAAAAAATTACAAGAATTTTAAACTAATTACACCTAATCTAAGCCCCCTAATAAAATAACAAAGCCCCCCAAAATAAAAAAAATGCCCTACCCTATACTAAATTACAAAAGTAATCAGCTCTATTACCTTACCAGCCCTGAACAGGGCCTTTTGCGGGGCATGCCCCAAAGAAAACAGCTCTTTTGCCTGTAAAAAAAACACAATACCCCCCCACATTACAACCCACCACCCACATACCCCTACTCTAACCCAAACCCCCCTTAAATAAACCTAACACTACCCCCCTGAAGATCTCTCTACCGTGTCTTCACCCAGCGGGCCGAAGTCTTCATCCGATCGGGCAGAAGAAGACATCCAGACCGGCAGAAGTCTTCATCCAAGCGGGGCAAGAAGAGGTCTTCCATCCATCAGAAGTCTTGATCCAGGCGGCATCTTCTCTGTTCATCCATCCGGAGCGGAGCGGCAGCATCCTGAAGACATCCCACGCAGAGCATCCTCTTCTTTCTTGATCCGACGACTAGGTGACTGTACCTTTAAGTGACGTCATCCAAGATGGCGTCCCTTGAATTCCGATTGGCTGATAGGATTCTATCAGCCAATCGGAATTAAGGTAGGAAAAATCTGATTGGCTGATTCAATCAGCCAATCAGATTCAAGTTCAATCCGATTGGCTGATCCAATCAGCCAATCAGATTGAGCTCGCATTCTATTGGCTGATCGGAACAGCCAATAGAATGCGAGGTCAATCTGATTGGCTGATTCCATCAGCCAATCGGATTGAACTTGAATCTGATTGGCTGATTAAATCAGCCAATCAGATTTTTCCTACCTTAATTCCGATTGGCTGATAGAATCCTATCAGCCAATCGGAATTGAAGGGACGCCATCTTGGATGACGTCACTTAAAGGTACAGTCACCTAGTCGTCGGATCAAGAAAGAAGAGGATGCTCTGCGTGGGATGTCTTCAGGATGCTGCCGCTCCGCTCCGGATGGATGAACAGAGAAGATGCCGCCTGGATCAAGACTTCTGATGGATGGAAGACCTCTTCTTGCCCCGCTTGGATGAAGACTTCTGCCGGTCTGGATGTCCTCTTCTGCCCGATCGGATGAAGACTTCGGCCCGCTGGGTGAAGACACGGTAGAGAGATCTTCAGGGGGGTAGTGTTAGGTTTATTTAAGGGGGGTTTGTCTTAGAGTAGGGGTATGTGGGTGGTGGGTTGTAATGTGGGGGGGGGGTATTGTGTTTTTTTTTACAGGCAAAAGAGCTGTTTTCTTTGGGGCATGCCCCCGCAAAAGGCCCTTTTAAGGGCTGGTAAGGTAATAGAGCTGATTACTTTTGTAATTTAGTATAGGGTAGGGCATTTTTTTATTTTGGGGGGCTTTGTTATTTTATTAGGGGGCTTAGATTAGGTGTAATTAGTTTAAAATTCTTGTAATTTTTTTTATTTTTTGTAATTTAGTGTTTGTTTTTTTTGTACTTTAGTTTAGTTTATTTAATTGTATTTAATTGTAGGTACTTGTAGTTAATTTATTTAATTATAGTGTAGTGTTAGGTTTAATAGTAACTTAGGTTAGGATTTATTTTACAGGTAATTTTGTAATTATTTTAACTAGGTAGCTATTAATTAGTCAATAACTATTTAATAGCTATTGTACCTAGTTAAAATAAATACAAAGTTGCCTGTAAAATAAATATAAATGCTAAAATAGCTACAATGTAACTATTAGTTATATTGTAGCTATATTAGGGTTTATTTTACAGGTAAGTATTTAGTTTTATATAGGATTAATTTATTTAGTTAATTTAATGACAGTGTAGTGTTAGGTGTAATTGTAACTTAGGTTAGGGTTTATTTTACAGGTAAATTTGTATTTATTTTAGCTAGGTAGTTATTAACTATTTAATAGCTATTGTACCTAGTTAAAATAAATACAAAGTTGCCTGTAAAATAAATATAAATCCTAAAATAGCTACAATGTAACTATTAGTTATATTGTAGCTATATTAATAGCTAGTAGGGGGCTTAGATTAGGTGTAATTAGTTTAAAATTATTGTAATATTTTATTATTTTTGCTAATTTAGTGTTTGTTTGTTTTTTTGTACTTTTCTGATGGATGGAAGACCTCTTCTTGCCCAGCTTGGATGAAGACTTCTGCCGGTCTGGATGTCCTCTTCTGCCCCATCGGATGAAGACTTCGGCCCGGCTGGGTGAACACGACTCAAGCTAGGGAGATCTTCAGGGGGGTAGTGTTAGGTTTATTTAAGGGGGGTTTGGGTTAGAGTAGGGGTATGTGGGTGGTGGGTTGTAATGTGGGGGGGGGGATTGTGTTTTTTTTTTACAGGCAAAAGAGCTGTTTTCTTTGGGGCATGCCCTGCAAAGGGCCCTGTTCAGGGCTGGTAAGGTAATAGAGCTGTTAACTTTTGTAATTTAGTATAGGTTAGGGCATTTTTTTTGTTTTGGGGGGCTTTGTTATTTTATTAGGGGGCTTAGATTAGGTGTAATTAGTTTAAAATTCTTGTAATATTTTTTTATTTTTTGTAATTTAGTGGGGGGGGGGGGTTTGTACTTTAGTTTAGTTTTTTTAATTGTATTTAATTGTAGGTACTTGTAGTTAATTTATTTAATGATAGTGTAGTGTTAGGTTTAATTGTAACTTAGGTTAGGATTTATTTTACAGGTAATTTTGTAATTATTTTAACTAGGTAGCTATTAAATAGTCAATATCTATTTAATAGCTATTGAACCTAGTTAAAATAAATACAAAGTTGCCTGTACAATAAATATAAATGCTAAAATAGCTACAATGTAACTATTAGTTATATTGCAGCTATATTAGGGTTTATTTTACAGGTAAGTCTTTAGTTTTATATAGGATTCATTTATTTAGTTAATTTAATGATAGTGTAGTGTTAGGTGTAATTGTAACTTAGGTTATGATTTATTTTACAGGTAAATTTGTATTTATTTTAGCTAGGTAGTTATTAAATAGTTATTAACTATTTAATAACTATTGTACCTAGTTAAAATAAATACAAAGTTGCCTGTAAAATACATATAAATCCTAAAATAGCTACAATGTAACTATTAGTTATATTAAAGCTATATTAATAGCTAGTAGGGGGCTTAGATTAGGTGTAATTAGTTTAAAATTATTGTAATATTTTATTATTTTTGGTAATTTAGTGTTTGTTTGTATTTTGGTACTTGTATGATGGATGGAAGACCTCTTCTTGCCCCGCTTGGATGAAGACTTCTGCCGGTCTGGATGTCCTCTTCTGCCCCATCGGATGAAGACTTCGGCCCGGCTGGGTGAACACGACTCAAGGTAGGGAGATCTTCAGGGGGGTAGTGTTAGGTTTATTTAAGGGGGGTTTGGGTTAGATTAGGGGTATGTGGGTGGTGGGTTGTAATGTTGGGGGGGTGGGGTATTGTATGTTTTTTTTTACAGGCAAAAGAGCTGAACTTCTTGGGGCATGCCCCGCAAAGGGCCCTGTTCAGGGCTGGTAAGGTAAAAGATCTTTGAACTTTAGTAATCTAGAATAGGGTAGGGCATTTTTTTATTTTGGGGGGCTTTGTTATTTTATTAGGGGGCTTAGAGTAGGTGTAATTAGTTTAAAATTGTTGTAATATTTTTCTTATGTTTGTAAATATTTTTTTATTTTTTGTAACTTAGTTCTTTTTTATTTTTTGTACTTTAGTTAGTTTATTTAATTGTATTTATTTGTAGGAATTGTATTTAATTAATTTATTGATAGTGTAGTGTTAGGTTTAATTGTAACTTAGGTTAGGATTTATTTTACAGGTGAATTTGTAATTATTTTAACTATTTTAGCTATTAAATAGTTCTTAACTATTTAATAGCTATTGTACCTGGTTAAAATAAATACAAAGTTACCTGTAAAATAAATATTAATCCTAAAATAGCTATAATATAATTATAATTTATATTGTAGCTATATTAGGATTTATTTTACAGGGAAGTATTTAGCTTTAAATAGGAATAATTTATTTAATAAGAGTTAATTAATTTCGTTAGATTAAAATTATATTTAATTTAGGGGGGTGTTAGTGTTAGGGTTAGACTTAGCTTTAGGGGTTAATACATTTATTAGAATAGCGGTGAGCTCAAGTCGGCAGATTAGGGGTTAATAATTGAAGTTAGGTGTCGGCGATGTTAGGGAGGGCAGATTAGGGGTTAATACTATTTATTATAGGGTTAGTGAGGTGGATTAGGGGTTAATAACTTTATAATAATAGCGGTGCAGTCCGCTCGGCAGATTAGGGGTTAATAAGTGTAGGCAGGTGGAGGCGACGTTGAGGGGGGCAGATTAGGGGATAATAAATATAATATAGGGGTCGGCGGTGTTAGGGGCAGCAGATTAGGGGTACATAGCTATAATGTAGGTGGCGGCTTTTTGCGGTCGGCAGATTAGGGGTTAATTATTGTAGGTAGCTGGCTGCGACATTGTGGGGGGCAGGTTAGGGGTTAATAAATATAATATAGGGGTCGGCGGTGTTAGGGGCAGCAGATTAGGGGTACATAAGTATAACGTAGGTGGCGGTCGGCAGATTAGGGATTAAAAAAATTTAATCGAGTGGCGGTGATGTGGGGGGACCTCGGTTTAGGGGTACATAGGTAGTTTATGGGTGTTAGTGTACTTTAGAGTACAGTAGTTAAGAGCTTTATGAACCGGCGTTAGCCCAGAAAGCTCTTAACTACTGACTTTTTTCTGCGGCTGGAGTTTTGTCGTTAGAATTCTAACGCTCACTTCAGACACGACTCTAAATACCGGAGTTAGAAAAATCCCATTGAAAAGATAGGATACGCAATTGACGTAAGGGGATCTGCGGTATGGAAAAGTTGCGGCTGAAAAGTGAGCGTTAGACCCTTTTTTTAATGACTCCAAATACCGGAGGTAGCCTAAAACCAGCGTTAGGAGCCTCTAACGCTGGTTTTCACGGCTACCGCCAAACTCCAAATCTAGGGCTTAGATAGCTACAATTTAATTAATAATTACATTGTAGTTATTTTAGGATTTATATTTATTTTACAGGTAACTTTGTATTTATTTTAGCTAGTTAGAATAGTTATTAAATAGTTATTAACTTTTTAATATCTACCTAGCTAAAAGAAATACAAAATTAACTGTAAAATAAATCCTAACCTAAGTTACAATTAAACCTAACACTACACTATCATTAAATAAATTAAATTAATTAACTACAAATAACTACAATTAAATACAATTAAATAAACTAACTAAAGTACAAAAAATAAAAAAAACTAAGTTACAAAAAATTTAAAAAAAATAAGTTACAAGCATTTAAAAAATATTACAACAATTTTAAGCTACTTACACCTAATCTAAGCCCCCTAATAAAATAACAAAGCCCCCCAAAATAAAAAAATGCCCTACCCTATTCTACATTAAAAAGTTAACAGCTCTATTACCTTACCAGCCCTTAAAAGGGCCTTTTACGGGGCATGCCACGAAGAAATCAGCTCTTTTGCCTGTAAAAAAAAATTACAACCCCCCCAACATTAAAACCCACCACCCACACACCCCTACTCTAACCCGAACCCCGCTTAAATAAACCTAACACTACCCCAGGCGGCGTCTTCAATCTTCATCCATCCGGAGCGGAGCCATCTTCAGACGAGCCGACGCGGAGCCATCTTCTTCCACCGACGACTTCCCGACGAATGACGGTTCCTTTAAGTGACGTCATCCAAGATGGCGTCCCTCGAATAGCGATTGGCTTATAGGATTCTATCAGCCAATCGGAATTAAGGTAGGAAAAATCTGATTGGCTGATTGAATCAGCCAATCAGATTGAAGTTCAATCCAATTGGCTGATCCAATCAGCCAATCAGATTGAGCTTGCATTCTATTGGCTGATCGGAACAGCCAATAGAATGCAAGCTCAATCTGATTGGCTGATTCAATCAGCCAATCAGATTTTTCCTACCTTAATTCCGATTGGCTGATAGAATCCTATCAGCCAATCGGAATTCGAGGGACGCCATCTTGGATGGCGTCACTTAAAGGAACCGTCATTTGTCGGGAAGTCGTCGGTGGAAGAAGATGGCTCCGCATCGGCTCGTCTGAAGATGGTTCCGCTCCACTCCGGATGGATGAAGATTGAAGACGCCGCCTGGATGAAGACTTCATTCGGATGGAAGACCTCTTCAGCACCCCTTGAATGATGACTTCAATCGGATGGAAGACTTCTTCAGCGCCCCTTGGATGATGACTTCGGCCGCTGCGGATTGTCCTCTTCTGTTCCATTGGTGGTCGGCTGGCTGAAGATGGCTAAAGGTAGGATGATCTTCAGGGGGTAGTGTTAGATTTATTTAAGGGTGGTTTGGGTTATAGTAGGGGTGTGTGGGTGGTGGGTTTTAATGTTGGGGGGGTTGTAATTATTTTTTTTCAGGCAAAAGAGCTGATTTCTTTGGGGCATGCCCCGCAAAAGGCCCTTTTAAGGGCTGGTAAGGTAAAAGAGCTGTTAACTTTTTAATGTAGAATAGGGTAGGGCATTTTTTTATTTTGGGGGGCTTTGTTATTTTATTAGGGGGCTTAGATTAGGTGTAAGTAGCTTAAAATTGTTGTAATATTTTTTAAATGTTTGTAGCTTAGTTTTTTTTATTTTTTGTACTTTAGTTAGTTTATTTAATTGTATTTAATTGTAGTTATTTGTAGTTAATTAATTTAATTTATTTAATGATAGTGTAGTGTTAGGTTTAATTGTAACTTAGGTTAGGATTTATTTTACAGTTAATTTTGTATTTCTTTTAGCTAGGTAGATATTAAATAGTTAATAACTATTTAATAACTATTCTAACTAGCTAAAAGAAATACAAAGTTACCTATAAAATAAATATAAATCCTAAAATAGCTACAATGTAATTATTAATTACATTGCAGCTATCTTAGGGTTTATTTTACAGGTAAGTATTTAGTTTTAAATAGGAATAATTTATTTAATGATAGTGTAGTGTTAGGTGTAATTGTAACTTAGGTTAGTTTTTATTTTACAGGTAAATTTCTCTTTATTTTAGCTAGGTAGCTATTAAATAGTTATTAACTATTTAATAGCTATTGTACATAGTTAAAATAAATTGAAATTTGCCTGTAACATAAAAATAAATCCTAAGATAGATACAATATATTTATTATTTATATTGAAGCTATATTAGGGTATATTTTAAAGGTAAGTATTTAGTTTTAAATAGGATTAATTTGGTTAATAAGAGTTATAATATTTAGGTGTATTTAATTAATATTTAAGTTAGGTGGTTGTTAGGGTTAGGGTTAGACTTAGGTTTAGGGGTTAATAATTTTATTATAGTGGCGGCGGTGTAGGGGGGCAGGATAGGGGTTAATAAATTTATTATAGGTTGCGGCAGTATAGGGGGGGCAGGATAGGGGTTAATAATTTATTATAGGTGGCAACGGTGTAGGGGGGGCAGATTAGGGGTTAATAAGTTTAATATAGGTGGCGGCGGGGTCCAGGAGCGGCGGTTTAGGAGTTAAAGAATTTATTTAGTTGCGGCGGGGTCCGGAATCGGCAGGATAGGGATTAATAAATTTATTATAGGTGGCAGCGGTGTAGGGGGGCAGGATAGGTGTTAATAGGTATTATGTAGGTGGCGGCAGTGTCCGGGAGCGGCGGTTTAGGGGTTAACATATTTATTATTGTTGCGGCGGGGTCCGGGAACGGGCGGTTTAGGGGGGAATAACTTTATTTAGTTGCGGCAGTATAGGGGGCGGCAGATTAGGGGTTAATATGTATAATGTAGGTTGTGGCGGGGTCCGGGTGCGGCGGTTTAGAGTGTAATAAATGTATTTAGTTGCGGCGGTGTAGGGGGGGGAAGATTAGGGGTGTTTAGACTCGGGTTACATGTTAGGGTGTTAGGTGCAGACATCTCCCATAGGAATCAATGGGATGTCGGGCAGCATCGAACATGAGCTTTCGCTATGGTCAGACTCCCATTGATTCCTATGGGATCCGCCGCCTCCAGGGAGGCGGATTTAAAACCAGGTACGCTGGGCCGGAAAAGTGCAGAGCGTACCTGCTAGTTTTTTGATAACTAGCAAAAGTAGTCAGATTGTGCCGAACTTGTGTTGAACATCTGGAGTGACGTAAGAATCGATCTGTGTCGGACTGAGTCCGGCGGATCAAAGCTTACGTCACTAAATTCTACTTTTGCTGGGCAGCAGGGCTTGATAACTAAGGCGAATCAGCCTCGCCACAAATACGCTGCGGAATTCCAGCGTATTTGAGGTTGACGGCTTTATAACTAGGGGCCTATATGTGCAGTATAGTCCAACTTTTTAAAAAGGATAGAAGCACTGGAGTGGAATAGGGGCATTCATATGTTTTCAAACTTGGTTGCCACCCCTCTTTGACTTGTAGTTAAAAAATGTTTTAATGTGTCTAATGTTTTATTTTTATGGATAAATATGATATTTGTTGTGTGAAATAACAAAAAAACCTATTTTATAATTAATATTTTTTAATTAAAAATAAACTTATTTTCTACAAGTGTTTGTGTGTAGCTCACAGAAAAAAAATAATTGAATTAGATGTTTATATGCAATTAGTGTGTGTGGGGGGGACTAACAAGCAACGTTAGCACAGGGGTGTTAATAAATTCACAATATAGAAAAAATTTCAGAACAGAAATAGCAAAAACAAACTAAAATTCATTTTTAAATAAAAAATTTTTAGATGAACACTTAAACAATGTTGCTTTAAATTAACGTGTGGCAAATCAAATGCATGACAGAATTCTGTCAACACTCATAGTATTTTGTGCCATGGATACACCTTATAACACTCCAAAACCAGTCAGCACTCAGCACTAGGATTATTCGACTGATTCCCACCCTTTCTGTAACAATCAAAACTTGCTGAGTTCATATTTATTTTTTGTATTCACTCTGTCTTTCAACTAATTGGATCTGTATTTATTATTTAGCTGTCTGTTTATACAGGAACAAACACCCAAATCTGGAATTCCAAAATCCAAACTTATTCTGAAATCCAAACTTTTTTAATAATTTAATATTTTTTTTTATCAAAAATTACTTATTTTCCCTGCCTGTAAGTCACATTCTTCTCTGCCTGTGTCTTTGGTTGTGTATTTGAGTTACAAAATGCAAATAATTGTCTATATTTATTTCTACAGGATTTATTTTCCTTTGCTTACAAAGTAAGCTCAAGGGTGTAAGGGGGGAAAGGGAAAAAGGGAGTGGGGGGGCGGAGCCAAGAGATGAACTTTTGAGGCTGGGTTGCAAAAAATATATATAACATTGCAGAGGGAAATAAAAGCTAGGCATGAAGTCTTAACCACATAAGATACTCAGATATAGTACCCCTCCAGGACTTTATTGGCACTAAACTAATATGGGAAGGGGTATAAGCTGTATCTCCCCTCTGGGATTGTTGTCACCACTGGACAGGACGGAAAGGGGTGTTGGATATGACCCACTCTGACAAGCAGAATGGGAAACGGTGAGGGGAGATACCTTTCCTATGTTTTTTTAATTATAATTTTCCAAACATTATTTTCATCTAGAGGCTATAAAGTAATAAAGAACTAAAGAACTAGGGAGACTGTTAGATCCAGCTAATAGTCGTCATAAAGCTCAGAATATTCCAGAATAGGGTGAACTCAGTAGCCAAATTTGTTTATATACTCCCTAGTAGGCAGGTTTCCCTATGTATAAATCCACAGTATATGCAAACTGCTGATACATAAACATCGATGAATAAGGCACATTATTCTAACAAGTATATGGTATAACTTTGCAATAACAGAAAAGTTTTAACCTGAAATTAGGAAATGATTGAACTGTTCATAAACCATTTATACTGTTCAAACAGGTCAATGAATCAGAATGTTCCTAGTACTGTATTTGCCAGGACAACCCCAATAGCACTTCTGAACTGCGGGACAACATATGGAAATAAGTTAAACAAGTGTAAGGAAATTCCGTTTACCCTTACACTGTACCTTTAAGGGGACTCCTCCTCCTCCCTATAAAAATCACAGCCTGCCTACCTTTGTTGCTGGATTATTGAAGTTGTTCAGAAATTCATGCAGCAACTCACTACTAGCCTACAAACCTAGAAGTTATTTCAAGCTTCTCCTTACTAACCTGTATCTATTTTTAGAACTTTGAGATCCATCGCAGCTTGTTCCGTGCTGGCTATCCTCTCACAGCCGAACTGACACAGACGTGAGGAGCTGCGGTTACGTCATCAGCTACCGCCGGCTCCTGTCTGCAGCGTCTTACTCTCTCACAGAAGCCGGGAATTGCGGACAAGGTCTGAACAGCATTCAGCTCCTACTAACAACGACCGGTAACTTTCAACTGCTCTATTGAGGCTGACAAGGTATGAACTTGTAAATCCTTTTGCCTACTGTTATCACTCTGTCTTCTTTGTTACTCCGGATTACAGCTGATAGCATCTCGGCCATAGTAAGTCACTGTGACAACCTGGGAAATTTCCTACTAAGCAGGGTTGAAATTGTGACACATAAACTTATTTTGTTATAAAAGGTTATATGTGAAAACTACCAAGTTAAACTACAGATTGTGATACATTGTTAATATATTCTTGAAACAGAACCTTACAACAAGAGACTTAGAACTATGAACTTCATAACAATTACGGTATATATTTTGCAAACAAGGTGAGATAACCATCATACTTCCCCAGTCTGGAAATCTAGTAGCCAACCCAGTCAATGCAGATTATATTAAATAAGCTCCACAGAATCATAGTAATTTCTCTCAGAAGTAGGACATTAATCTCACTGTATGAGATGTGACATTCCAGCCCACGCCAGTACAGCTTAATCAAGGATTATAAAACTTGACTATATCCTATAAGCAAAGGGACGGGATGAAGTAGGCACCCGACAGCAGAGTCCAGCGTCTATGACTACTCACAAATCCTGGCTATTTAAATAGGTTTTAGGGTATATATAACTATATTGCAGGGTACGTATGGTAGTACATCAAATATGAGCAGTCACGTTAGCGCTTAACCATATCAAATAACTGTCTATATGTTTGTTGACAGTAAAATAATAATTAAACCGTAAGGGATAGAACTAAGGCGATATCACATAAGGGTTCCACACAATAGAAGTCTGCCACTTGGGCATGGGCCCTATACCCCACAGAAGAATTAATTGTAAGTTCACCTCAGAGAATAGTATATACATAAAGTATCTATATCGTAGCATTGGCTAAGAACCCTATATTCCTGTATTGTAGCTTGGATACAGCCATTAGCCTTCTTCATCTAAGCGCAACTATATGTCTCAGGCCAGGATACACATTTCATCCTCTAGCATTATCTGTGTGGATACATATTCTAGGTCTACAAGTTGGCCTAGATAACAATTATATAGGCCTCCCTCAGTAAACTGTATAGTATAGACTTGCAGTATATCATATATGAACCATTAGTTTCTAATTTTTGCGATGTCTAAAAGATAAACAGAACAGTTTATCTGAAAATAGTGCAATAACATAGAGGCAAGTTATCCAAATTATATGTAGATTGTATAACATAGCAAGCCTATTAACTAACAAGGGATCAAAAGTATGCGCAAGGAGAGTGTAGGTAAAATGTATCATATAGATTTTCAAAGCTGTTAACATACATAAAAAAACCTAGTTATATAAAGTAAGCAGAGGAGCTTCAACACACATATAGACACACATATTGAATATATAGTGCACAATTATAATAATATAAGGAACAGTATTACCACAAACTATAAAGCTTATTCACATCTTAAACCAGAGTCCAGAAAAGCTATTGAAGGGTGCTGAACAGTTATGTCAGGTATTTAAGCCATCTCTAGTAAAATCATCCAATACCGGCTCTTCCAAGTGATGGGGTAGTGGTTGTAAAGTGGCAGCCATTCCAAGATAAAGGCTCTGCAGTCCCCGGTCTGACATACTGTGAGCGGATTTTGCATAGCGGCATACAGTAAACATAGGCAGGTTATGTTGGTGTATTGTGGAGCATCATATCATTTGGATCTGTGAGAACCGGAGCCACACAGCGTCACTCCCAGGATTACCACCAAAGAATGAGCACCAGAGTGGATGAGCGTGCAACCACCCTCCGTTCTCAGTTCAGGTAGTGTTGGTCTAGGTAAATAGAGCCATCGCTCCGGGTCCACAATCCCTCCCACTGTAGTTACAACCTTATCCGTTAATGAGGCTCCTATGGTCTTTGTGGCTGTTTGGTAGTCTCCACTAATTATCTCCTCAATCAAGGGTAGCTTATTTGGTAAGGCAGGTAGTATGGTCATAGAGGTTTCATTGCTGTGCGCTTTGAAGTCAGGATGTGGGTCAGCCGACTCAACGTTTCCTTAAATAAAGAGTTATTGGCAAGCTCCGATTATAACTTTTGCCAGTCTAGCAGTGGTAAGGGAGCTTTAAAACCTTGTGAGAGAGCTGAGGATATGTTCTGCTCAAATATCAGAAGGCAGCTATTAAGTGCTTCCAGCAGTGTCACTTCGCAGCTTTGCAACACAGCCATTTTAGGCATAAAACAATAGGTTCAATGGTCCTTTTAAATGTCTCCACAGAGGGGTGTCCCATCAAAAACTTGTAGGCTATTGTTCCTAATATAGGCTAAGCTGTGGTTTAGACTGTGTTGTTTCTGGTTCTTTGTTATCTGCATGCTCCGGTCTGCACTATGGAAGTTTCACTGCGTCACATACTCTGCAGTATGGCTGCTGTTACTGTCCGTTGAGTGGAATCTGAAAAGCACAGTTCATTTAAATCCTAGAAGCTCCAGAGTTGGACCAACAGGTGCATCTTTTTTTCGGCTGCATGTAGCAGTTGAACAGAATGATTAGTGTGCGTTATAGCCGACATAGGCCTCGCTTCCATTGAGTCGTTAAAAATGGAGCCGTAAGCTACCGAATCGGACGACAGCTAAAAGTAATTTACGGCTCCATTTTAGTACCAGGTTTCCATTGAAAAGATTAGCGTGTTGCGCGCAGTCGCTCTTTTCGGCCGTACGTAAGTTTGCGTTGCCCACCGATGTCGGATTTGTCGAAAAGCGCGCCATAACAAGTGCATTGCCATGGTAACCCGACCTCTGTCTATAAGAATAATGGTTTGCGCCTGCGCTCTTTACCTGTGATCGCCTCTAGAGAGAAAGACACGGGAGCTAGTTGCGTTGGTAGGAGTTTTGGGTTTTTGAGAGTTGTTTGAGAGTTAGTGGAGAGTTTGATATTTTATTTTCATATATTCTTATTGTAGGCCTCATATAATATTAGGAACACACACACACATTCATACATTAGTTAATTAACACACATTAGTTTATACACACAAACACACACACACTTTTATTTGATACAAACACATTCACATTTTTTTTATTTCATTAACCCCCATATCCCCATCTTCCTTTATTACTCCTTTCATTAATCCCCTTATTCCACTTCCCATCCCCCCTTTGACTACCCTTCCCTTCCTCACTATATAACTTTTTTTTTATATACATTTTGCCCATCCTATTTTTTTTTTTTACATCCCATATTTTTTGTTTCATTTGACTATATAGCCCACCCCTTTCTTCATTTGCATCCCTTATTATTTTTCTATAATTTTGTTATAATCCTCTTTAGTTTTTCCTTTTTCATTTACATCCCTTTGTTTATTTTCAACCCCACATTTTATTTTTATTTTGAGGGATATAGAATAGAGATAGTTAAGGTCTAGATAGGTTAGGTAGTTAGTTTTGGGGATATTTAATTTAAGGTTTAGTTAGGTGAATTAGTGTAGTTAGGTAAGCTAGGGACTTTAGTGTTAGGTTAGAGTTAGGGAGGAAGGAGAAAGGGATGGATAGGCCTAGTGGAGTTGGGAAGGGGGTGGCTAGGGGGAGGGCAGTGGAGAGGGTGGATAGAGGGAGGGGGGAAGTAGGGAGTAGAATGGGCAGGATTAGGGGCTGAGGTTTGGGTGGAGGATTTGTCCTTCCTCAAACCCTGGCAGAGGAGGGAAGGAGAGAGGGGGGAAGAGGAGTGGAGGTGGGAGGAGTGAGGAGGAGTCAGCCTCAGCTAGGCACAAAAAGAAGAGGGAGAGTGGGGCAGACTGTGGCAAGTGGGGGTGGGGCTGGTGGTATCCTGTCACAGCCTGCAGGGACAGAGGAGGTAGAGAGGGCTGGTCCCCAGTCACAGGAGGGAGAGTCTGTGTCTGCTGGCCCTTCAGGTGTGAAGGGCAGGCTAAGAGAGGAGAGGTACTCTGAGGAGGAGAAGTAGGCTCTTGTTGAGGCCTACTTGGAGAGGGCAGCTCAGCTGGAGAACCCTAACCTGAGGCCGGGTGTCCGGAATAAGCTGTGGGAGGAGATTCGAGTGGCAGTCAGCTGCTTAGGACGTAATCGTTCTACTGCCAGCATTAAACACCGCTATCATGACTGCAGGAGGGAAACCAAAGCTAAGCTGGCACAGCAGGCCAAATATGCACGTGGGACAGGTGGTGGTCCTAGCAAGAGAATACACCTAAGGTCATGGGAGGAGATGCTGTCCAATGTCATCTCGGATGAATCTGTTCACGGATGTAAGGGGACAATGGACACCTCTGTGCCACCTGAAGAGGTGTATGAAGGTGAATATTCAATATTAAATATAACCATATATGTGATGTATATATGTTGTATATCATAAATACCCATCTGTGTTTAGCTATGAATCTAAATTTGCATAGTTGTATTTAATATGTTCAGCAAGTACTCTGTATTGTATATCTGCTCCGACAAGCAAGAATATTGATTATATAATATCCAAGAATATTAAGCATTTCATATAAATCATGTGTCATTGTCCTTAAAGGGACACTGTACCCAAATATATTATTTTGTGAATCAGATACAGCATGCAATTTTAAGCAACTTTCTAATTTACTACTATTATCAATTTCTCTTCGTTCTCTTGCTATCTTTATATGAAAAAGAAGGCATCTAAGCTTTTTTCTAAGTTCAGAACTCTGGACAGCAGTTTTTGATTGGTGGATGCATTTATCCACCAATCAGCAAGGACAACCTAGGTTGTTCACCAAAAATGGGCCGCCATCTAAACTTACATTCTTGCATTTCAAATAAAGATACCAAGAGAATAAAGAACATTTGAAAATAGGAGTAAATCCGAAAGTTGATTAAAATTGCATGCTCTATCTGAAGCACAAAAGAAAATATTTGGGTACAGTGTCCCTTTAACAATGTCCCTTTAAGACACAGTCTATAAAGATTCATCAGTTATGGTCATATATGCTTGGATTTTATCCCAAACACACTATATGTGTGTGTATGTGTGTGTATGTGTGTGTGTGTATGTGTGTGTGTGTATGTGTGTGTGTGCGTGTGTGTGTGTGTATGTGTGTGTGTGTGTATGTGTGTGTGTACATATATACACATAAATATGGAATATAATAGTCTGTATTGTTATGCTACAAAGTAATATATTCTATTAGATAGATAATGTAAACATACCGAATATTTATTTGTAGGTTCCGAACAGGAGGAGTATGAAGCTGCACCAACACCACAGCAGGATGTTCCTACATTCACTGAGGAGGATGAGGATATCTATGGTGACACTACCTCCTATATCAGCCTCTTAGAAGATGATATGCAGCAGCCTAGGGCATATGAGGTGGAGGATGTTTCATGCCCTTCTCCATCTACCTCGGAGACAACATTTCATGTTTTGGGTTCTGAACCCCAGCAGACTCATCCTCCTCAACAATGGCAGTTCATGCATAGTTTGCAGCAACAAATGGCACAGCCCCCAGAGCTGCACCCACCGCAGACATCCTCCTCAGCAGCAGATGATGCACCCCCCACAACATCCTCCTCAGCAGCAGATGATGCACCCACCACGACATCATTATCCTCAGCAGCAGATGATGCACCCACCACAGCAGCATACAGATCTGCATCATCTGTACTATATGCCTCCCACTCCTATGGCACAACAGGAATCCACACCACCACCCACTGCACCCACCAATGTATTGCCAACAGTGCCATCACAGACAACCTCACAGTCACCAATACAGAGAGACAGCCCTGGAACCAGCCAATTATTAGTTCCTGAGACACCAACTGTACAACAGGGTCCGGCACAGTCCCAGCAGGATGATCTACTGAGGCTCATACACAGAGAGCTTAGGCTGTCCAGCCTCCAGCAGCAGCAGCAGCAGGATTTGAGAAGGATACAGAGCCAAATGGACATCCATAATGCCTCACTCGTCCGCCTGGCAGAGGCAGTGGAGAGGCTCGCGGATAGGCCCCAAACTCCATCCTCCCTTGCATCCTCTGTCATCTCCCTGCAGGACCCTGAATCCCGGTTATTAGCCTCACATTCAGCTGGTGGGCGTCGCACAAGACGCCACACTGCCCCCCTAAGCATCTCTCCTCCAAAGTCAAAATCCCGCCGCAAGAATTAATTAATATTCTTTTTTTTCCACCCAAGATATATCATATCTAATTTTTGCACTAAAGCACTTTTTTAAGTTCGATTTTCATCTCATAAATATGCATCCATTTTTCTAATCCAAATTTGAACATATATCTTAATATTATTCTAATAGCTGTTTATCTGCTAAAAATGAACAGCTTTATTCATTTTTATTTCACATGATGTCAATTAATATGCAGGTGTACATTGTTGATAAATTTATGTGTCCTTTTATTGAGGATATTATGCCGTTTAAGAATACTTGGGGATACGTGTCTGAAATTTATACAGTATATGCTATCTAACATTAGTCAACGTGACATGTGTAAATGTTATGATTTATATTCCACAAGCATATGTTGTTTGCTCCTTCAGATGAAGCTAATAAGGGTTATACAGTTATAGAAGAGTTGAAAAGTAAATACTCCTTCCTGTTGATATGGCCAAATACCTTGCATTCATTTTTATAGTCCTATGTGGAATGTAATATCTGAAATATATACCTATCATGACTAATATCTATCATGACTAATGCACTCCTTTTTGTCAAGATTATTATTCAATATTTAGAATAATTAGATAAATGTATCTTTATGATATTTAAGCACTGATGTATACACAACATATATGTGATTGCCATGATATAGAGGTGATTAATACATTTTAATTGACATCATATGAACAGACACAGACTCTCCCTGGGACCAATGCACAATGCACTTTTATAATGTTTCAATAACTCCATGTTAAAGACAATACTTCATATCTCTTGAAGTATGTAATATTAAGCACTTATGTATTTTGGTTAATAGTCTAAATATTGCAAATGTATTATCTGCTTTAGCAGACATGACATTACATATATTTTATAAATATTAGTACTATGACACATTATAACTTTAATGTGTCATCGTTTTGTATTGAATAAATATGATTTTCACATTGAAAATTACATTTGAATGAGGGTAAATCTGTAATAATAAAACTCATCCTCATGATAAACAACTTATTTCCTTTGAATTATTTTTCTATATGTATTGAGATTATATATAGCATCCCTGGGCAAAGGTTTCATTTTGAATAGGTAGATATTTTATTTATTTTTATAATATTTTACCAGGAAAGATACATTGAGATTTCTATAGTTTTCAAGTATGTCCTGGGTCCACAAAACATTGCATTGATACAATGGGTACAATAAAATAAAAAACAATAATAATACATATGCCCAAAAATTTAACATAGAACAGGTAGGAAATATATAATCAACAATGAGAGGTGCATTCTGTTTTGAGATATGTAGAGAGGGATCTCTTAAAGGATATTAGGCATGGGGAAGGTTTGAAAGTGTGCAGGAGGTCGCTCCATAATTGTGGTGCTTGCATATATTTTTATATGTACATACATATTGATATTTCTATGACAACATGAGTGCAAATATTCCTATACATAGGACCAATAAATGTAGCATATATAATATTATTTGTACATTGAAACACTCATAATTTTTTTGTGATTTACAATTTCAATGAGAAACAGGCCTCAAAAAAGCTATTTTTCCTCCTTTACACCTAGTTGAGCTGGGGGTAATATGTCTCAATGTATCGACAGCCTCCGACAGTGTATTAACGGTTAGCGCTTTCATTGGAAACCTGGTATAATTTATCGATTAACGGCTTCTATTACTTTCTATGGGACGCGAAGATCTTTTCGGCAGCCGAAGTCCGGCTTCCGATATTGAGGTATAACGCGCCATTGGAAACAGTCGTTAAACGATATTGCTTTCGACAGCATATTTAACGGTTTGCGAGTGCACGCAAACTGAATTACAACTCAATGGAAGCGAGGCCTTAGTCCTCACTCTTTTGCGGTTTCATAATGGCGCTCTGGGCATAGGCAGCCATCTTAGCTGCAGCCAGCTCCGCCCCCGTCTATATTTATTTAAAACATCAAGGGAGATATTTATCAAAGCCTCAATTGCAAATACGCCGGAATTCTGCAGCGCAATTGTTGCAAGATTGATCCGACCTAATCATCAAAGCCTACAGACCGGCAAATGTTGAAATTTGTGACATAACATGCGATCCGCCGGTCTCAATCCGACGCAGATCGATGCTTACGTCATTACAGATGTTCCGAATACACATTCGGCTCTACTTGACACCTTTTCCCAGTTATCAAACTTTTAACAGGTACGCTCGCAGCTATTCCGGCCCAGCGTACCTGGTTTTCAATCCGCCACCTTGGAGGCCGCGGATGCCATAGAAATCAATGGGAGTCTGAAAGCACCGAAAAATTATGTTCGATGCTGCCAGATATCCCATTGATTTCTGTGGTTGAAAACAAGTTACGTTTACACCTAACACCCTAACAGAAACCCTGAGTCTAAACAACCCTAATCTGCCGCCCCGACATCGCCGCAACCTAAATAAAGTTATTAACCAGTATCCCGCCGCTCCCGAACATCGCCGCAACCTAAATAAAGTTATTAACCCCTATCCCGCCGCTCCCCGACACCGCTGCCACTAAATAAATGTATTAACCCCTAAACCTCTGGCCTCCCACATCACTACCACTAACTAAACCTATTAACCCCTAAACCATCAGCCCCCCCATTGCCAAAAACTAATTTAAGCTATTAACCCCTAAACCTAACAACACCCTAACTTTAAATTAAAATTATAACATCCCTATCTTCAAATAAATTTACACTTACCGGTAGAATTAAAATAAACTATATTAAACTATTAATTAACCTACCTTAACTATTATCCTACAATTAAATTAAACTACCAATTAAATAAAATAAATTGCATATTAAAAAACCTAACCCTGCTCAAATTAATTAAATATACAATTAAACATTATTAAAAGTACTAAATTACAGAAAAAAACAAACACTAAGTTACAAAACCCCCCACTAAATTACCAAAAATAAAAAACCGCATTATCAAAAAAGAGTTACACCTAATCTAATAGCCCTATCAAAATAAAAAGCCCCCCAAAATAGAAAAAACCTAGCCTACAATAAACTACCAATGGCCCTTAAAAGGGCCTTTTGTGGGGCATTGTCCCAAAGAAATCAGCTCTTTTACTTGTAAAAAAAAAATACAAACACCCCCAACATAAAACCCACCACCCAACCAACCAACCCCCCCAAATAAAAAAACAGAGATTTAGTGTTTGTTTTTTTCTGTAATTTAGTACTTTTAATAATGTTTAATTGTATATTTAATTCATTTGAGCACTGTTATAGTGATAGTTATATCAGTCGACGCGTTTCGGCCTTACTCTAGGCCTTTATCAAGAGTCTTGATAAATCTGTGAACTCAGTTATGTTGGAATAGAGGTGTATTAATTTTATCTTTATCTTTATAGATCTTGAAACAATGTATTCCCAGGTATTCTATAATTGTATTACCAAATACTAAGTAAATGCATCTAATTATATGTTTTAGGGATTTTAGCATCTTATCCCTTATTTGCATAATGTTTAAAATAGTGCACATAATACATGTGTGTTACAAATGATGTCGTAAAAGCGTACAGGTTTAGTTACAAGAGAGTGTAAGTGTACATACTATACTAAACAAACAAACAAATTACACAATGATTTTTCCTTACAGATTAAAGACAGTGTTTAAATATTTAAATATTTAAATATTTTGTATTCTAGCTATGTCTTACAGAATAGGGTCCTTATGTAACAGGTTTAGTATATATCACTTTCCAGACTCTTTTATGTTTAATGTAAACTAGTGCAAATGCTTTCAATGTACAGACTAGATAGTGTTAATTAGATTTTATCCAATCATTAACCAGCAAGGGGTTTTTAAATGTATCAGGCATCTTTCATCAACAGGCTATGATTACGGGCAACGCCCGAAACGCGTAAGCCAGTGTGCCACGCTATCCAGCATACAGATTTTGACCGCTGTGTATATTTTTCTTTTAAATGAAGACCAATAAATGCTATGTTTTATTTCAATACAAGGAGCGTGTTACCTTTTTTTGATTTTTTAGATTACAAGTATACATATAGGGCTAGATTACAAATATATGTATAGGGCTAGATTACAAGTATACATATAGGACTAGATTACAAGTATACATATAGAGCTAGATTACAAGTATACATATAGGGCTAGATTACAAGTATACATATAGAGCTAGATTACAAGTATACATATAGGGCTAGATTACAAGTATACATATAGAGCTAGATTACAAGTATACATAAAGGGCTAGATTACAAGTATACATATAGAGCTAGATTACAAGTATACATATAGGACTAGATTACAAGTATACATATAGGGCTAGATTACAAGTATACATTTAGGGCTAGATTACAAGTATACATATAGGGCTAGATTACAAGTATACATATGGAGCTAGATTACAAGTATACATATAGGGCTAGATTACAAGTATAGATATAGGGCAAGATTACAAGTATACATATAGAGCTAGATTACAAGTGTACATATAGAGCTAGATTACAAGTGTACATATAGGGCTAGATTACAAGTATACATATAGGGCTAGATTACAAGTATACATATAGGGCTAGATTACAAGTATACATATAGAGCTAGATTACAAGTATACATATAGAGCTAGATTACAAGTATACATATAGGGCTAGATTACAAGTATACATATAGGGCTATATAACAAGAATATATATAGGGCTAGATTACAAGTATACATATAGGGCTAGATTACAAGTATACATATAGAGCTAGATTACAAGTATACATATAGGGCTAGATTACAAGTATACATATAGAGCTAGATTACAAGTATACATATAGGCCTCTATTTATGAATGGTCTTGCGGACCTGATCCGACAGTGCGGATCAGGTCCGCAAGACCTCGCTGAATGCGGAGAGCAATACGCTCTCCGTATTCAGCATTGCACCAGCAGCTCACAAGAGCTGCTGGTGCAACGCCGCCCCCGGCCACCAGCAGGGAGTTGTCAATCAACCCAATCGTATTGATTGGGTTGCTGTTTCTGACAAGTCTGAAGACTCGCCAGAAACACGGGCCATCAAACTCCATTCGGAGCTTCATAGAGTTAGATTACAAATGGCACACTATTGTTGGCATATTACAAGTTGAAAGAAAATGGGTTTTGCTTGAATGCAAACTAAATTTCCGCTTGAGTATGACTAAAAAATTTGCACCCAACACGACTCAAATAAAGTGTTGCACTCATATATACACTATCTAATATAAATTATTCATATACATATATATATATATATACATACATGTGTCTAAATATGTGTATGTGCATATATATATATATATGGGCTGTCCTTTCTCCTGATTTTGTTTATGCCCAGGGTGATTACATAAGTCTGTGAACCCTGACTTGTTCCCAGTTTGTTTGATTATTAGCTTGCATTTGTGTGCATGGCTGCAGTTTTGTGGCTGTATTAGGGACTCAGGTATGTGGAAGAGACCTTGACGTGGTACCTAAGCTTGTCCCATTTGGCCAAATGCGGTAACTAACTCTTCCAGTTTTGCTTTTACTCCTAGCTGAGAGCTTGTGAGTGAGTACTGGACTTTATGTGTGTTGTAGTGTCTGTTTCTGTAATTCTCCCTAGGGACTTGCACCCAGGCAGGCCCAGGGTTAACTGCCTGTGACTCTGTAAATAGAGGAACTTTATGTGAGTGCGATAGCAGCCAAAGCTGAGCCTGTTTATGGGTCATGGGATGTGTACCCGGTCCAGTCTGGATGTGCTGTCCTTTCTCCTGATTTTGCTTATGCCCAGGGTGATTACATACGTCTGTGAACCCTGACTTGTTCCCAGTTTGTTTGATTATTAGCTTGCATTTGTGTGCATGGCTGCAGTTTTGTGGCTGTATTAGGGACTCAGGTATGTGGAAGAGACCTTGACGTGGTATCTGGGCTTGTCCCATTTGGCCAAATGCGGTAACTAACTTCCAGTTTTGCTTTTAATCCTAGCTGAGAGCTTGTGAGTGAGTACTGGACTTTATGTGTGTTGTAGTGTCTGTTTCTGCAATTCTCCCTAGGGACTTGCACCTATGCAGGCCCGGGGTTTACTGCCTGTGACTCTGTAAATAGTGCAACTTTATGTGAGTGCGATAGCAACCAAAGCTGAGCCTGTTTGTGGGTCATGGGATGTGTACCCGGCCCAGTCTGGATGTGCTGTCCTTTCTCCTGATTTTGTATATATATATATATATATATATATATATATATATATATATATATATATATATATATATATATATATATATATATATATAAATCTCCAAGAACAGCACTTTCTGTTAATCAACTCTTTTATTTAGTTAATGTTTTCAGGGTCTCCCCCATCCTCAGACTAAACAGTTTAGTCTGAGGACGGGGCAGACCCCGAAAATGTTAACTAAATAAAAGAATTGATTAACGGAGAGTGCTGTTCTTGGAGATTTTTGTGGATTAACTATTTTGAACCGCACCCGGCTATTGCACTATGTATGGAAGTGAGTGCTGGATCCCACAATGCAGCATATATATATATATATATATATATATATATATATATATATATATATATATATATATATATATATATATATACACATGTGTATTTATGAGTTTATATACTGTATGTATGTCTATATGTGTACATATACAGTGGCAAGGAAAAGTATGTAAACCCTTTGGTATAAATTGGTTTTCTGAATGATTGAATTGGTCATAAAATGCCATCTCCTCTTCATCAAAGTCACAAGTAAAGACAAACACAATATGCTTAAGCTAACAACATACAAACAATTATAATCATTCATGTCTTTATTGAACAAATCCCAATAAAGGCTAGATTACAAGTGGCACACTATTATTTGCGAGCAAGGGATATAGGGTTTTTGTGACGTAAGTTAAATTCCGCCCATATTACCTGTTGACGTGTCTGCGAAAGCATGATGCAATCATGACTTATGCTAGAATGAGTACCGCGACTTCAGAGCTCTGGTTAACTGTTATGCGAGTAAAAACAGTGACACAAAACACATCAAAAATACATTTAAATGTACAGTTACATTCATAATAACACCATCTAATAAAAAAATTATTTAAAAACAAAAATTGCAATAAAAAGTTATAAGGGCTCAAAGATATGAGATGTTAGGTGTTTTTCTCTGCGTGATGATGAGACCACGAGAGTGCAAATGTTTTCTTGTGATTTGTAATACAGGTGTCACTCTAGGGTTCGTTTTACCTCATTGAGAATTGTACGGTGTGCTTTTAAGTCATTTTGACTGGACAGCTACTTCTAGGGAGAGTACTAAATCATCTCCATTTATAGACAATTTGTCTAACAGTAGACAGATGAATATCTAAGTTCTTTGAGATAACTGTGTAACCCTTTCCAGCTTTATCTTGATCACAGGTCTTTTGAGAGCTTTTTTTTGCAAGGCATGGTTCACATAAACAGATGCATTTTGTGAATATCAAACTAATGTTTGATTGCTTTTTGTAACTCAAAGTAGCTCTAACTCACACCTCCAATATCGTTTCATTAAGTGGACACCAGGATTGACAATTTATAAATCTAAGCTTTTGTTGAATCATTAGCCTAGGGTTTTTACATACTTTTTCCAATCTATACGTGAATATTTGAATGATATATTCAATATGTACAAGAACAATCCAATAAGTTGTGTGTTATTAGTTATAGCATATTGTATTTGTTGATTAGCTTAGATAAACCAGATTTTAAGACAAATTCATACAAGTGCAGTCATTTTTTAAAAAGGTTGACAAACTTTTTCTTGCCACTGTGTATAAGTATATATATATATATATATATATACAGTATATATATATATATATATATATATATATATAATTTAGAAGATAGGGTTCAATAAATTGCTATGAACCAAAGAAGGACACGGCCGCACAGGATACACTTAAACCACACATTTATGTAGCAGTGATACGCACACCAAGTTTGCCTTTCCACATATGTTTATTAAAAAGTATATATTACCACATTGTATGACCAGATGAATGTACCGCACAGTAATAAACAATTAGTAACACAAACCCCCATACATGCTAGCATGTGAATAAGCCGGCTAAAGAACAGTCCAAGAAAAATACCGGGCACTTAGTGTAAACAACACGCTCCGGTAATAAAAATCAACAATACCGTCCTTTAACCTCTTTAAGTCCGGACTCACTTTCGGTATCCAGGTGCCGGTCCGGTACAAGGTATCTGTCAATGACAATGAACTGTCGCCAGCAATTGTTAACCTCTGCACATATGGGTATCTACCGGTTGCAAGACTTATGGCTGCATGGCTTACCTTCACTTGACCAATACATATAACGGGTGCCTTCCAGGCACAAATTATCTCCGTAATTTCGTATGCTGTGATGCAAACAAGCCAATGCAGGACTTCACTTGACAACTTCGGTAGCATTTTTAGAAAACTGTCAGCAGTAACAAACAGAGCTGCTCCACCATAGTAGCGTTACCACGCTGTGTAGTAAGATCCAATCATTATGCATTTTGCCCCTCCCCCTTTTGCTGGGTTGGATTTAGGGCTTCATCAGATGTATCATATTACCAGTGCCACTGGTCTTTAAATACTTGTTTTGTTACGTTGTTTCCTTCCCCTTTATTTGATCTTAAAGGGAACTTACGCTATTAGGGTACAATTCAATGGCAATTTTAAAAACTCATAACAATTAAAGCACTACAGAATTGACACCTTTTATGGCTAATTAAAAAGACATGACACAGCATTGTTAATTAAATACACATCGTATTGATATACTTATATGGGGCAATCACACTCACATTGCCACATAAACCTAAGCCTATATATCATTCTGTGATGCACTAATGACAATACTGATGTAACTAAAGAATGATAAAAAGCAGGAATATTCAATTTTCTCATTGAGACCTAGAGGAGAGTGTTGAGTCTAAACATCCAGCGTGACTCATGCTGGAGTAGTATCTGATCAATACTACCTCCTCTCCTCTTAGGTCTGATATGTTCAATGCCTAACACTTTGAGCTGAGTATATATATATATATATACACACACTTTTGAGTCCTTTCCACTCAAATTAAAAAAAAACATTTTGATATTTGTATTGTGTTTTACTGAGGTATTGCCTGGTATTTCGAGGCTGGACTGTACTGTGAAGTCAGGATCAGACTGATATGCTTCAGGAAAGTTCTTCTCTGTGAAAGGTACATGTTGAGCAAAAATAGGCTGCTTCTTGGGATGTAACTAGCCATAGAACAAGCTATTATGCTATTGTTCATTCCCAGGTTGAGCGCTTCTCTCTTTTTATGTATGCAAATTATGACACTTAGGGAAGTCTCCCTAAGTGTGATGCGGGAATCCAGACGTGGACCCGTTGCTCAGTGTGCCTAGAGGGATATGGCTGCACCTCACTGACGAGGCCCACAATAGGCCGAAATGTACGTCTGGGGTTTGGCTGTTACTCTTGTTCAGAGAGAGATTGCCTGGTATTTCCGGGCTGGACTGTACTGTGAAGTCAGGATCAGACTGATATGCTTCAGGAAAGTTCTTCTCTGTGAAAGAGTCCTTTCCACTCAAATTAAAATTATTTTTTTTTAATTCTGTTTTAATATTTGTATTGTGTTTTACTGTGTATTTAACTGTGAGTGAAACCCAATGTGTGCTAACTTCTTCTCCCCCTAGACTTCAATTGAGCACATTATTTAAAAAAAAAAAAACTCTTATTGCTCGCATGCTAACCCAACACTGCATAAAACCAAGAGCACTCAACCCAACATGAGTTATTCATATTTTACATTTCTATTTTTTTCACAAAGAAAACATTTTATTTTTATTTTTAAATATTTATTTATTTCCAGGAATCCTATCCTAAATCCCAATAATCTGCAATTTTTTTAGTGGTAACCACACACTCAGGAGGCAGATAATGAGGCCTCACCTGAGATGGAGCAACTTTAATAAGAGGAAAGCCCCCATCCCCCAAGGTGATAGGCAATAACATTATTATTAATTTAAGTGATAGGACTTTGTCGGCTGCTGACATTAGACTATTATACAAAGGACTGAGTTTCTTTCCCACAATGTATACTGATAAGTTTATACATTGCTTGACGTGCTGAAATTTCAACCCTCGCTCAAACTGAATGAGTATTTTAATAACTGTGCAACAACTGAAGATGATGTTAAAATATTTAAACCTAAAAGTATCTTTGAGTCGGCAAATGCAAGTACTAGTGTTAAGACTTTTTCAAGACTGCTACTAAATGACTTGTATAATATTGAAACGTTACACCACAGATCAAACATGACTCGTGAAGAATCTGATGCGCTAAAACGACTGCCAAATTATTTGCAAATAGTGACCAGAATGGTGGACAGGGATGGCGCTATAGTTGTGATGAATTATTACCACTATAGAGATGAGATCTATGGTCAGCTAAATGTAAATAATACCTATCGGGGGCGGAGCCAACTGCCAAGAGAAATGGACGCACATTGCTAGAGCTCCGGCTTTCATTCCTATTAATAGGGGTTTCTGCCTAAATTCGGACACCCTAACATTAGCCACGGCAAGCTCATCTAATATGCTATCTCGCAGGTTGGAATTAGAAGTCTGAGCCATAAATTCCACTTGGAACTCAATCTTTCATATAGCCACGAGGAGACTGTATACAGCCGCAATCACTAAAGGTCAGAGGCAGTCCGATATTGTGGCTCTATCTATATTACTAACCTCCATTTTTCAACTGCTCCTGCTAAAATGACACCTACGGAGGATCCTCATGATCTAGTGAGGACCGCGCTGAAACATCTTGAGAGACAGATGGAAGAGGGATTTGCCGACCTCTCGGCCGCACTGAAATCGGCTTGCGGTACGTTTACCGACCAGCCATTGCCATCTGAGGACTTATTAGCTGCCATTACTCTACCCACTATGGGAGCTGAATACAATGACCCCGGATTTGTCGCTTACCAAGGGCGGGGGGCCGACTCCCCGGGATATGCAGGGCCTCAGAAGCAACTAGAAACTAGCCCGCAAATCCGTTACAACTGGCGCGAAACTGCTCCCAGTGCTGTGGAACAACCCTTGATCCTCCTTGGAACTTTCGACATCTCCTCTCTGGGCTCCGGATCAGACTCAGCTAGGGGACTGCTAAAGAAGGGAGAATCACTATCCTACTTTTCCGGGTGCCCAGCGCTATTGGGGTTCACATTCAACCTAACCCCTGAATTGACATCATATTATATCGGCACCCAAACTCAACATGTAATCCCTCACAGTGGTAGGTGCCTTTCTGTGTGTCACGGAGACTCTTTGATTTGCATTACAGCTAACCCAGCCAAAAGAATTGTTTTCGGGTATCACACGCAACCAGCAGAATATTCCATCCCATTAAAAATTGAGCTCCATAAGGCAGGGATCGGCTAAATTTATTACTCTAACCCTGATCCGTGGACAGACTCTGCCGTACTGCAAGGGGTTTTTTTTTCTCTCTCTCTGCGAGTTCACTCAGGATTTATAACTTTCCTTTCTGATATGGTTTATGAACTCTTATTATCCCAGGGTTTTCCACTATATTTTAAAATGACTTTTTGTATTGCTGGAATGTATGGATCGTTGTCTGGAGTGCAGCCTCAATGCATGAAAATTGGATATTAATATCTGTGTCTGTCCTGCTTCTGGCTCATAAAAGTTTTAATATGTTATATACATTTTTTTTTTTTTTTCGGCTAAATATGATTGCATTACGTGCTTAGTTTAACATTGGTCATGGCTGGTGTTAATTGTCTGAATAACAATCTGAGTAAACTTATGCAGATATGACTACTATTCCTATTCTATCATATGCCTTAATAGGACGTCTCCCTTGTTGTTATGCTTATATTTTTATTTTTGTGCTTAGATGATAGCAATTTCCTAATTTTGTAGATTATTATAATCTATCTTAAAGGTACACTTATATATAAGACCACAGCGCTAGCTGGTTCTTGCACTAGTAGGAAGGTTTATATTCTGTTGTTCGTATATGTAATGTATAATATTTTCTATTCCTGCATAATATGGTAATCTGAGTCTATAATTTAGATATAGTTTTATATCCCATGGTAATATTCTTTACATATAAATTGTGTAATGATACATTTGCTAAATGGCTATCTTAATTTTCCCTAGGTCATTTTTGGGATATAAAAAGTTATTTTAGTTCATATATCACTCCACTCTGATAAGTTTTTGTTATGGGCGAAATTTGCCCTTTACTTGTTTACAATTCACTCTAGATCCTGTTTAACTATAAAGATGAAGCATTTTGTGATGAATATTGCAATGGTGCCATTGCTTAGCTATACTGTCCCAACCTCCCAGGGCATAATTGTCATCATGGGAAGAATGGCGCTGTTAGAGAGTAGTGAAATATCAGTCGCTTTGCAATAGCCTATGTTAGGTTTCCCATAAAACTATCAAATGGCACTAGATTACCTACACCCTACTAAACCTGTTATAATCAGAAAATCCTAAAGTTCAGAGGTATATAGGTACATCTTCATAGTTATTTGCCAGAGTACATGTGTGACTGCCATCCTTAGTTTCCCATTGACCACACTTAGCCTATCCAGTGGAACCTAATATAGTAGTTCAACCTATCTTCCTGTCCACTAAGATATGTCTGAGATTTTATTACTGCCAAATTACTACTTTAAACATGTGAATACTTTCCTATTTATATGTGGCTCCGTCCCCCCACCCATGTTCCCTATACGTATAGCGGTGCTTACCCGCTGAATATCCCCCTCCCCCCCCTATATATCTCAGCCCAAGAGTGGCTGATACTCATATTAAATCTCCACAGGCTGATGGTTTGGTCCTAGGTAAAATATTATTAGAGTGTGGAGTTCTTACGCTGATAAAATAAAATGAAGTTCTATTTTCTCTCGCCTAAGATATTGTCTATCTTCATAGCCAGATTTGAAATGTATGTGTATACTACTCTCGCAATAATATCCCTGTAAAGACAATGTATTATTCTCTGTGTTGTAACTTTGGCCTTAGGGCGAGACTTTGTTGTTATGATTTATGCTTAACTTCAATAAAAAAATTATTTTCAAAAAAAATAATACCTATCAACTGTTGACCAGAAACCCTGCAATTGAATTTAACTCTATTATTGACATACACTACAATGGGGTAAATCTGAAGGATGGTTTGATGAGGATACTGTTAACTTCTTGACAACACACAAACCAATATGTCCTATTTTCTATACCCTTCCAAAAAATCATCTAAGCAATGGGGTCCCTACTACAACCATTGGCTATTTATATTGAATATTTCTTCCAACCCTTGGTTAATAATATGGAATCTTTCACAAAAGACTCTAGAGACATTTTATTCTACAACAGGTCAGACACATAAGGCCCACTGATGTTTTGACTACTATTGACTTTAATAGCCTGTATACTGCTATTCCCCATGAAGCAGGCATATCTACCATCCAGAGAGCACTATCCAGATACCCATATGTGGGTCCCCCTGTTGAATTTCTGATAAAACTGTTGTTGCTTTTTCTGAATTTGAATTTCTTCAGGTTTGAAAGAAATATTTTCAGCAAATTGCAGGAACAGCGATGGGGTCCAATGTAGCCCCATTGTACACAAATCTGTTTAAAGAGGAATATGAGGAGACCATAATGCTGATATATGGAAATCCCAATGTTCTTTACTACAAGCGCTATATTGACAACTTATTCTTTATTTGGCAAGGCAATGGTAATGCCCTACAGAATTGGGTAGAAACGCTTAACAAACTGGATTCTCCTATTCGATTTAAACTTGCGATGGATGAGGTACAAATTGATTTTCTGGATCTACGAATCTACAAAGATGGGCATGGATATACTAATACAAACAGAGCGCACTGGTCCAAGCTACTTCCGATCCTCTCAGCCCCAGTCAGTACCAAAGGCACAATTTATGCTTCGATACGCAATAACTCAAATGAAGTAAACTCAACATTAAAGTTGGTAGAGATGACTCGGAGGTTTCAACAACGTAGCTATTCACCAGATCTTCTAGAATCCAAATTACAACAGACCTTAGGGGAAACCAAGCAGGCACTCCTAGTTGAGAAAGAAAAGGGAAGAGACAATCAAAGAATGACCTTTGTTACCACGTATAATGTCCGTCAATATTGCATTGGTTCAATACTTAGAAATAAATGGGAGGTAGTGGCTATGCATTAAAATCTTCCTTTCTGTAAAATGACACCACCAAGGGTAGGATGCAGGGGGGTTAAGAATCTGAAAGACCTATTGATTAAATTGGATCCTATACACTGCTATGGGGGCATATTTATTAAATGTCTGCTGTAGCGGATCCTGTCCGGCCGACATCGCTAAATGTCGACAGCATATGCTGTCGGCATTTATCATTGAACAAACATTTCTTGTGAATTGCTTGTGCAATGCTGCCCCTGCACATTTGCGGCCAATCGGCCAATAGCAGGGGGTGTCAATCATCCTGATCGGATCCGATTGGGATCATTGCTGTCCGTCACTTCAGAGGTGGTGGATGAGCTAAGGAGCAGCGGTCTTAAGACCGCTGCTTCTTACCTCCTTATTCTGGCAAGTCAGAAGGCTTGTGTGGAATAAGCAGCATTGACTGCTTCATAAATCGGCCCCATAGTCTCCAACAATGGCTATCCACTGAGAAGAAAGGGTTTTTTAAATGTGCACGATGCACCACATACTAATAGACAATATAAGATTAAATACTATCTGTCCTGTTCTGAAGCACATGTTATTTATGTGTTAAACTGCAGCTGTGGGATGTTTTATATAGGGTATATCACTGATACTATTCAAGTGGGAATGGCTAATCACAGATCTGTGATAAGAGCAGCGATCAAGGATAAAGCAAGTGACAAACCAGTAGCTAGACACTTCTTGTAGAAGGGACATACTGTAACAGACCTGAGATTTCACCCAATTGATCATGTACCACCACTAATTAGAGGTGGGGATTGTAACAGATGCCTTTTACAACTAGAAGCCCGCTGATACCTTTCATGGCTATCCCTGGTCTGCTGGTTGGCATTTGCCGCTCAGGAGACATGGATTGTGCCAGTCTGGTTAGTTCAGATGGGATTATACGTCCTGTCTGAGTTGTATCAGTATGGGTATTGTTGCCAACAAAAAAATATTGTTATATATGAATGACTTGATTTTGAAGGTGGGGGGCAATGAGCTATTTGGTGAGACCTACCTGTCTGGCTCAAGTCAGCATTGTTAAAGGCAGTAGTCTGTTTACTGATCGAATGCAGACTTTGCACTAATAGTACAGTGCAATGCAAAGAGGCAATTTGGTCCTGATTGCCATTTGTAAAAATTAGGTCAATGATCGTGTTGAGAACTATTCAACTTAGCCCAGGATGCTTCCTCAGTGTGACAATTCTATATAGACTCTATTATATGCAATATTATGTACCCTTTTTGTTGGTGTTACCCTGCATTCACTGCCACTTCCCTAATGCACTTTATGGCATATCTGCTTTATTTATTAACAGTCCTCGTATATTTTATTAGCCCCCATAGTATTGCTATCAATTTATCAGTTTATACCCATAATGATTTTAGGTGTCTAGTAAGATTGTTCATTTCCTGCTCTCCTGACTTGCACTGTTACCCCAGAGTGTGGTCCACCTATGCCAGATGTATCTACATTTTCTTTAAAGTTTACATGTGGTTTATGAAAGATTCTATACACTGTGCTGGATGTCATTTGTTGTACTCAGGTCACAGATCATTTGCATATCACCTTGGTAACCACGTGACAGTTTTCAAGCTTGGTGTGGGGTTTAAGATGTTTACGTTTGAGTTTGTTTTGTATTCTGGTTGTTTTGAAGATTAAAGGACCAGTCAACACATTAGATTTGCATAATCAACAAATGCAAGATAACAAGACAATGCAATAGCACTTAGTCTGAACTTCAAATGAGTAGTAGATTTTTTTATAACAAATTTCAGTTATGTATATTTCCACTCCCAGTGTACCATGTGATAGCAATTAGCCAATCACAAAAGCATATTTAATTTGACCTGAGTGTCCCTTTAAGGATATTTCCCGAAATGTCACCACTTTAATAAATGGATATATGTTGTCTTAAACCCAGCAAATGCAGTCTCATTCTAGATGATATTTAGGTATAAAAATATATTTTTACAAAAAATAATCATATCTACCTCTCTCTCTCTCTCTCTCTCTCTCTCTCTCTCTCTCTCTCTCTCTCTCTCTCTCTCTCTCTCTCTCTCTCTCGCTATATATATATATATATATATATATATATATATATATATATATATATATATATATATATATATATATATATATATATATATATATATATATATATATATATATATATATATATATAAATAAAAAGAACATTTTCTTCTATGTGAAAAACACTGGAATGTGAAATATGAATAATTGACGTCAGGTTGAGTGTACTTGTTCTTACGCGGTGTCGGGTTGGAGTGCAAACAATAATAATAACACCTTCCATTGAAGTCTATGGGGAGAAGAAGCACGGTCACAATATCCAAAGTCACCGTGCATCAGGTTTTGCTTGCATGCAAATATTTTAATTTCAACTTGTAATATGCACGCTAACCTGCCCCCGTTTAAAGTTTACTTCCAGCATTGTTTGAGTGTGAGCAAAAGCACTAAATATTTATATTGAAAGATGGGACATGATGTTCTTATGTTTAAAGGGACATGAAACACTAAATCAAAGCTAGACAGAATAATGTATTCAAAACAAAGATTAGCCTGACAATAATATACAGATTCATTTTTATGTTTTTCAGAATTATTATTATTGTTATTGCTGTTTTTAAAATGATATTCATTGATTAAATAGACTAAATATTCATTGAGTTTGAGGAATATATCAGTGTTATGTATGGAATCTGCACTTCCACATTTAAATTTTAAAGGGCCGTACTAGTCAAGTGCATGGAATTTTACAAACGCTGTTCGTCCTGGGCGGAACCCATGGCTGATCCAATCAGCATCACTAGTCTCACGACTCAGATGTGCAACTGGTGCTGCTGATTGGAGAGGCAAAATTACATGTTCTAACTAATTAGAGCATGTATTTTTTTTAACTGTTACGACCCTTTAACAAGAAGTGGAAAGCCCACAAAATATTAGTAGTAGAAACAGCAAGATTTAAGAAAAAAATACTGTAAAGCAATGCCAGTTTTGATAACAAAATGAGTGGTTGTTTTTTTTTTACTCCAGTAACAAACAGAAAGTTGTTTAAAATTGCATTCTCTGGGCTTCCACTATGTAAGAAGCAGCGGTCATCACCTCTGAGATGGCGGAGAGAAATCAACCCAAAAACACTTGCTCAGGGTGATTAACAAGCACTCAATTGAGTGTTTAATGATACATATGGAAAGCGGACGAACATGGTAAACTGCCCGTACACTGCGAAGTTGAGAACTTTGTCCATACGCCAGTTAATACATTTGGCCTTATGTCTGAATCATGAAAGAAACATTTTAGGTTTCATGTCCATTTAAGGTATTGTGAAAAAATTCAAACATTGGTAAAATTTGAAATTATTGCCAAACTACAGACAAGGGGGTCAATTTATTAAACCCAAGGCGGACATGATTCGCTATAGCATACTCTACAGCATACGCTGTCAGCATTTAACATTGCACAAGCATTTCACAAGAAATGCTTGTGCAATGCCACCCACTGCACTTTCGTGGCCAATCATCCTAAAAGGTGGCGGACAAGTTAAGGAGCAGCAGTCTTATGACCGCTGCTTCTTAACCTAGGTTTCCGGAAAGGCCGAAACCTTTGGTGTATAAAGCAGTGTCTGCGGCTTGATAAATATACCCAAGGTGTTTATGTCTCCATAATAACAATCATCAAGGAACATTCTGGGGCATATTTATCAAAATGCGAGCGGACATGATATGATGAAGTGTATCATGTCCGCTGCACATCGATTACGCTTACGCTGTCAGCCTGAACTGCTTGTGCAATACTGCCCCCTGCAGATTCGCGGCCAATGGGCCGCTAGCAGGGGGTGTCAATCAACCTGATCGTATTCGATGGGGTTGATTTCTGTCCACCACCTCAGAGCAGGTGGACAAGTTATGGAGCAGCGGTCTTTAGACTGCTGATTCATAACTTCTGTTTCCGGCGAGCCTGAAGGCTTGCCGAAAACAAGGGGCATCAAGCTCCATTTGGAGCTTGATAATTAAGCCCCTTTGATGTCAATTTGTTGTGTCTGAATATGTTTCATAGGGTAATGGATGATTTGGCCATATTTTAACAAAATGTAGAAGTGACAGTGTTTGATCAATTACTTGCTTAAATTAAAATAATTTAAAAAAGCCTAAATATAGTCAGCATAAGTCTTTTGTGTGAAAAATCATGCAAAAATAGTGTTCTAAGGGATTGGAATAAAATTTTCAGGATTTCATTATTAGGTTATTATGATGAAATGTACTCAAAATCTGTTTTTTGAAAACAATATATTTTTTATAATAGACTGATATGGCTCTTAGACTAAAAACAGTTTTACCTAGATTACGAGTTTTGAGCGCTATAGAGAAATAAACGAACGGAACAAAAGTTACGTTATTTAATTTTCTATAGCACTGCCATTACAAGTTTTCAAACATACGCCTTTTGCGAATTAGCCAATAGAATGAGAGCTGCTTAAATCCTATTTACTGATTTGAATAGCCAATAGGATTTTAGCAGCCCTAATTCATATTGGCTGATTCAAATTTTTCAGCCAATAGGAATGCAAGGGACGCCATCTTGAATCGCGTCCCTTGCATTGAAGATTCAGTGTATGGCGGCGACCGTATGGAGAGGATGCTCGAAGAGGCCGCCTGGATGAAGACTTCTTTCCGTCTGGATGAGGACTTTGCTGGCTGGATGAAGATAAAAGAGGCCGCCTGGATGAAGACTTCTTGACGCATGGATGATGACTTCGCCTGCTTGATGAAAATCGTTAAAGCGGGACATCAAGAACTGCAAGTGGATCATCGGGGGTTAGTGTTAGGTTTTTTAAGGCTATTTTGGGGTGGGTTTTTTTTTAGTTTAGGGTCTGGGCAGTAAAAGAGCTAAATGCCCTTTTAAGGGCAATGCCCATACAAATGCCCTTTTCAGGGCAATGGGTAGCTTAGGTTATTTTAGATAGTTTTTTTATTTGGGGGGTTGGTTGGGTGGTGGGTTTTACTGTTGGGGGGGTGTTTGTATTTTTTTACAGGTAAAAGAGCTGATATCTTTGGGGCAATGCCCCACAAAAGGCCATTTTAAGGGCCATTGGTAGTTTATTGTAGGCTAGTGGTTTTTTTATTTGGGGGGCTTTTTTATTTTGATAGGGCTATTAGATTAGGTGTAATTCTTTTTTATTTTTGATAATTTGTTTGTTATTTTTCGTAATTTAGTGTTTTTTTGTTTGTAATTTAGTTAGTTTTTCTTTTTTGTAATTAGATACTTTTTGTAATTTTTAGAGTAGTATTGGGATTTTTTTATTGGTAGTTTAGTTTTATTTAATTGGTAGTTTAATTTTAGTTTAATAATTATAAAAGTTTAATTGTTAGTTTAATTTTTTTTTAATTTGACAGGTAAGTTTTAATTTAATTTAAGATAGGGAAATTGTAATTTTAATATAAAGTTAGGGGATTGTTAGGTTTAGGGGTTACTAGTTTAAACTAGTTTATTTCATTGTGGTGGGCTTTCGGTTTAGGGGTTAATAGTTTATTTTAGTATACTTCGTTGTGGGGGCTTGCGGTTTAGGGGTTAATAGGTTTATTATAGCGGCAGTGTGGGCGTACGGCAGATTAGGGGTTAGTAATATTTAAATAGTGTTTGTGATGCGGAAGGGCAGCGGCTTAGGGGTTAATAAGTTTATTATAGTGGCAACAATGTCGGGGAGCGGCGGAATAGGGGTTAATACATTTTTTGTGGCGGTGATGTCAGGAGCGGCAGATTAGTGGTTAATAAATTCAACGCTGAAAATTCCATATTTTCAGCATTACAAGCCGCAACGCAAAACTTGTAATATAGGTGTTTATTAACACTTGTGTAAAATAAACAAAAAACTCAAACAGGAAAATTGATTGTTATTTGTGTTGGTAAATGTCCATCATTTTGTAAACATATTTGTACACCATTTTAAAAATGGCACAAATAAAGTGTATCACCTAATTATTTGTTATCCCAAGATTTCCCTATTATCTTTAGCTTATCAAATTACAACTGGTATCATTTTTACAAGCATAGTTGTTTTATGTACTTATTAATAACCTTCAGGACACAAATAAAATAGCAAAAATGATCAGAGGGAGTTTTATCTGGCTGTTCCTACAGCTGGTTAGTGCCGTGTGCCAACTTCATGTCAGTTAATGCAAAGGAATGCATGTTTATCGGTATTTGGAGCATTTTATCTTACTAAACATGGCAGATGTTGCTTTGTATACTTAAAGGAATGAAAAACACTCTGAAAAGATAATCACTGATCTCTTGTTCTAACTCAGCAGAGCTCAAAAAGGAAAATCATCCCATAGTATTACGTAGTATTGGATTTGTGCTAATATATTTTTATAAAAAATATGTAAAGGAACCACATTAGCTAAACTCTAACAGCTTTACTAAGACATAACTTTGGGATTTAATAACTTCTAAATAATTCTTTATTATTTTATACATGCACATGATGCCAAAATTAACTTTTTGAAGTCTTGAACCTCCTTATTACCTTTTGGTCTCACCCGTTAAAAATTCCACCATAAATAATGTTAAAATAGACAAACCAATGCTGGGCCAAACTAAACCCATGGTGAATCCTATCATACTCCACATCAAATGCCACCATCTGGCCCCAAGTTGTTGGGTAACAATAACTACAAAATAGAAGCATTCAAATACTGAAACTACTAAAATAAAATAAATATAGCATAATGCATTTTGTTAAATACATTAAGATCATCCCAGCACAGTAAACAACCAATTATACCATTTCATTCAATCTTTACTTTAGTTCATTAGTGAATGATCATTCCTCCTATTACTGGCAATGGCACCTATCTTCTCCAATTAATGCAAAGTCATGAGGTTTTTCCTCATGTTTAGGAGGTTGTTTATACCCTCTGGGGGGTAGTTATCAAGCCGTCAACCTCAAATACACTGAGATTCCGGAGCGTATTTGTGGCGAGGCTGATTCACCTTAGTTATCAAAGGCTAGAGACCGGCAAAAGTAGAATTTTGTGACGTAAACTTCGATCCGCCGGACTCAGTCCGACACAGATCGATTCTTACGTCACTCCAGATGTTCCGCACACAAGTGCGGCACAATCTGACTACTTTTGCTAGTTATCAAAAAACTAGCAGGTACGCTCGGCACTTTTATGGCCCAGCGTACCTGGTTTTCAAACCGCCACCCTGGAGGCGGTGGATCCCATAGGAATCAATGGGAGTCTGACCATAGCGAAAGTACAAGTTCGCTGCTGCCAGATATCCCATTGATTTCTATGGGAGCTGTCTACACCTAACACCCTAACATGTACCCTGAGTCTAAACACCTCTAATCTGTCCCCCCTACACCGCCGCAACTAAATAAAATGATTAACCCCTAAACCGCCGTGCGGAGCCCACCGCAATCTACTCTATACATATTAACCCCTAAACCGCCGCTCCCGGAGCCCACCGCCACCTACATGATACCTAGTAACCCCTTATCCTGCCCCCCTATAATAAAGTTCTTAACCCCTATCCTGCCGATCCCGCACCTCGCCGCAAATAAATAAATACTTTAACCCTTAAACCGCCACTCCCTGACCCTGCCGCAACCTATATTACATTTATTAACCCCTAATCTGCTCCCCCTACACCGTCGCCACCTATAATACATTTATTAACCCCTATCCTGCCCCCTACTACACCGCCGCCACTGTAATAAATTTATTAACCCCTAAACCTAAGTCTAACACTAACCCTAACACCCCCCTAACTTAAATATTAATTAAATAAATCTACACAAAATTACAAAATTCAAGTTCAATCCGATTGGCTGATCCAGTCAGCCAATCAGATTGAGCTCGCATTCTATTGGCTGATCAGAACAGCCAATAGAATGCAAGCTCAATCTGATTGGCTGACTGGATCAGCCAATCGGATTGAACTTGAATCTGATTGGCTGATTCAATCAGCCAATCAGATTTTTCCTACCTTAATTCCGATTGGCTGATAGAATCCTATCAGCCAATCGGAATTGAAGGGACGCCATCTTGGATGACGTCCCTTAAAGGAGCCTTCATTCGTCGGTAGTCCGTCGGGAAAGAAGGATGTTCCGCGTCGGCGGGATGAAGATTCAAGACCCGGCTTCGAAGATGACCTCGCCCGGATAGAAGACTTCTTCAGCGCCTCTTGGAAGATGACATCGCCCGGATGGAAGATTTCTTCAGCGCCGCTTGGAGGATCACTTCATCGGATGGAAGATTTCTTCAGCGCCCCTTGGATGATCACTTCTGCCGGTCCAAATGTCCTCTTCAGTTCCATCGGTGGCTCGGCTGAGTGAAGACGACTCAAGGTAGGATGATCTTCAGGGGATTAGTGTTAGGTTATTTTAAGGAGGGTTTGGGTTAGATTAGGTGTATGTGGGTGGTGGGTTTTAATGTTGGGGGGGTTGTATTTTTCTTTTACAGGCAAAAGAGCTGAACTCTTTGGATCATTCCCCCACAAAAGGCCCTTTTAAGGGCTGGTAAGGTAAAAGAGTTTTGAACTTTTTTAATGTAGAATAGGGTAGGGCATTTTTTTATTTTGGGGGTGTTTGTTATTTTATTAGGGGCTTAGATTAGGTGTAAGTAGTTTAAAATTGTTGTAATATTTTTTTAAATGTTTGTAACTTATTTTTTTTATTTTTTGTAACTTAGCTTTTTTATTTTTTGTACTTTAGTTAGTTTATGTAATTGTATTTAATTGTAGTTATTTGTAGTTAATTTATTTAATTAATTTAATGATAGTGTAGTGTTAGGTATAATTGTAACTTAGGTTAGGATTTATTTTACAGGTAATTTTGTATTTCTTTTAGCTAGGTAGTTATTAAATAGTTAATAACTATTTAATAACTATTCTAACTAGCTATAATAAATACAAAGTTACCTGTAAAATAAATATAAATCCTAAGATAGCTACAATGTAATTATTAATTATATTTTAGCTATCTTAGGGTTTATTTTACAGGTAAGTATTTAGTTTTAAATAGGAATAATTTATTAAAGTATAGTGTAGTGTTAGGTGTAATTGTAACTTAGGTTAGTTTTTATTTTACAGGTACATTTCTCTTTATTTTAGCTAGGTAAGCTATTAAATAGTTAATAACTATTTAATAGCTATTGTACCTAGTTAAAATAAATACAAAGTTACCTGTAAAATAAAAATAAATCCTAAGATAGCTACAATATAATTATTATTTATATTGTAGCTATATTAGGGTTTATTTTATAGGTAAGTATTTAGTTTTAAATAGGATTAATTTAGTTAATAATAGAAATATTATTTAGATTTATTTAATTAATATTTAACTTAGGGAGGTGTTAGGGTTAGTGTTAGACTTAGGTTTAGGGGTTAATAATTTTATTACAGTGGCGGCGGTGTAGTGGGGGGCAGGATAGGGGTTAATAAATGTATTATAGGTGGAGACGGTGTAGGGGGGCAGGATAGGGGTTAATAAATGTAATATAGGTTGCAGTGGGTTCAGGGAGCGGCGGTTTAGGGGTTAAACTATTTATTTATTTGCGGCGAGGTGCGGGATCAGCAGGATAGTGGTTAATAACTTTATTATAGAGGGCGACGGTATAGGGGGGGCAGGATAGGGGTTACTAGGTATAATGTAGGTGGCAGCGGTGTCCGGGAGCGGCGGTTTAGGGGTTAATACATTTATAAGACTTGCGGCGGGGTCTAGGAGCGGCGGTTTAGGGGTTAGTAACTTTATTGAGTTGCAGGGGGCTCCGGGGGCGCCGGTATAGGGGGTAGAACAGTGTAGTTTAGTGTGAGTGCTTAGTGACAGGCTAGCAAGAAAGCTGTCAAACAGCCGAAGAGCAGCGAGATCGGATGAGTGATAACTCTCACAGTCCGCTTCTCATCGCCCCGCGGCTTTTTGACAGCTTTACTTGACAACTTAGGCGAATTTTTTCAGGTCTGCGGCGGCGATGTGAGGCGAGCTTAGGCGGGCGTATTGGGCCGGCGAAGGCAGGAAAGTTGACACGTTGATAACTACCCCCTCTGTCTGCTCTACTGCTCCCCATCCACCAAACCTTTTTTAATTTTTTACTTTTTGCCACCAGGCTGTTCAGCCAATCAAAAGCTATATCACCCATCCCATTGAGAAATAGCAGAGTGCACTCCCACTGCTTTGCAATAGTAAAGTCAACCACTCAGTAGCTTGAGCAGAGAGGTAGGGTCTAGGATGCCGGTTTTCAAACCTATCCTCAGGCCTCCCTAACATGCCAGATTTTTAGGATATCTGAACTGGAGCACAGGTGAAATAATCAGCTGATTCGTAAACATGGTTATTTTCCCTGTTGGTCTGTTGGCGAGGCCTGAGGACAGGTTTGAAAACCAGTGCTCTAGTGAGTATGCACTGCTATTTCTCAATGAGGAAGTTAATGGTAAGGGTTTTGATTTGATGTACCATCTGGAGGCATTAGGATTGAAAATAAAATGCCATTGAAAAATGGGAGGCCAGGTGAGTAGGGAACAGCTACTTCTGAGGCATGGATTGTAAAGTTCTTTTACAAAAATAAAAATGTCTTGAAATTTATTTCAGAATTGTGTTTCTCACCAACTTTGACCTTTTCATTCAAATTATTTTAACATATGTAATTGCTGCTCTTTTATATGCATGATTTCTTTTTAGTTTAATTTCATTATAAAAGAGGATAATTGATTTAAAAATATTAATGACTTATTCCCACAACCTCAGAGAGAGGATTCCTAGTCGTAGGCCGCAATTTCCTCTCTCAGAAGCAAAAAACAATAAAAAACAAAAACAAAACCACTGCATATTTTCTATTAATGGGACATCAGTTTATCTTCCTTATATTTATTGTAATAAACAATGATAAGAGGGCTTACTATAAATGAATGAATGAGTAACTTGTACACCGCAAACTAAATCGCCTCAAGGCGCTTTTCAGCCAGAAGCGGCCTGAGCCTTCAGAAAAGGTGGGTCTTGAGCTTCTTCCTGAAGGCTAGATGGTTTTCTTCTGAGCAGATGTCCGCGGGTAGCGCATTCCATAGCTGACCGAAGAGGGCAATTTGGGGTGTAGTGCTTTATTTTGTTGCAAAGGTATTTTGGGGCTTTTCCTTGTGTAAATTTGTGGATGAGGCAGAGGGTCTTGAATGTAACACAATCCTTCACGGGTAGCCAATGAAGTGTCTTCAGGGATGGGGTGATCAATTCCCAGGTTTTTTCCCAGTTACCAGTCTGGCGGCTGTGTTCTGGACGACTTGCAGTTGTGAGATTTGGTATTTGGGGAGTCCTAAGCAGAGGGAGTTTGCGTAGTCAAGTCGTGAGTTGATGATGTGGTTGTGGAGAATTTGTGTGTTTTTTGTCTTGTTGTGGTTTTTGTCAATGAAAAAGTCAGATAGCTCATTGCAGAATTCTTGTATTTCGTTTACTGGTTGCTCAAGACAGATGGGGTTCATAGTCTGTGGGCTCCATGTACGAAGCAGCGAAAGCTGCTCCGGAGCCTTTGCGGGGCAGGTTCGCATATGCGAGCCTGCTTCCCGCAATGTAAGAAGCAGCGGTCATTAGACCGCTGCTTCCTACACCCTACGCCACCTCTTAGGTGGCGAAGCAAAATCACAGAGAGCTCGCTCGCTCTCGGTGATTGACAGCCCCTTCAGTCGCGTGATTGGTCGCGCGACTGAAGGGGCGGGCATTACACACTCCGCTGAGTGTGTAATGATACATACGGGCAAGCGGATCAATAGATCCGCTGCCCGTGTGTAGCGGAGGCGGGCGGACAGCTTCGCGAGTTAAGAAGCTGTCCGCCCGCCTCTTAGTACATGGAGCCCTGTGTGACTAGTTTGAAAAGCTTGCGGGGTGGTTTATGGCTTTTGAGATGGTGTTTGAGAAGTGTTTTTTTGTTTTGCTGTGAAGATGGCTTGGCTTCGTGGTATTTAGTAGTGAGCGATTTGTAGTTTGTGTGGTTGTCTGTGGTTGGGTTCCTTTTCCAGGCTGCTTCAGCTCTTCTACGTTCTTGTTTCAGTGAGGTGGGTGCTCTGCGGATTGGTGCAATTGTGTCTGCTGTCTGTAGTAGTGCTGTGTTAAGAGAATTGAGTGTGTCTTCAGTTGTGAGGACTTCAGTGCCGCAATTTTTTTGGACAGTGTGGTTTTGAAGAGTTGTGAGTGTAGTTTCTTTGTGATCTTGTCCAGTGTGTTGTTGTTGAGTGTGCTGTTTTTTGGCAAAAGATGTCTGTAGTTATTTTGAATTTGATAGCATGGTGGTCAGTCCATGGCAGGGGCATGTTGTCCAGAGTGTTGATGTCGATGTTCTGTTTGAAGATGAGGTCAAGGGTGTGGTCAGAAATGTGGGTGGGAGCACTTATCAGTTGTTGCAGACCTAGTGCTTCAAGTTCGGTGATGCTATGTTAAGAGGTTAACCCATGGAGTCTTGACTGGTTCTTTTTCTCCAAACTGTAAAAACCACAAACTCATGACAAGACCTTATCTGAACACTTCGTTAGCTCATTATTTCTGTAAGTGCTCTAAGCCTAAACCACAACACTCAAATCCTACGAAAGAAAAACAAATGCACAAGGAAATACACCAATAACATTAAAGAATATAATTAAACAGCACATATATAAAGATGTGTAATAGAAAGACATTATTAAAACACCTACCAGTAAATAATATCCAGTGAGTTCCTTGATGCCCAGTCAAAAAATATTAGTACCTTTAAACAAGTCTCATCTGAGGCACTATGTAGCCCTGAGTATAACTCTGTACCAGTCGAACAATACTCAGAGCTTAGTGTAGATATAACACTTTATATAAGCAGTTTTGCAATAATGTTTTTAACAATGTTATAGACTTTTGAGAAGATTTACACAGTCCAATGAGTGTTTGATAAAAAAAATCAAATACATTTATTTGTGTTTAAAACATCATAAAAAATACTCTTGGTATACACTGGGGGAAATGTATCAAGCATTCAGCACTGTATTCTCAATATTATCCGCATCTAAATTCACTTCCGAATTATTAATCTAATTTATGAAACAGTAATTGGTGCTTAGAAACTATATATTTCTAAATCCGTCAATATGTCCGCAGCTCTAACGCAGAGATACGTTCAAACATCTATACGATTATTTTTCTACAGTATTCAATGTAATCTACGCTATTATTCAATTTATCATCCTGTCAACAATTCTATCCGGGCATCGTATTTCCTCACGTATGCGCTTTTCTATACGCATATTCTGTGGTCGCGAAATATATCTTCAAGCAGCATTTATAACGCATATATTAATCAGTTATGGAAATTGTTATTGCAATGTTTCATACTATTTATATGCGTTGAATGGAACGAAGAATAGATGTTCAAGCTGTTCAACAGATAGATAGGCTTCAAAGAAGGCGCAGAAGGATTCCAAGGTTTTTTCGTCCCAGATCAGGACTTGATGCACTTTCTGACATTGACATCATCAGGCGTTTCAGATTGAGTAGAGAATCAATTGAAAGGCTATACAATCAAATATCTGGTCAACTTGAACCCATTACTTTTCGGACACATGCTCTGCCCGGAATGTTGAAGCTGTTGGCTGTTTTACATTTTCTAGCAACTGGTTCCTTTCAATCAGTTACTAGTGTAGTTGTTGGCATGAGCCAGCCTTCTTTTTCACGCCACCTAACTACAGTGATTGATGCTCTTTTGTCAGTTTTCAAACGGTATGTTTTTTTACCAAATACTGCTGAAGAATGGCATTCTGTAAAGCTTAATTTTTTTAGACTTGCTGGAATCCCAAATGTGTTGGGTGCAATTGATTGTACTCATGTCAGAGTAAGGCCACCACATCTAAAAGAAGAAATGTATCGCAACCGCAAGTTTTATCATTCTTTGAACATCCAGATGGTTTGTGATGCTGGTTTGAAAATCATGAGTGTCCGTTCAGGATTTCCAGGATCATGTCATGATTCATATATTCTCAAACAGTCTGCCCTGTATAATAAATTTGAGGAAGGACAAATGCCTGAAGGATGGCTACTAGGTATGATTATGAAAATTAAAAACGAAACCTTCTAATGTGCGTTAATATTAACTCACAATATTGTTAATTTTTGTGCAGTGTATAATATCAATAGATTTTAAAATACAGTATATACCCTGTTTTTATTTATTTATTCTGTTTGCTGCAGCACCAAGGTCAATGGATTTTTAGTTCCATACCTTTTTTAAAATACCTATCTATCTATCTATCTATCTATCTATCTATCTATCTATCTATCTCTCTCTCTCTCTCTCTCTCTCTCTCTCTCTATATATATATATATATATATATATATATATATATCAATATAATTACATTTTTATTAATACCAATATATATGTACAATTTAAAACATAAAAATGGTTACAAGTAAAAAGTGTATCTGAACACATTTCAATTTGTATAACTCTTTTTATTTTTCAAAAGGAGATGCAGGATATTCCTGTAGGAACTGGCTACTTACTCCTGTAAATATTCCTCGCACAAGATCTGAAATGCGGTACAATGATGCACACAAAACAACTCGATGTGTGATTGAGAGGACCTTTGGAATGCTCAAAAGCCGTTTTCGTTGTCTAGATGAATCCGGAGGCACTCTTCAATACGTTCCTGAGAAAGTGGCTGTTATGGTTTTGGTCTGTTGCATGTTGCATAACATCGCTTTGCGACAATCGAACATAGAGGAACTGGAAATAATAACACCAGATGAAGATGGTGTTGAATCTGTTCCTCAAGATGTAGTCGAAGGGGGTACACATGCACGTAGCCAGTTGATATAAACTCATTTCGTAGGTGAATAAAATAAAAATTATGTATTATTTATGTATTGATTCCATAATTTTTTGCAATAATTATTTATAAACAATCTCTTCTTATATTCACAGGTTTACTCGAAAATTTTTCTAAGTTCAAGCATGAAAATCTATAATTCAAAAATGAAAAACGTTCTCCACAAAATTATTCACAATTTAGATGATGAGAGTGATGTGTAATTCAAAAATAAATATGTTCTGATTGATACAGTTGAAAAAAAAAATTATTTGCCTATGTTGTCTTTTCTTCTATTTGTTATTTGTTTAAAAAAATTAAAATAAAATCAAATTTTTTTTAATTTTTTTTTTTTTACTAACGACTTACAATATAGTTGTTGAAAATAAGTTGTATCCTTGAACAGTGTGCAATTAAGAAAACAGGTTCTGTGATTCTAAACTTTTTATTATTGTTTAAAACAAGCACTAGCTTTGTATATATTTGCAAGCCAGATACAGCTTTTGGAACCTATAAATTAAGAACAAACCTTGCCTAGACGTATGGCAATTCAATTGGAATAAAATGTAAGCTAGTCAAGTATAAAATGCATAAAACATATCAACCCCCTAGCTATAGTGTTGATGCTACACACTGCAAGAAAACAAACCTTGACAGGAGAGATGTTTTAAAAATTGAAACAGTCGAATTACATTTTATTGCATTCAATAGTAACCTTTTCATAACTATATGAACATCATAATATATTAAAATTTTATCAAAACAAGAAGGCAACATATATAAACATTTTATTAAAATTTTCTAATAACTAGATAACCATCAATATATAATATAACAATGCAATTTAAATAACTAATAAACTTATTTAAACATATATGAAACTTTCGTTAATAATAAGATGCAAGAATAACAATTGAAACAGAATTTAATATACATGTATTGAATAACATTCTAATCTAATGAGGATGCAAATTATGTGAACCGAATAAGTTTTAACAAACTATCTGTCTCTTAACACATTTATCATAAAATAATATAAACTCAAACATTGATTTATAAAAAAAAAAAGTTTTCCTGAATTTACTCAAATGATTGACATATTACGTAATTTCCTTCAAGATTAGAATCTCGTTAGCAAGATGTCGCAACGTTCTCCGTTCACTGCTGGAGAGCCAATTATTTTAGTTTATGGGATGGAGAAATATTTTCCAAAAAGAATAGGAGGTGTTAGATCTGTCAAACAAGATCAACGCGATTATCTTGTTTATGTGATAATACGCAGGATGTATCGGGTATCGGGAATAAAAAGAACAAGAAGACAGTGCCTTCAATGCTATTCGGATCTACGTAGACGTGAAAAGGAGTACCATACTAGGATTAGAAGTCTCATTAGAGTTTGTAAGTGTTGACTACATACACTATTTCTAATAGATATTGTATTTTGATTCAATTTCTACGTTTAAAATGGTTTAGTTAAATAATGTTATGCGTTTGTTATGACGCATTTTATTAATTTTAAAGATAGATATAAATAAAGTGATAGAACTTTATAGATATAGACAGATATACTATATATAAATAGTAATCAATATATAGAACTATAATGAGAGATAAAAAGATAGATCTAAAAATATAAAGAAAAAGAATATAGAAAAATATAGATCTAAAGATAAAGGGATAAATAGTGATAGACTTAATGGTTGTTAATTTAATCAAAGAGAAATAGAAAGAGCTATAGAGATTTGAATTACAAATTGATAGCGATAAACCGAAATAGATATAGAAAACTATACATCTAGAGATAAAAACACAACGAAAAATTAAGTCCCAGAAAAAAAAGATACAAAGTTATAGATAGAGAATATAGTTTTTAAAGAGTAAACTAAATTAATAAAGAAATACAAAGAAATAGGACAGATTAAGAGAGTTCAATTAATAGAAAAAAGAGAGACACATATAGAAAGTAATAAAATTACTTTGTTCAAAATAATATTTATAATAACAGTGACAGAAATAGAAAGCAATATTGGAAGAGAGAGATAGAGAGAAATATAGTGCGAGGGGGAGAGAGAGAGAAATAAATAGATAAAAATATTTACAATTAGAAATATAAATAATAAGAAATAGGAGAGAAAGTGAGAGATAGAGCTAGCAAAAGAGAGAGATAGAGAGAGAGAAAGAGAGAGGGAGAGAAATACAAAGATAGATAGAGATAGATATAGATAGATATAGACTTGTAAATGTTGAGATATGAAAAGAAAAATAGAGAGAGATACAAAGATAGATATAAATAAACAAAATGATATAAAATAAATGATAAATCTAGAAATATGAAATAGAAAGAAGGATAAGAGATAGAGAAAGATAAGAGTTCAAGAGATTTATCTTTATATATAAATAGTAAAGTTTAGATAGATATAAATAATATAATTGAAAAATAGATTCAACTCCAAAAAATAATAATTATTATAAATATATATATATATAAATATATATATATATATATATATATATATATATATATATATATATATATATATATATATATATATATAGAGAGAGAGAGAGAGAGAGAGAGAGAGCTCTATATCATTCTATCTTTTCTTATTAATCTTTGTTCAAAATATTTATTTATTCTGATTTTATTCATTAATGGAAATGTGATTACAGATACCAAAAGAAGAAAGGAAAAGAATAAGAGTGCTCCACGATACCTGAGACCACTAATGGCTTTTACCCCAAACAGTAATGCACAATCTCCTCCACTTCCTATAACTTTAATGGAAAATAATGATCTGAACACAGAAATTCAAGATCCATTAACTACTGATATGGACAATCAATATGAATGTGAAGTAACTTTGACAGCTGAAAATGATCAGGAAAATGTCATTGATGGAATTGGATCTAGTGAATGTGAGTGTCAATCTAATTATACATTTTTTCACTGTATAAAAATAGAGTAAAGATAAGTAATTTTCTTTAGTTGATAAAGATGTTATAAAATCGAAATACATCAAAATGTGTATATCTCTAAATTCTAATTCCATTCATTTTCTTCAATATAAATTAATAATTTTGTTTTGTTCTTATTTATCTTCCTTATATTACAGCCGTGCCTGAAAAAAAGCAAGATACAACAACCAAAAATAGTTTTGTAAAAAAACTAAAAAAATTTAAGAAAAAATTATTGAAGATGAACAAGGAGATTGATAAAATGATTTCAATACTAGAAAAATGTTGATTGAAAAAATAATAATTTGACTTTATTATAATTTGTGAATGTTCTATTAATATTCTATGTCAAGACTAATATATATGTCATTTTTATTTTTTAAATATGACTTATTGATGTTCAGTAATTTTGAATATTTTGATAAAAATTAGTGATTAAAACTAATTATTAAAGAAAAAATAAATATTTTGTTTCAACCGTTCTAATCTTTTTTTTTTAATAGCGTTCACATATATTTTTTGGCTTAGTAGTTCAAATGTTATAAGTTCCACAACTTGTATTCAAACAACGATTATAATACATACTGATCAATATATTAATTTATAATTTTGGTTTATTATTTCAAGACCAACATATATATTATTGATCACATTAGCATATATCTTGAAAATTATATATATATATATATATATATATATATATATATATATATATATATATATATATATATATATATGTATATATTGTTCTCTCTCTATATATATCTATATACACACACACTGAATAATATTTATATTTATATTAATGAACTAAAAATATCTAAATAAATATATATATATGTATAGTTACCTAACTATATATATATATATATATATATTGATCAAAGATCTCTTTTTCTATCTATCTATCTATCTATCTATCTATCTATCTATCTATCTATCTATCTATATATATATCTAAAGTATATATATATATTCATATATATATATAGAATAAAGTAGAAAAAAAGTTGCTAGCAGCGGTCTTAAAAGCAATAAGTCTTTATTGAAACATCAAAGGTAAAAAACACTCCAGGAGAGCCACAAATGTGCACACAACATTAGTCCGCTAACATGTTTCGGCCGAGGGCCGTAATCATAGCTACTGGACCTTGCACCTGCGTACCTTAAAAAGGACCAGGATCACCCTGATAGGATAAAAACAAAGTTACACGTTGTGTTGCTGTTTTAACTCATTGAGTACTTTAACATAGAAATACTGTATATCAATTAGGAGTTATCCATTACACAAAACCTGTCACAGTTTCATATCAAATAGAAGTGGACACAAGCATATAAGACAGAAAATGATTTGATGGAAACTAATTATAAGGGCTTAAAACTTATTACAATATTACATAGAACATGCAAAGAGTCACATATATGCATACTATGTGGATTAACTGACATCCAGCCAACTTTTCTAAACCATTTAAATGCGATACAATACAAAATAATTTACTTATTTGAAGTCACTAAAACAGTTTACATGACACATTATTTCACTGTAAATAACAGTTGTACCGCATTGATACAAATAGTGGCAAAAAACGATACAGTTTAATATGTGAAAAATCTATGGAAAATATTACCTATTCTGCCTCATAAACAAAATCTATCAAATGCAAGATAGGGGATACGCTAATACATTGAAATGAAATACTAACCTAGAAAGAGAGGAAGCCTAATATTTATTTACATTACTTACTATAATAATTAAATGATCCAGTATGTATTATATGGGCAACACACAAATATTTATGGCATTTATATAAAAAGCATTAATGAGAATGGATTATAAGGACATTTAACTTCCAATACTTTAGAATCTCTTATGGAGAACACATTATATTGCCAATAGATACCTTGCCCACCAAAGCAATATGGACTAGGAAAAGGCTCAATATATTATAGTATATGGAAGGGAATGGCTTGAGAAACAAATACACAATATTGTAGTGTTACACAGATTGCAAAATTGTAGATTAACAAAAACCACAAAATTTCAGACTGGGAGGGAGGTAATTGAGTCGGTCGCTGCAGGAAAGGGAATGAGGGCCCTGGTCAAAAAATCACTGCCAGTAGTTAATTAGGTCATACTCAGAGTTTAGGCCCGTAGGCACACGTGTCTGGAGTCCGAAGATCCAAAACATTTCCCTTTTCTGCAGCAACCTATCCCTATCTCCTCCCCTAGGAGGACAGGTAACTCTTTCAATAGCCTGCCACTTCAGTGTATTAACGCTACTACGATGATGTTTTGCAAAATGCTGCACCAAAGGTGTAGATGCAGTTCCTGCCTGTATGGTAGACAAATGATTACGTATGCGGACCTTCACCTCTGTTGTAGTGAGCCCCACATACTGTAAATGACAAGTGGTGCAGCTGAGGACATAGACCACATATGTGGAAGTACACTTCAAACATGTTTGTATGGGAAACCTTTCACCTGTCACTTCAGACTTGATGTGATCGGCAGGGAGAACAAATTCACATACCCTACATTTATTATGGCATTTGAAGATACCCCTATGTGTAAGCCAGGAGCTCTGTCGTATATCAGTTTTGGGCAAGACTGATGGTGACAACACATTCCCCAAAGTGCTGGTTTTTCTATAGGAGCACCGCAGACCTTGGGAGACACAATTCTCTAATTTGTCATCTGCAGCAAGAAAGGAAAAATGTTTTTTCACTATTTTGCAAATGTCCTGATATTCCTGACTATATTCTGTGACAAAGGTTACTCCTTTGTGTTGTCCCTCAGATGTTCTATGAACATTACTAGGTGTATCCAAAGTTTGCATCCTATCCAGCGCATCAACCTGATTTCTTGCTTTTTTTATGACATGGGAGGTGTATCCCCTACTCTTAAGTCTGTGTGTCAATTCCTTAGATTGTTCTGCATATTTAAAGGGCAATGTGCAATTGCGTTTAACCCTGGTAAACTGTCCCTTGGCTACCGCATACGGTACATGCCTCGGGTGACAACTACTCGCATGGAGAAGAGTGTTCCCAGCAATGGGTTTCCTAAAAATCTCAGTAAGCACTTTGCCATCATCTGTACCTTTAATAGTGATGTCTAAAAAGTTTATTTTACTTTCACTTAGTTCGTGGGTGAACTTGATACCAATATTATTGGAGTTCAAATACGCCACAAAGGATGTAAACTGCAGTGTACTTCCTTCCCATACTAGTAATAGATCGTCTATGAAACGAACATAAAAACAAATCAAATGTCTGTAGGGGTTTCCATCTCCAAAGACGTGGGACAGCTCCCACCAACCCATGAAAAGGTTGGCATAGGAGGGGGCAAACTTGGCCCCCATAGCTGTGCCACGCCTCTGGAGATAGAACCTATCCTCAAATGAAAAATAGTTATGAGTAAGCAAAAACTTGAGTACTCTGAGTACAAAGCACCGAAAATCCAAAGAGAAATCAGAATAGCGCTCCAGAAAAAAACCAACTGCAGTTAGACCCTCTTTGTGAGGGATCGAGGAATACAATGCTACTACATCAATAGTAGCCCATTTATGACAGGCACTATTCCACTTTAATTTGTCTAGGATCGTTATTACATCTTTTGTGTCCCTGATGTAACTATGTAAATTCTGTACGAGTGGTTGTAGGATACTATCAACCCATTGTGACACATGTTCCAACAGAGAGTTAATACCACTGACTATTGGACGACCCCTGACTTCTGTCAGGGATTTGTGGACTTTGGGCAAATGATGGAAAATGGGCACAACTGGATGGTCAACTACCAAAAACTCAAAGGTTTTTTGGTCGTAGTGCCCATTCTCCAGCCCATCGTCCAAAATGTCCAATAGTTCTTTCTTAAATGCCGTGGTAGGATCCCTATCTAGAGGGATATAGTCCTCAATGTTGGTAAGCTGGCGCAGTGCCTCATTTACATAGTCAGTCTTGTCCAAAACTACGACAGAGCCCCCCTTATCGGCTGTACGTATAACAATATCTTTGTTCTCTTGGAGCTCCTTTTATATATAAAATAACTCATTGTAATAAGTAATAATTGTAATATTTAAAAAATTTTATCCATGACTTTATCAATCAATACTATTAAAATATTAATAGTTTTGGTTGATTATGTACAAACAAATACAACATATACAAACCTTGCAATCTATGTTTATGTATATAACTCACTCTCTCTGTGTCTCACTATATATATATATATATATATATATATATACAATTATAATTTATATATAGACATTGAGAGAGAGATAATTTTGATATATTTATATATATAGACATACATATTTGGATTGTAAATTATATATAATTATATTGAATCTAAATATATATAAATATATATATAGAGAGTGATATAAATATATTTATCTAAAGAAACATATGTATGTATGTATCAATATATATATATATATATATATATATATATATTATAATTTTTTTTTAAATTACTAGATTTCTATATTTAAATAAATAACTTGTTTATAACAATTTAAATGAGAACAGAATAAACTATATTCAAACATTATTATTATAAAATTTAAATAGCAATGTAAAATTATGGCTATTCTTGAAATTGTGAGTTTGGTGACGATGATGCGGAGAATAAGTTTGTTATTGATTCTACGCATTTACTTAAATCTTCAAAACCAGCTCTAAATATCTCATTTCTTTCCCTTTCAATTTCTATTTTTTGCTCCTCTATTCTTATCCTATCCTTTAAAAAATTTCCAAACATCTCAATTACTTTGTTTTGTTCATCCCTAAAATTGCGTGCTATTCCCACCATCTCCTGTAATGCGTCTGTCTCGGGGGCAGCTTCAATTGGATTATTAGCTATATTAGCAGCATTTTCAATTTCAGGTATTGGTGTAGACATTGTAGACTCTGGTTGTTGATGGGACCTTGATTGGGCAGATGTATTTGTCCCTGACAAGGACTCTTCAATTATAGTCATTTGTGAATCTTCTTCTAAAGGGTCTACAGTCCTTAGTATTATTTCCCCACTACTAATATCATCTTGTGTGTTTTCTTCTTTGTTACCTACAAATAAATATAGAAAATAAATATATAAATAAAACATCGAATATGTATGTAATTTATGTTTTACATATAAATTTGACAATAAAAACATTCTAAAATATTTAAAATTAAAAAATATATATATATATATATATATATATATATTCATTTTTATTAAAAGATAGCCAATACAGATCTTACTCAATTTTATTTGGAAAAAAAAATTAATTTTGATTTTCAAATCAATTTCTAAAAATGTAAGATTTGTATATGATTATCATTTTTAAAAAAAGAAAATTAGTACATCAATAACGATTGTGAATGTTCTCTGCCATTTCAGGAAAATCAATTACTGAAAATAAGATATTTGATATGCAGATTGATTTACCATGGAACATATCTTTTTTCACATTACAAAACATGATACTACATTAAAGTTAAATAAGGACAAAAATATCTTTAAATTTTGTCAACAATAGAATAAATGTACATAAAGCTATATAATTACCTTCTTCTATACCTCCGGATATAATTTGATTGAAGATATTCATCACTTCTGAAAATAAAAAATAACATTTAATTTTTATGGTTCTTTTAATTTGTTAACAAGAAAAAAAATACAACAATACAATTTAAAAAAAAAAAAATACCTCTCGAATTTCTGGCATTGTCAACGGGTGTACTGCAGGGAATATCAGGCAATGTATCCGCTGATCCTAAACTATGTGTTGTTATCGAAGATGACGAAAGGGTTCTTTGACAAACATTTTCTGTAGGCCTCATTTGGCTTGTAGAAGCTAATTTGTCAATTGACTGTGTAGCTTGTAGAGAAGATTGGCTAGAAGGTCGTGCTATAATAGTTAAAAAGAATACATATATGTGTTAGAGGGACATTTTACTCAAAAATAATATTTCATGTTTCAGATTGAGAATATAATTTCTGAAAACTTAAAAACTTATTTTTTGTTAAATTTTTTATTAATTCTCTTGTTATTCTTATTTTAAAGATAAACCTAGGAGGTTCATAGACTAATTTATAAGGCCTTGAAGACCTACCCTCTTCTATAAGGGCTTATTTTCTGTTTTTTAACAATATAGGTTGTTAGCTCATGAGTGTCAAAAGTTATAGACAATTATCTTGGTATATTGATTCGAAAAGGAAGATTGTAATTTTAGAAACAGGACCATTTTTGTTGAAAAAGTAAAATTGTATTTGCTGATTGGACAGAAACAATTAACAATTGCTGTCCATGGTCTGAAAAAAAAATGGTCTGTCGGCTTAGCTTAGAGACCTTCATTTTAAAATCAAGATAGCAAGAGAATGAAGAAAAATGTATAATGTTTGTAAATTATAGTTGTTTACAATTACATAGTATATGAATCAGAAAATAAATTTTTAGGGTTGAGTGTCTATTTATTTTCATCATAATATTTATGGCCTTTTTGGAACTTAAAAAAGCCTGCAACGTATGAAAGATGTATACTTGTGAATCCATACTCCATGATTTGAAGTGCACATGAATATAAGTAAATGTAATTTATCCTAATCTTACTTTAAAATAAGTAAGAAATTATAAACTAACAAGGTCAATAATTCAGTATCACATATCACTGTTGTGCGTCTATAGATAAGCTGTTTGAACATGTAATTTGTATACAAACCTGGAAAATCATCGTAATCACAAGGGACATCAAGACCATCTACTATTTCGTTCCCCAATCGAGACAATACACGTCGTTCATAGTTGAGAAGATCGGAATCCATTGCTGGGCCACCGCCGGTAGCCCTAGCTGCTTTTTTTCTTTGGCATATTTTGACTTTGTGATTCTTTTAATGTCAGAGAAACGCTTTTTGCAACTATCCACATTTTTGGGAAAACGTGATACTGCTGAAACAGCGCGACTAATCTCTTCCCACAAAAACTTTTTTCTGCTATGTGTGGTAACACGCTGCTTATAGCCGAGAAGAACATCATAATGCTCTAGTACACACTCTACTAGAACTTCATTTTGTTCTAAAGTAAATTGGACATTACGTCCACTTTTGGTTCTTCCAGCTTCAATCGCTGCCATCTTGTCGCAATAAAGATTAATCTGACTAATAAAGTAATAGGCGTATGCTAACATTCGCGCCGTAATGACGTCTTAGATTCATTTTAATATCACATGTAAGTAACGTCCGCTAAGTTGTTCGCTTTATCATATTGAATGCTTCATAAATTAGAACAATTAGGGAGTGATATTTATCATAGATACGATGATATTCGATTCAAATATGACGCGAATAATTACGGATTGAAATTTGATAAATAAGTACTAGTCAAGTTAATACGGAGTGTGCGAATAATGGCGTTATAATTGCCGATCGTAATTGTGTGATAATTCACATAGTTATAAATTTCGCCCACTGTGTCATCCAAGTATTACAATTAAAACATATGCAACAGTGTATACCAAGAGTGTCTTTTATGATGTTTTAAACTCAAATAAATGTATTTGATTTTTTTATCAAACACTCGTTGGACTGTGTAAATCTGAGTTCTAAAGTCTACGCTACCATTGAGAGTCATCACTCCCTACTCTAAAACCCTGAGAATTCAGTGTTCCAGCAGTGCCCGAGTTCAGCTAGCTGGGTTGTTGTATAAGATCCAGCCGGCATCTATTGGCATAAGAGATTGCCTTTTCTAAATATGAGTACCCTGTGTGGAATTGCATTACTTGAAATTGCAGATTCTGACTGATATGCACATGCGGCGCCTCTTTCGTTTTGCCATTCTTCTATATGTATAACCTGCGAGCTTGTGCACATGCTCAGTAGCATCTTGTTCACCAGAAAGTGTGAATATAAAAAGAATGTGCAAAATTTGTTTAGAAGTATATTGGAAAGTGGATTAAAACTGCTGCTCTATCTGAATCTTAAAAGTTTGTTTTGACTTGAGTGTCCTTTTAAGGATACTTTTTCAAATGTTTCTATCATAATGTTGCATTAAAGGAACACAAAAGTGCAAAAAGAAAATGCTCTAAAGTTAGATCGTTCTATTATTGCATTATTGCTTGTTTATAACTGCGTGTTTACCTCTGCAAAGCAATTAAACACCTAGTTAAAGTCAGCTCCAGGCCAGAAATGCACTGATGGGAGATAACTGAACGCGTGATGAGCAAATGACAAGAGACAATAGGCTCCATTTACCAAGCTGTGATAGCAGCTTCGGAGCCTCAGCATTTCAGGTTCGCGTGAGTGAGTTAAGTAGCAGTGGTCTAACAATATGCTACTTAACCTCTCCACCTCCTAATCATCAGATTTGATCTGGATGGTTGACAGCTCCCTCTAGCAATTGATCGCATGCGAGCAGTGGCTTATGCAATGTTAAATGCAGGCATCGTAATGCTGCCGGCCTGATAATAAATGGAGCCCAACACGTCTAGCCACCAATCAGTAATCATCTTTATTAAACTCAAAGTGGAATACAAAAATGAACATAATTGGTGAAAAACGATGCTCCCATGAAGCATAACACTTACAAACAAAAGAATTGTGGAATTTCAACTGAACATGCATAGGTGGTTAAACCAAATAGACATGTTTATGTACATGTTCTTTATTAACAAAGGAAGCCAAGAGAACAAAGTACATTAAAATACAAGTGAATTTAATTGTGCAAGTTTAATTTTCGGCTTTTATATCTCTTTAATAAATTTGGCTGAACTATAGTATTTCATCATTGATAATTATCACAACATATTATTAACTATATATGTTAAAGGGACATTAAACACTTTGAGATGGTAATATAAAATGATAAATTGTATATAATAAAATAACTCTGCAATATACTTTCATTATTTATTTTGTCCTCTTTGCCTGTAATTCCATTCTGAAATTGTGAGCTTTTCAGTTCCTGTTAGAAATGGAAGTGCGGCACACTGTTAAATCGAGCACAGCCATTGGCTGCACACTCTAATGACCTATGTATAACTGTCCCTAATTGGCCACAGCAGAGAAGGTAACACAAGTTACAACATGGCAGCTCCCAGTGTTTTATAGACACTAAAACTTTACACTTATTTTGTCACTTTTTAAACAACTAATGAAACTTTAAAAAATACATCTACATGTTAGCCATGGACTAATCTTTTCTTTGAATGCATCATTCTATCTAGAATGTATTTAGTGTTTAATGTCCCTTTAACAACATACAGTAATTAGAGATGATATAAAGGGTGTGATCTTTATATGTGTGTATAAGGAAAAATTAGTATTAGACAAAATTCACTAAAAACTGATTTCAATTTTTTTGGAGACTGTGGGGAATATTTAACAAAGTGCGAGCGGACATGATACGAAGTAGCGTATCATGTCCGCCGCACAACGATAAATTCCGACAGCATACGCTGTTGGCATTTATCATTGCACCAGCAGTTCTTGTGAACTGCTGGTGCAATGCCATCCCCTGCAGATTCACGGCTAATCAGCCGCTAGCAGGGATTTTCAATCAACCCGATCGTATTCGATCTAGTTGATTTTTGAGGCATCGCCGGAAACATGGGGCATCAAGCTCCATACGGAGCTTGATAAATATGCCCCAATGACTATTGTTCATTTTACTAAAAAATATAGTGAAGCCAGGTAAAAGAGTTACAGTTGGCTGATGAAACAGCCTATTGGGAGCTGAGAAACGTGTTGCATAATTTTTTATTGTTATTGTAATTTTTAGTAAAGTTTAAATCTAGTTAACTTTAACTTAGATATCACCTTTATTATTTTCTCCTTCCATTCTAGTATTTGCCTGCAACAGAAGAGTGTACCTTAGGAGACAGTCAACTGTAGACTAGAATACCCAGCATGCCCTTATACACTATTACGCCTATAGTGTAAACAAGTTGGTGAGTTACCCACTTAGAATCTTTTAAACTTGTCACTATATAACAGTACATTCTACACCATGAGATGTACTTATATGCTTGATTTCCAAGGATTCTAAAGGGAGGCTTTTATATTTGGCAGAAAGAACAACCTGGTGCCCTATGAGGTGCCCTTTAGTGTTTTGTTTCTAGTGATCTGTCTTAGGTTCCCACACCATATGAAGAAGAGCAGCCCAAGTGAACTGAAATAAAATTTGCTGCTGGACTGATACACTTTCAAATATTTTCATTATACAATCTTTTGATACATTACATCTTTTGGGTTACCATAAGCGCCCCCTTAGGACTTAATCACTAAGCCTTATACACTTTGGCATATTAGACTTACCTTGGTTGTTAGTTGGATTCACAAAAGCAGGCAGTGGACTAAAAGCCAAAGAAACGAGCAGAGATATGTAGTTGTACAAGGAATCAGGAACCAGGTGTCAATATCAGAAAATAATGCAGGAGAAAAGTCAGGTAAAAGAGATTGGAAGCACAGGGAAACCTAGAGGAGGCAGGGGGCAGCAAACAAGCTAGGGTCATGACAAAATAGGTCAGGAACAAGAACAACAGATCATCCTAGACAAATAACAAAGCACCAAATAAACTTTCAGTGGCTTTTTATAACCTCAAGTGCCACTTTGGCACACTTTCTGCTGCAAGGTAATTTCTGACATCTTCTATGGAAGTACAGTCCGCACAGCCTACTCCGTGTTTAGCTGAGCCCTGCTGGCAGCACACATCATGTTGTCAGTCCTTTTTCATCAGTGCATGTCATCCGACCGCGCTATTAATATCGCTATTCCGACTTAAGGCTAGATTACGAGTGTAGTGCTAACAGTTACGCACAGGCAAAAAGGGGTTTATCGCAGGTGTTTGCGTGCGTTGGGGTTTTCTCTCATATTACAAGTTGAAAGTAATCCTGATCACTTGTGCGCTATCGAAGTTAAAACGCATCAGGTTAGTGCAACCTCAGAGCTTTGGTTAACTCTTTTGCAAAACAAAAGGTGTCACAAAACACATCAAAAATACATTTAAATGTATAGTTACACTCATAATAACATCATCTAATAAAAATGATTTAAAAAAATATTGCACAAAAAAGTTATAGGGTTCAAAGATATGTGGTCTCAAGTGTTAGAAAAAGAAAGGAAGGCAAAGGGCTTTAACAGAGATACATACATATACATGTCTAAAGATGCATAAGTATGCATATTATATGTTAACCCTTTAAGGACACAGCTTTCAGTTTGCTCAATGGTTTTATGACGGAAAAAATCTGTCATATATCCTTAAGAGGTTAATATGTGTGTTCATATGTATTTATTTATATATGTATTTACATATTAACACATAAAAACATATGTATACATATATTTCAGTTGTGCTCATAAGTTTACATACCCTGGCAGAATTTATGATTTCTTGGCCATTTTTCAGAGAATATGAATGATAACACAAAAACTTTTCTTTCACTCATGGTTAGTGTTTGGCTGAAGCCATTTATTATAAATCAACTGTCTTTACTCTTTTTAAATCATAATGACAACAGAAACAACCCAAATGACCCTGATCAAAAGTTTACATACCCTGGTGATTTTGGCCTGATAACATGCACATAAGTTGACACAAAGGTGTTTTAATGGCTATTAAAGGTAACCATCCTCACCTGTGATCTGTTTGTTTGTAATTAGTGTGTGTGTATAAAAGGTCAATGAGTTTCTGGACTCCTGACAGACCCTTGCATCTTTCATCCAGTGCTGCACTGACGTTTCTGGGGAAAGCAAAAGAATTGTCAAAGGATCTGCAGGAAAGGGTAATTGAACTGTATAAAACAGGAAAGGGATATAAAAATATATCCAAGGAATTGAGAATGCAAATCAGCAGTGTTCAAATTCTAATCAAGAAGGCGAAAAGGAGAGGTTCTGTTTGTGAACATACTGCATTCATCTTGCCATCAATTCTGACCAAATTTCCTGTGCCTTTGTAGCTCACACGTCCCCAAAACATCAGCGATCCACCTCCTTGTTTCACATTAGGAATGGTGTACCTTTCATCATAGGCCTTGTTGATTCCTCTCCAAATGTATTTTGGTCTCATAACACCAAATTACTTTGTGCCAGAAGGTTTGAGGCTTGTCTCTGTGCTGTTTGGCGTATTGTAAGCAGGATACTTTGTGGCATTTGCATAGTAATGGATTTCTTCTGGCGACTCGACCTTGCAGCCCATCTTTCTTCAAGTGTCTCCTTATTGTGCGTCTTGAAACAGCCACACCACATGTTTTCAGAGAGTCCTGTATTTCACTTGAAGTTATTTGTGGGTTTGTCTTTGCATCCCGAACAATTTTCATGGCAGTTGTTGCTGAAATTGTAGTTGGGCTACCTGACCCTGGTTTGGTTTCAACAGAACCCCTCATTTTCCACTTCTTGATTAGAGTTTGAACACTGCTGATTTGCATTCTCAATTCCTTGGATATCTTTTTATATCCCTTTCCTCTTTTATACAGTCCATCTAACTTTTCCCACAGATCCTTTGACAATTCTTTTGCTTTCCCCATGACTCAGAATCCAGAATCGTCAGTGCAGGACTGGATGAAAGATGCAAGGGTCTGTCAGGAGTCCAGAAACTCATTGACCTTTTATACACACACACAAATTACAAGCAAACAGATCACAGGTGAAGATGGTTACCTTTAATAGCCATTCAAACCCATTTGCGTCAACTTGTGTGCATGGTATCAGGCCAATATCACCAGGGTATGTAAAGTTTTGATCAGGGTCATTTGGGTAGTTTCTGTTGTCATTATGATTTAAAATGAGTAAACACAGTTGATTAACCATGAGTGAAAGAAAAGTTTTTGTGTTATCATTCATATTCTCTGAAAAATGGCCAAGAAATCATAAATTCTGCCAGGGTATGTAAACTTATGAGCACAACTGTATATAAGTGAATTGGAGCCTTTTGCAGTTAAGTAGATGAAAACATATAAAAACATATTTATGCAATATTCATTTTTAATAGTGCTTAACTGTGTATTTACAGTATATAGTTGACATTCCAATGTCCTGTACATAGTAGAATATGTTCAATGTATATATAATCATGTATATATAATCATGTATATATACAGTATATATATATATATATATATATACACAAAAAGTGAAGAAAGAATTCAATCCGCAGGTCAGATGAGTAAATTAAAAACAACTTTATTTATTTTCCATTAAAAGTCCCTGGAGGGGTCCTACAGCAAAAGAACATAGAGCACTGTGTACTCAAGCTGACATGTTTCGGCTGTATGCCGTAATCATAGCTTGATTGAGTGCATCAGTGCTAACCATTTAATAGACAATGTTATTTCTGATTGGTTAAAACATGATTACACATTTTCAATGTTAGAACTAGAGTGCTGAGTTAACCCCTTCCCTACCTGATTTCTATGTGCTGCTGACCAACTACTATCTTTTGTTGAAAAGTTACATTCTTATGTTAAATATAGGTATATATATGTAAAATGGAGATAAATGATTGGAAGACCTGGACTTATTGCACTATATGGCTGTCAGTATTAAAATGGGAAAATATTTGGATATTTTGTTTTACATTGTTTTTAACCATTCTGTTTGGTGCACTTTTGTTTTGTGTTTTACTTCTATTCCTCAATTATTACACTAAATGACTGAGTGCCGTACCTATAGTGAGTAAATTTCTTCTGTAGCTTTTGTCTAGCTGCTTAAGTGACCTCTAATAAGTTTCACTGGACTGGTGACTATTATACATTATGCTTTTTACTTGATATTACTATATTAGTACATAACAGAGACACTTCTTTTTCTTCTCTAGTGTAGATTCTATTCACTGGTTGGGCACAGAGGAGTATATACATTTCACATTTATCTAAATGCTCTATCTGACAATCAATACTTTTTCCCAATAGTATGTTATGAGATTTTGAATATTTGAAATTTTAAAATACTTAATACTGGAGTAGAAACAGTATAGGGATATTTTTCTAAGATACTTTTTATTCATATGTTTATAAGATCATATTCGGAGTTCAAACCCCTTGGCACTCTTGTTTGGAGCCTAAAAATCCAATACATCTCTCTTTTTCCTAAGATGAGATTCCTATCCCCACCTATTAAAGGGGTTTTGATTTTTTCAATGGCTTGCCATCTCAGGGTAGTGCTGCTTTTATTATGTGAGTCTTTAAAATGTCTGACCAAGGGGGTAGTTGCCTCTCCCATTTTGATTGTGGACAAATGATTGCGTATTCGGACATTTACCTCAGTTGAGGTGAGTCCTACATATTGCAACTTGCATTCCACACATGATAGAACATATATGACATAAGAAGATGTACAGTTTAGGCAGGAAGTTATTTTAAACACTTCACCTGTGACTTATGAGCGAAATTCGTTCGAGATAATGACTTTGTCACATGGCTTACATCTGGCTCTACCGCACCTGTACATCCCCCTATGCCTTAACCAAGAGCTTTCTTCTGTGCCTGTTACCCTAGGCAATTCAGAGGGTGCCAAATAATTTCCTATGGTTTTGCTTCTCCGATAAGAGCATCTGAGGCCCCTGTCCACACTGTCTACAAGCCTGTCATCGGCTTTCAGTAGATGGAAGTGTTTGTTTATTATACCACAGATATTCTTATATTCTGTGCTATAATCTGTTACAAATGTAACTTTTCCTTCCTGAGTGGATGGATTGGAGGGTCTTACTGATCCCTGTAAGAGTGCTTTCCTATCCAGTCTGTCTACCTGTGACTTTGCTTGCTTGATAGTATATTTCGGGTAGCCCCTTTGCATGAGTCTCTTCTCAAGATCTCTGCTTTGTGCCTGATAAGTGCTCTCATCCGTACAATTCCTTTTTGTTCTGATGAGTTCGCCTTTAGCCACTGCCAGTGGAACTTGCTTAGGGTGGCAACTCTTTGCATGAAGCAAAGTGTTTTTTGTAATCAGTTTCCGATAAGTGCTTGTTCTGACTTTGCCATTTTCAGCAACTGTTAGGGTAAGATCTAGAAAATGTATCTGACTGGTATTAGTCTCATGAGTAAACCTAAGGCCTATGCTGTTGTTGTTCAGTTTGGCCATGAAGTCGGACATTTCACTGTCAGTACCCCGCCAGACAAACAAAAGATCATCTATGTATCGCCTATAGAAGGCGATACATAGTTTATGATAATTTTCTTCTCCATAGATGTGGGACAGCTCCCACCAACCCATAAAAAGGTTGGCGTATGAGGGCGCAAATTTGGCCCCCATTGCTGTCCCACACCTCTGGAGAAAAAAATCCTCATTGAACCTGAAATAATTGTGATTGAGAAGAAAGTTGGTAACTCTCAGAATATACTTGATAAATGTTTCATCAAAATAGGAAAATTTCTCTAGAAAGAAGGTTATAGCTGTTAAGCCTTCCCCATGTGGAATGGAAGAATATAGAGCCGTGACATCAATTGTCAGCCACTTGAACTGGCCTTCCCAATTGAAGTCTTCCATAAGATTCAGTAAGTCTTTCGTATCTCTTATGTGGCTCTGTAAACGGACCACAAACGGATAGAGGATTGCATCAAGCCATTGTGACAGATGTTCAAGGAGGGACCCTATGCCACTCACAATGGGCCGTCCCTGAACATCCGTCAGGCTCTTATGCACTTTTGGAAGATGGTGGAAGATGGGCACAGCAGGATTCTCTACAAAAAGAAAATCATGGGTGTTTTGATTCAGGTGCCCATCCTCCAAACCATCATCCAGAAGTGATCTCAGCTCCTTTTGAAAGGGAATGGTGGGATCCCTTGTGAGCCTCACATAATTGTTGGTTTCATTGAGTTGACGCTCTGCTTCACTAATGTAGGCACTTCTATCCTGGACTACCACTGACCCCCCTTTATCCGCTGAGCGGATAATAAGATTTTTGTTTTTCTGAAGTTCTAATAGAGCTTGTTTCTCTTTGTGAGACAAATTAGATTTGTGCTCACCTCTATCTGTCATATGGGACAGTTGTGTGAGATCTTGCTCTATTCTGTTGTAGAAAGTTTCTAGGATAGGGCCCCTGGACTGTATAGGATAGAATGCTGATTTATTCCTGAAGCCATTGAAATTCTTGACTGTGTGTGTGGGATTTTCATTATTTCCTGCAATTGCCAAATTTTGGAGTGTGATCACATCACAAACTTCTGAGAAATCTAGAAGTTGTGAATTTTCAGGGCCATGCTGGAGAGATGTTACAATCTCAGGGTCCTCAGCCCGCATCTCATTACCCCCCTGAAAATGTTTTCTAAGGGTGAGATTTCTGATTAGTCTGTTTACATCCAGCATGGTCCTGAAAAGGTCAAATGAACAGGAAGGGGCAAAGTTTAACCCCAGACTAAGTACTTTCAATTGTGTGTGTGTCAAAGTAGTGGAGGAGAGATTAATAACATTGTACTCTTTTATTGGTATTTCGTTGCTCTGTTTCCTCTTTTGGGATACCTGTTCTGTTTGTGCTGTCCTATCTCAGTTTTGTCCTGAGCCTGGTGAAAAACCTGCTCGAACTCCCTGCGGTCTTCCCCCATATTGGAAATGTTGCTAGTTGTCTGCTGACTGGTACTACCCACATACTTGGATACTGTGCCACCTTTCTGTGTGCTGTGTGGGTGGGGATTATGTTTTGGATTGCTTTTACTCTGTTTTGCTTGTATTACCTCTGGGGCACTTTCTTGTAATGTAACCTGCTTATGTGTATTTTTCAATTATATATATATATATATAAAAATATTAAGCACAGAAAAGGCACTCGCTGGTTAAATAAAACATAACATTTAATAAGTTACATTAAAATAGCATGACGTTTCGGAGGCATTACGCCCCTTTATCAAATGCAGATACTGCTTTTGTAATTTTTCAAGCTGTATCTTGCATTTGATAAAGGGGGCGTAATGCCTCCGAAACGTCATGCTATTTTAATGTAACTTATTAAATGTTATGTTTTATTAAACCAGCGAGTGCCTTTTCTGTGCTTAATATTTTTTGATATTTTTTCAAAGTGCACCCTGGGAGCTGCTATCATTTATGGAGTGCCTTTTCTTCTGACCTCGTTTTATATATATATATAGTCATGGCCAAAAATATTGGCACCCCTGCATTTCTGTTCTGTTCTGATAATGCACCACTTCATCCAGCAAATTGTTAAAAATACAAATGTTGAGGCATTCTCATGTTTATTTATTTTGTTTATATTGGTATGACACAAAAAAGTGGAGAAAAAAAAGTAAAATTCCATGCAAAACTCCAAAAATCGACTGGACAAAATTGCTGGCCAGTTCAGTACTCTCCAGCACTTTGTCTTAAACCATTTCTGGGTGCTTTTTGACGTGTGCTTTGGGTCATTGTCCTGTTGTAAGACCCATGACCTCTGACGGAGGTAGTCTTCCGATTTCATAATGCTATGCTCACAGTCAAGATATCCAGTGCCTGAAGCAGCAAAGCAACCCCAAAACATCAGTGAAACTCCACCATGTTTAACTGTAGGGACTGTATTCTTTTCTTTAAAAGTCAAATTTCTTTTTCTGAAAACAGTAGAATGATGGGCTTTACCAAAAAGCTGTAATGTTGTGTCGCCTGTTCACAGCACATTCTCCCAAAAGGATTTTGGCTTCCTCATGTAAGTTTTTGGCAACTTCAATCTGACTTTTTTATGTTTCTGTGACAGCAGTGGGGCCCTCCTGGGTCTCCTACCATAGCGTCATGGCGACGTATAGTGCAAGCTGACACATTTGTACCCTGTGCCTGAAGGTCTGCTTGAATTTGTCTGGAAGTTGATCAAGGTTCTTTATCTACCATTTGAACAATCTTTGATACATTTTTCTCTTTCATCCTTGTCCAGGGAGATTAGCTACAGTGCCATGGACTGTAAACTTCTTGACAATGTTGCACACAGTGGACACAGGAACATTAAGATCTCTGGAGATGGACTTGTAACCTTAAGATTGTCCTTGATTTTCCACAATTTTTGTTCTCAAATCCTCAGACAATTATTTGCTGCTCTTCATCTTCTCAATGTTCAGTGTGGCCCACAGAGACACACAACAGAAAAGTTGAGTCAATTTTTCACCATTTTAACTGGTTGCCAGAGTGATTTCTATATTGTCAGCACCTGTTAATTGATCCAGGTGAGTTTAATTACAAATTACAGGAGCATCACAAACTTGAAATGCAATTATTTCTTAAAATTTTGAGAAGGTGCCAATCATTTTGTCCAGTCCATTTTTGGAGTTTTGCGTGGAATGTATCAGATTTGGCTTTTTTTTCTCTACTTTTTTGTCATACCAATACAAACAAAATAAATAAACATGTGAATGCCTAAACATTTGTAATTGGAACAATTTTCTTGGTGAATTGCTGCACTATCTGACAGAAATGCAGGGGTGCCAATATTTTTGGCCATGACTGTATATATAGAAACATGTATTTATGAACAAACAGAACATATTCTTCTATGTGAAGAACAATGGAATGTGACATATTAATATTTTCATGTCGGGTTAGCGCATTTGAGAATATGAGATTGGGTTTGCTCGCGAGCAGGGTGTTTTTTTAAAAAAAAATTGCTCCATTGACTTCTATGGGAGAATACGTCATCGCATGCACGATATTCTAAGTTCAGCTTTTTCCGTGTATCAGGTTAGCATGCAAGCAAAAACTGTTTTACTTTCAACTTATAATACGAGCGCTACCTGGCGCACGCAAAAAGCTGACTTCTAACGGAATTAAATGGGTCCTTCCTTGGACAGATTTTTATCTACCCCCACGACATTATACACAGACCAAAAGATGGAGCCTGAAGAATAGGGGAAGGCAGTAGCCCATCAGGGCTAAATGCTGGGTGCTCATGCTGCTCATCTTGAAAGCCTCGATACTAAATAAGATCACTTGAGTGAGATGATACATACTCTATGCCAAGGATCCCAAACTGCACCTGTGCCCCCTCAGTCACCCACTTCTCAAATGAGGGCTTTAAATGTACCTAAATTGTCTTTGCCAGAGAGGTTTGACTGCTCTTCAAGTGATGGCAGGTGGTTTCTATACCCCTTAGGAATGACCCTGTAACATTCTATACCTCTGAAGCTTAAGTCACCCTTTATTATATCTCTCTTGAAAGGGAAAGCATTATCTTGGTGTCTCACCCCTTTTACAGAAAAATGACCCTGATCTGCAGGATGCTAAAGCCATTCTGTCAGCTCTTCAGACGGTGTTTGACAAACCTGGATGGGAAGCTGTTCCTCAGGCTTCTCTACTAGAGTTACAACAAGGTTCTGTATCTGTAGCTGAGAATGCTGTGGAGTTCTGCAAGTTGGCAACAGTGACAGATTGGAACCCAGGGGCCTTAAGGCAGCATTTCCCATAGGTCTGTGCAAAAGAATCAAAGACAAACTGGTATACAGAAATGTACCAATAAACCTTGAAGACTGTATATCCTTATGTATTAAACTTGATACTTGCCACATAAATGCCAAATTGAAAAAAGATAGAACCAGGAGATCACAGAGGCCTCAAGATAGATTAGCTGCAAGATTTTCTTCTCCAACTAGTACGCCGACTACCCTAACTACAGAGGAACCTGTGGAAGAGGGGTCTTTGCATTTATCAGAAGCAGAAAGGCTTAGAAGACTTAATCTGGGTCTGTGCCTATATTGTGGCCAGAAGGCACATCTTTTCAAGACTTGCCCAATTAGGCTAGGAAAAGTCAGGGTTTAATTTTGTTTGGAAGGGCAGAATTAAGCCAGAATCATTAAACACCCTTCAACAAGACAAAGATTTTTGTACTTATCCATCTGAACTTTAGAGGCAAGACTCTTGGCTCCCAAGCCCTTATCAACTCACAAGCTGCGGGTATATTCTTGAATACCTTTTTTGCCTCTTTCCATGGCATATCTATCCTGGGGTATCTATATCTCTATCCTCTGCATTTCCCCCTCAGTCGAATGGTCAAACAGAAAGGGTAAATCAAGATCTAGAAGCTTATCTTCAAAATTACATCTCTGCTTCTTAATCTGACTGGGTAAGATTCCTATCTCTGGCAGAGTTGGCCCATAATACACTTTATCATACTACTCATCAGACTTCACCGTTTCATGCAGCCTTTAGGTATAATACCCATAACTTCTCCCTGGAGATTAAATCTATGGTGTTCCAGAAACAGATCGATGAACCATGAAATTGCAGCTTCATTGGAAACTAATTGGATGGTTGCTTCAGGATACTTATATACATTACCAAGTTTTTGCCAAATGCACACGTCAAATATTTCCTAAATTTCAGGTCGGTGATACAGTTTGGCTCTCCACAAGACACTTAAAACTCAAACAACCGTCGATAAAACTTGGCCCAAGATCTATAGGCCCATTTCAAGAACTTTGTCTAATAAACGCAGTGGCCTATCAACTAAAACTACTTGACTCACTTTGAATTCATCCTGCCTTTGACATGTCACAAGGCAAGTGCTGCTGTAATACTGTGTTTTATGTGTTTCACTGTTTTTCTTTTGCAAAATGATCCATGTTCTCCATATTCCTTTTTGCTAATTTATTCCTTCCTCCTTACCACCTATCCTAGTCATAGGCCCATCTCTTTAATCCTCACCTCACTTTTGCTTCACACATTCCTTAACTCTTCTCCAGCTCACTTCCTCTTATAGTCTGTCACAATGGTCCGACTCTCCCATGGATGCTCCCTTGATCTTATTTTCACCTATTGAGGCACTCTCTCAAACTTCACAAATTCCCCTTTCCTCTTTTTAACCATCATCTCCTTACTTGTAATTTCACAGCACTTCCTACAACTATCCCTCCATCTAACCCACATGCCAAACTCCACAGAAGTATTAAGTCAACATCTTTCAAACTCTCTCAAACCTTTGCTCTCTTTCATCTCCTTTTTTCCTGCCCTGAGAACTCTATTAATCACTACAATTTCATTCTGATATTTGTTATTGACAATTTTGCACCTCCTACCAAAACTTGGTAGTTACGCACTCCTACTACTCTTATCTCTTATCTCTACTCTTTCTTCAAACCCAAAATGTCACTCCTCCATCCACCACCACCTCCTATTTTCACTTCTCTCTCAGCTCAAGATTTTGTCAACCACTTCACCAACAAAATAGATTCCATCAGAAATCATCTGTTAACACACTACCAGTCTCCAACCCACAGATTCATCCCTTTTTCCCCTGCTATAGAGGGAGAACTTTCTGCCCTTATATCTTCCTCTCACCGCACTACCTGTTCCCTTGATCCCATCCCCTCACAACTACTGCCCTACCTCCTACATTTACTCCAATCCTCACACATATTTTCAGTCTCTCCCTCAGCACTGAAATATTTCCCTGATGCCTTAAACATGCACTAATCACTCGTATCCTCAAAAACATCTTCTCTCGATTCATCATCCCTATTTCCCTACTCCCCATTGCCTCAAAACTTTTGGAAAGGCTTGTATATACACTTTTATCACATTTCCTCACATTAAATTCCCTCCTTGATTCATTGTAATCTGGATTTCACACCCACAGAAACAGCAATCATTAAAGTTACTAACAACCTAATTACAGCAAAAGCAGAAGGCCACTTTTCTCTGTTAATCATTCTTGATCTGTCTGCAACCTTTGACCACCCCCTCTTGCTCCAAACCCTCCAATCCTTCTGCATCTTTGACACAGCCCTTTCGAAGATTTCCTTCTACCTGTTAAATTGGATCTTTAGTGTAGCCTTCTCTGGCGCATCCTCTGACCCTCTACCACTTTCTGTTGGGGTATTACAAGGCTCTGTCCTTGGTCCCCTTCTATTTTATAATTACATTTATACATCATTCTTAGGTTTCTTAATAAAGTCCCATGGGTTTCAATAACATTGGTACTCTGATGACACCTAAATCTACCTCTCTGCCCCAGACCTATCCACTTCCTTGATAACTCATGTCACTAACTGTCTTTCTAATATTTCCTCCTGGATATCCTCTCACTACCTTAAGCTAAATATCTAAAACTGTTTCTATAACTGTTGATAATAACATCATTACCCCAACCCCACATGCCGATGTCTTGGGGTCACACTTGATTCAGATTTTTATTTCTTTCACTCCCCACATCCAGTCTTTGGCCAATTCTTACTATTTCCACCTTAAAAACATCTCCAGAATTCAGCACTTCCTCACACAAGACACAACTAGGGGGGATATTTATCAATCCGTAAACTGCAAATATGCTGGAATTCCGTAGCGTAATTATTGCGAGCTTGATCCGACCTAGTTATCAAAGCCTACAGACTGGCAAAAGTTGAAATCTGTGATGTAACATATGATCCGCCGGTCTCAATCCGACACAGATTGATGCTTACGTCATTACAGATGTTCTGAATACACATTCGGCACTATTTTACACTTTTTTAAAGTTATCAAATAGTTAACAGGTACGTACCTGGTTTTCAATCCGCAACCCTGGAGGACACGGATGCCATAGGAATCAATGGGAGTCTGAAAGCAGCGAAAGCTTATGTTCGATGTTGCCAGATATCCCATTGATTTTTTTTTTTGTTTAAATAATTTTTATTGATTTTTTAGGAAAAAACATAGACATATAATGGACAACAAACATAAACCAATAATTGTTTTTCAATTACAGTAAGGCATTGTAATATCTTAGTGATCATTTCTTTCCCTTATTTGAGGAAAGCAAGAAGCAAATTAAAAATAAGTTCTTTGGGTAATAGGGAGAGAGGTGGACAGAGGGCGGGTATGGAGAGGGTTAGGGCAGATAATAATAGGGATTAGTAAATAGTAAAAAGGCATGTAACAAGAGGGGGGGAATATAGGGGCCGAGAGGGAGAGAGGATGGTTAAGGAGGGATATGGAAAGGGTTAGAGCGTGCAGCAATAGAGATCAGTCGGGTGATAAACAGCAAAAATAAAAGAATACAGATATATAGGGGTACATAATGTCATGGTAAAATACAATATAACGTAATTTCCTTGAAATCAGCGAACATTCTCCAGCTACCTTGAGTCTTTGTCTTGTCTTAAAGTGAGAAGGGGGAGGGAGGTCTGAGGGGGAGTAGGAGAGGGGTTCGGACAGGTGACGTTAAGGGATAGGAGGAAGTAGACAAACATAAAAATATGTAAAGATAAATTATAGAATAATATAGTATATTATAGTGTGGTTCCATGTAAATCCTTTGCAATTAATCCTTACAAAGAATGAAATACATACTCCGAAGAATTATGGAGCCTTTGGTATTTAGCAGTGAAGAAGGGTCGGTTTTGTAGAGTCATGGTGTTCTTTGTTCCCATAGGAAAATTATATCTAGTATAAAATCTCTCTTTCCTATAAAACAATAGTGTCTCTTCTCTAAAGCTAGTATGTGTGTGACTTCTGATACCCAGTGTTCATAAGTAGGGGGATGGGCTTGTTTCCAATACCGAGGGACAACGCGTCTAGCGCAAGTTAACATCAGTTGAAGGAGTTTCCTTCGGTAGACACATTCCAATCTAGGGATTTGGTTTAGTAAGATCATGGTTGCCGAAAGGGATATTTGTGTGTTTAATGTAAGATTGATGTTACGCTCGATTTGAGCCCAGTAAGTGGACATTTTATTACAGGCCCACCATATGTGGGAAAGTGTGCCCACTTCCCCACATCGTCTCCAGCAGCTCGAGTTAGCACCTGGATATATTTCATTCAATTTTTGAGGTGTAAGATACCAGCGCGAGATGATCTTATAATTAAGTTCGGTCAGAATGAGTGAGGAGGAGGAGGAGGAGTGGACTGTGTTGAAACATTTTAGCCAGGTGTCTTTTGGGAGCTGAACTCGAAGTTCAGTTTCCCATTTGGTGGTATATGAGGGTAGTTTGACTGAGTGTATAGCTCTTAAGAGTTTATGTGTGAGAGAGAGAAGGGATTTCTGAGTGTCTTTTGTATTGCATAGCTTCTCAAATGGGGTAAGCGGACGGAGGCAGTCATTTTTATGAGGGTTATCCATAATTGCTTGGCGTATTTGGAGGTAGGGAAACCAACAGTGGAAGGGAGAGCCTATTGATTCCCTTAAGGCAATTCTATCCCTTATTTGGGAGTTTTCTGTGAGTAAAAATATAGGCATATTTTTCAGGGAAGAATCTTCTGGTTCAAATTTGAACTGGTGTTGGGATAAAAAAAGGGTGTTATTTAACAGAGGAGTCATTGGAGAGATTGGGGTAGAGAGAGTGTTTGGATTTCGAATAAGGGAGTCCCATATGGTTAAGGTAGTTTTTATGCATTCATTAGCCTTAGTTATGGGGGGTCTGGATGATTTAGAGAGCCAACAAAGATCTCGCATCCCGCTTAAGCCAAGGGAGGCAGCTTCCATTTGGATCCATATTTTGGAGGAGGGGTTGTGAGACCATGAGACTATTCGTGTTAAATGTGTCGCTTTGTGATACTGTAATAAATTTGGGACATTTAGGCCACCTTCCTCCTTGCTTAAATACATAGAATTCTTTGACACCCTTGGTTTTTTGTAAGCCCAAATAAAAGAATCTAGCATCTTTTGTTGCGTACGAAGGTAGTGTCTCGGTAATGATATTGGAAGAGCTTGGAATATGTATAGATATTTAGGGAGTATCATCATCTTTATTGTGTTTATGCGGCCTATCCAGGAAAGGTGCCCTTGTTTATGCCATGTATGTAATAGGGAGAAGACATGAGTTTGAAGTGTAATGTAGTTCTCTTGGAATAAATTTTTAGGGTTCTTTGGTATATTTAGTCCTAGGTATCTAAGGGTATTTACGACAGGGAAGGGAGTTTTATGTAAAATATAGTCCATTTCCATTGAGTTTATGTGGATGGGGATAATGCTCGATTTATTCATGTTAATTGAATAGTTGGAAAATTGTTTATAACTCTCCAGATGTCTTATCAGGGCTGGAATGGAAGTTAGTGGTGTCTGCAGAGTGAAGATGATGTCGTCTGCAAACAGGAGACATGTTTGTTGAATGTTACCTACCTTAATTCCCAAAATATTTGGATTATTTCTGATTTGAATAGCTAAGATTTCTACCGTGAGAGCGAATAGAAGAGGGGATAACGGACAACCCTGCCTAGTGCCATTAGAGATAGGGAAGGATTGAGATATTATGTCATTAACCTTAATAGTGGCTCGAGGGTTGTGATATAAGGCTTGTACTCTAGACAAGAATATGTCTGAGATGCCGAATTTCGACAGGACCGACCACATAAAATGCCAGTCGACCCTGTCGAAGGCCTTCTCAGCATCAGTAGACAGCAGCACTAGGGGGCTTGTTTGTTCGTGTGAGGTTAATAATGTATGTAGGAGTCTAGTGGTATTGTCTTTTGCTTCACGGCCACTAACGAATCCCACCTGATCAGGGTGGATGACCTTCGGTAGGACTCGAGCAAGACGATTGGCTAAAATCTTAGCATATATTTTAATATCCACATTTAAGAGAGAAATCGGTCTATAGTTGCTAACAAGATCTCTGGGTTTATCTGGTTTCGGAATTACTGTTATCATAGCATTTAAAAGAGATTGGGGGAATGTAAGACCCTGGTCTATAGAGAGAAATAGCTCTTGTAAATGTGGGGCAAGATTACCTATTAATAACTGGTAAAATTTGGTTGTAAGGCCATCTGGACCTGGTGATTTTCCATTGGACATGGATTTAATCGTGTTGATCACTTCTAGTAAAGAGATGGGGGAGTCTAGCATAGACACGTCTTCTTCAGGGATAGAGGGAGTATCTATAGAGTCTAAATACGTTTGTAGCTTGTCTCTACTCCCCTGATCATTTGTGTTGTTTATGTTGTAAAGTGAGGTGTAGTATGTAACGAAGCTGTCAGCTATATCTTCGTTTTTAGTGCAAACTACTCCTGTGTTTTGTTTAATGGATTGAATATGAGAGGAAAGCCTTTTTTTTTTTAAAGATCTGGCTAACATTTTTCCGGCTTTGTTTGATTCAGCATAGAATTTAGCTTTTGTTGTCAGGGCGCGCATATGCGCATTTTCTACCAGGAATTTATTAAGGCTTTCCCTAGCTTCCATGACTGCGGATAATTTTTGTGGGGATTTTGGGTCTTTTTTATGTATAGCTTCACTTTTCTCTAGAGAGTTAGACAAGGTGTCGAATTGAGCAGATCTCTGCTTTTTAAGTTTCGCTGTTAGTTGTATGATAACTCCCCTAATATAACACTTGTAGGATTCCCAATTGTTTGCAGTGTTCGTGTCTGCAGATATATTAAATACAAAATATTCGTCTGTAAATTTAATGAGTTGTTCTATGATTTCATTGTCTGTGAGAATATACTCATTTAATCTCCAGTTTAAACTGTGACTAGGTTTACTCGTCCATTTAAAGATAGATTTAACTAGACTATGGTCTGACCATGTAGTGTGTGAGATTTTTGAGTCGACCAAATTCGTCAATGATGCTTGGTCACAGAATATGTAGTCGAGTCTGGTATAAGATTTTTGCGGGTGAGAGAAAAATGTGTAATCTCTGATGGAGGGGTGTACCGTTCTCCAGGTATCAAACAGCTTCAGTGTGCGGAGAGATGTGTTATTATTCCTAATCTGTGAGTTTCTTAGGTAGGAGTGACCTGTTGAAGTGTCCAGTATAGGGTCCGAAGGGTAGTTAAAATCCCCACCTAATATGATTGGGCCTTTGGCAATATCTAGGAGTTTGTTGGTAACTTTTCTGAAAAAACAGGGGGTGGGTCTGATGGGGGCGTATATGTTTGCGAGAGTAATAGGCTTACCATAATAGAGTCCTACTAGTATTAAAATTCTACCTTCATGATCATTGAATTGTTGTAGTAGGTCAAAAGAAGTATTGCGTCTAAATAGGGTGCATACACCGTTATGTCTGGTCAGGCCTGAGCTAAAGTAGTGTTTATCGTAGTATTTGGATGAGAGTGTAGGCTCATGGTTTTTTTTAAAATGTGTCTCTTGAATCATAATGATATCAAGATTTCTCTTGTAAAAGTCATGGAGAGCAATTGAACGTTTTTCAGCTGATAGGAATCCCTTCACATTTTGGGTGGCTATTGATATTGATCCTTCATGTGGATGGTTAGGCATTGCAAAGGATATGAGTGTGTGTGTCCTCTAAAATAGAGGAACTAGAGATTTGTACAGGGGAACCAATGTATGAAAATGGAATGGAAAATGTATGGTTAAGAGTTTAGTAAGGTGGTATATAGTAGGGGTAGGAGAATTTAAATTGAATTGAATTGGTGGAGGCTTCTGGGCAAGCTGGGCAAATGCCCACTGGTGTATTGTGATGAGCGTGCAGGAGGCACATGGGATGATAGGAGGGTTGCTGGGGAAAGGGGGGGGGGAGAGGGGAGAGGGGATAAGGGGTATATTATGTGTAAGGTGTCAAATCCGTCCAGATCTAAGCAAACCTTTCATATAAACAGATATCTACATAGCAGCATTGTGAATAATATAGAATTTTCTATAGAACAGGACAGTCTTGTATTTTTGTATCCACTTTAGGGAACCAAGGTGGCATAATTTGCTTCAACAGTGCATAACTTACATTTATAAACTCAGGGAAACAAGTGAATCTAGTGGATATCTCTGTACTATTGTTATCTAAAGCAGTTTTGTTTCGCAAAATAGAGTGTGCAGATAATGGATAGGTTAATGTCTAATTAGTTTCTGGGGATTAAGGCATTTAATACATTGAAGAAATTTAAGACATTTAAGGGGCTACTATCTCTGTTTGAGATGTAGTAATAAGTGGGATAGAGAATAAGTGGGGACTTTATATTCAGTTATGGTTGAGACTATTCCTGTCTTAGCAGTTAACAGCTAGCTTATGGGGTCATTCAACAATTCAATCATAAACTATTATATCGTATTACTGAATATAAACATGACTATTATTATACAATTACATAGGTATATCTGTGCAAAACATATGGTCTAAGAATAACAAAATAACTGACCAAAACACATCAAAACATGATGAACATCTAGGAACTCTTTCCTCAAAACATAGAACATAAAACATAGAGGAGAGATCCCTTAAGCACATAGAGTCTAGTGTAATATAGCTTGAAGGGTGATTGAAAACAGTTCCGTGGAAACCTGAAATAAAAGGAGAAAAAGTCTACAAACAAATGTTGCATAGTCAGCATAGACAATCACATATAGTTACGTGTCTCCTTCAGGGTGGTTGAACCTCATCTTCCTCGTTACTGGTTTGTCGCCGCTTGTTTAGAGGGATTGTAGTGTCCATCCAGGGTCTTCTTTGCGATTTAGAGGATTCCTGTTTACTTGATGTAGAGGATTGCACAGTAGAGGTTTGGGGGTCAGGTAGCGGAATCCCCAACTGTTGGCAGAAATGCTCTGCATCCTGTGGGTAAGAGCATTCGATTTTTTTTCCATTTTTAACAGCAATAACTGAAGTTGGGAATCCCCATCTGTACTGGATCTTTAAAGAACACAGATGGGAGGTTAAAAAGGAAAGATCTCTTCTCTTTTGGAGTGTTCTTGCAGATAAGTCTTGGAATATCTGAATTCGGTGACCCTGGAACTGGATAGAAGATTGTTTCCTTGCATAGTTGTAGATAGTCTCCCTATGGTGGAAGTTTTGAAAATGCACTATAATGTCCCTAGGAGGTAAGTTGTCTGATGGCTTGGGACGTAGGGCTCTATGTGCTCTGTCCAAGATGATGTCAGATAGAGTGCCAGAGTTGTTCTTTACCAGGTCTGCAAAAAAGGACTGTAGATAATCTTGTATCTCATTGTTTTGTATGGTCTCAGGGATTCCCCTGAAGCGTAGATTGCTCCTTCTGGAGCGATTTTCTAAATCATCTAATTTATCCTCTAGGTCTGTCATACAATGATGATGTTGAAAGGCTTTAGAGGACAGGTTTGCAATCTTCTGAGATGATATGTATTCATGCTCTTCTAAAGTATCAACTCTATAGCATAAGTCCGAAATATCCTTCTTCAAACCTGCGCACTCATTTTTAATGCAAGTTTTAACCTGTTCTATCAGAGCTTCCATAGCGCCATAAGTAATAATATCCTCTTTTCCAACATTTGCAGTTGTAGGTTGTAGGTCTGACAAGGGATCTGCAGCTTTACAAGAGCTTTCATCATGTGAGCTTAGTGTGGTGTCTAGAGCTTTATTGCTTTTTTGCTTGTCGGCTTGTTTGAAAAAAGAGTTCATGGCTCCCTGGGTTGTTAAAGGCAGTTTTTGAGATTTATCACTTCTGGTCAATTTTCTCTGCGACATCATAGAGGTTTTTGGTAGGTTATAGCAGGTGTTCAATTATATTTATTATATAGTAATGATGAGATTAGGTAAATCGGAAAACCTCTCCCTGGGGTTTTTGCCCTCACAGAGCGATCTCGGGAAAAGGTGGTGGATTCGACCCACTGCTACTTAGAACAGTGGGAAGAGGGATAGGAGGGTGTTCTTCTCAGCTAGCTGCTCAGTTTTAGATTTGAGCGTCTGGTGTCCAACCACTGGGAGAACAGAAAACAAGTTACAGCTGCATAAAAGTTTTTACTTTTGTCTATAAGGAGATAGACTACATCTGATGTGCGTTGAGATGAGTCAGGGTGTCAGCATGGACTTTGCTGTATAGGTCAGTTCGGTTAGCGGCTGCAACCTATGTCTCACAGATAGATATATGATAAGCCTGAGAAACGATGTAAGTTAGGTGCTTCAGCCCAAATGCAGCATTTCAGTTCATGTGTGTGGGCTTAATATGGCATTGAATTACATGCGTGTATTAAAGGCAAAAAATATCCCCTTTGCTAAATTTCGGCCTTGTGTCATGTGGATAGGGTGGATCTTAAAGCGCTGTCTGCTCCTTATTTTTAGTTAGTAAACTGAACAGTAACTAGTGTAAGCATTGTTGCCTCTTTCATAAAGCTAAACATTTCACCTGTATCCGTTATGTTAGGCGATCCGGATCGGTATGTGGACTTGAGTAGCGGTCTGTGTTACATCTTGACTGTAGCGCGGAGCTGAAAGGCCTCGTGGCGCAGTTGTAGACGGCTCAAATAGTGTCCGTAATAGCATACGGATCGGGACCAAAATCTCAGCAAATGTTCTCTGTATATTCCGATCCTCAGTTAGAGGTTTTATATCTCTGTGCCCCGTTGTTGTCTGTGGTTATGAGCTAATTTGCCCAGCCTGCGTGAGGAGCTTCAGTTACATGCGACCATCTTGGTTAGCCGCTCGCTCCGCCTCCAGATATCCCATTGATTTTTATGGTAGAAAAACAGTTACGTTTACACCTAACACGCTAACATAAGCCCCGAGTCTAAACACCCCTAATCTGCCGCCCGACATCACTGCCACCTAAATAAATGTACTAACCGCTATCCTGCCGCTCCCGGACCCCGCCGCCACCTAAATAAAGGTATTAACTCCTATTCCGCTGCTTCCGGACCTCGCCTCCACCTAAATAAACATATTAACCCCTATACCGCCACTCCCGGACCCCGCCACCACTAAATAAATGTATTACCCCTAAACCTCTGGCCTCCCACATCACTACCACTAACTAAACCTATTAACCCGTAAACCGCCAGCCCCCCACATCGCCATAAACTAAATTAAGCTATTAACCACTAAACCTAACAAGCCTCTAACTTTAAATTAAAATTACCACATCCCTATCTTAAAATAAATTTAAACTTACCTGAAGAATTACAATAAACAATTTTTAACTATTAATTAACCTGCCCTAACTATTATACTACACTTAAATTAAGATATCAATTAAATTAACTAAATTACATATTAAAAAAAACTAACTATACTCAAATTATTTAAATCTACTATTTAACCTTATTAAAAATTACTAAATTACATAAAAAATAAACGCTAAATTACAAAAAATAAAAAACACTAAATTACGAGAAAACAAACCATATTATCAAAAATAAAAAAGAATTACACCTAATCTAATAGCCCTATCAAAATAAAAAGCCCCCCAAAATAAAAAAAACCCTAGCCTACACTAAACTACCAATGACCCTTAAAAGGGTCTTTTGTGGGGCATTACCCCAAAGAAATCAATTCTTTTACCTGTAAAAAAAAAATACAAACACCCTCCAACAGTAAAACTCACCACCCCCACAACCAACCCTCCCAAATAAAAACCCTATCTAAAATAACCTAAGCTCCCCATTGCCCTGAAAAGGGCATTTGTATGGGCATTGCCCTTAAAAGGGCATTTAGCTCTTTTACTTCCCAGACCCTACTCTAAAAATAAAACCCACCCAATAAACCCTTAAATAAACCTAACACTAACCCCCGACGATCCACTTACAGTTGTTGAAGTCCCGCTTGAAGGATCCATCCAGCCGGCAAGAAGTCTTTATCTGGGCGGCAAGGATGAGACAGCGTGGTCCCGGAGTGGTGGGATAGGGGTTAAACATTTTAGTATAGTGGCGGCGTTTAGTGACAGGGTATACATAAAGTTGGTTAAAAGCCGAATAGACGCAAGATCGATGACTGTTAGTTAACAACAGTCCGATGCTCATCACCCTGCACTTGGTGCGCGGCTTTTTGCCGGCTTTTTTTTAATAAATATGGAGATCATATTCCATGTTAGGCGAGTGTATTGGTGCCGTCGAATTCAACAAAGTTGACGGCTTGATAGATATCCCCCTAAGACTTTATTCCACTCTCTTATCATCTCCCGCCTTGAATATTGCTATTCCATACTCTCTGATTTACCTAGCTGCCATCTATCTCTCATAAAATCCATAATAAATGCACCAATGATAATGCATTCAAGAAAAGCTTGGCAGGAGACACAATGGAATTCTAAAACTTTTAGCCATAAAAGTACTTAATAAACTTGAATTGTTTCAAAGAAGTAACTCACAAAAACGGGTACCGGGCACAGCAAAAGTCTTACGTGTTTCAGCTCATGCCTTACTCATAGATCGTTTCAAATAACAGTTTGCAGGATGACGATGTTGTGAAGGAGGAGCTTTCCAATACGGAGACCGTAATAGTGGCAGTTATAGACGCTGAGGCCAGAGTGGCTACAGAGGGAACATGCAGAAGAAATATTACCACAAGAGAACTCACTTCTCTGAACTGGACTACTTAACTGCTCCGCAGCCTCAGAGGGCTGATTGACACCTCCTGCTAGCTGCCGATTGGCTGCTAATCTGCAGGGGACGGCATTCAATAGAACTGCTTGTGCAATGTTAAATACCGACAGCGTATGCTGTCAGCATTCAGCAATGTCTGGTGGACATATGTTATATACTGTATAAACTCAGCACTGAGCACTGATTGGGGGATTTTTTGTCTGGTATAGACCATAATAAATGCCTCTGCTAGGCTGATCTTCCTTACACGTCACTCCTCATCTTCTGCACCTCTATGCCACTCTCTGTCAATCTCTTCACTGGCTTCATCTAACTTACAGAATACAACACAAAATCCTGACTCACATTCAAGGCCCTAAATAACACTGCTCCCCCTATATCTCTGACCGTGTCTCCAGATACTATCTCTCTTGTCCCCATCGCTCTTCTTCGGATCTCCTTCTCTCCTCCTCTCTTGTTACCTCTTCACTTTCCTGTCTAAAAGACTTCTTTAGTTTGGCCCCTATCTTGTCATACTCTCAACCTCGCTCCACAAGACTCTCCCCTAGTTTTCAAACTTTCAAGCCTTCCATAAGACTCTACTGTTCAAGGATGCATAAGATATACACTTTTCTTATCTTCTATACATTTTCTTATCTTAGTTCTTCTCCTCCTTTTATCATTCGCTTGAACCCCTTTAGCATGTAAGCCCACGGATCAAGTTGTTTTGTAGATCAATTTCATGAGAGCTGATTTTAAAACAGTGAAACTCTTGGAAGGGTCCTCTATCCATTTGTCTCCTATAATTGTTGCCTTGCATATTAACCAGTGTTTATAGTGCTACTGAATCTGTTGGTGCTCTACAAATAACTTATAATAATAATAATAATAATAATAATAATTATAATGATAATATCACATTCATAACAAACCAATCCCATGTGGTAAAATGATACAAAGAAAAGATCTTTGAAAGGGCCATGTGGCCTTCCAATTGCTAAAAATGAATTACAAAACCATGAATGTCTGCTGTTTCTAAACAAAGGGGACCCAAGAGAAACTTTTACAATTATTTGTCTTATGACTGCAATGGTTGTGTGTAAATAAATTCAATGAGAAACCAAAAGTTTGTGAAAAATGTTCGTATGTGGCAGCCAAATAGTGGCATCAAATATACCCATATGGGCCTAGATCAATACTTTGGGTTGTCTGCTTTAAAAATATTTATTTTTTTCATAAGTTAATCCAAAAAACAAAGGCTCTATGTCTGTTTAGATGGAATGCTAGCAAATATTCTATAGATTCTTCAGTACATTGACCAAGTTTTTCTTCCCAGTAGTGAAGGGGTTAAAGAACCTTAATTGAATTTCTGTTTCCTCTGTATCTATTCCTGCCTTTGGCTTCTACTCACCTAAACTCTCTCTCTCACACACACACACACACACAAAAGGACAGTAAACACTTTGTAATTACAATATGCTTTTGTTGTGTTGCTATAGATTAACATATCAGCCAAGTCTAAACCTTTTGTTTGTTGTGATTGTTTTGACCCCACATTCTGCATTCACTACATTCCACAAATGTCCAATATCTTATTGAGTGCTAGCCCCCATTAAAACCTCAAGTGCCTTCCACTAACGCCATGCCAGGCATGCCCACTAGGATTAAACTCTCCCCAACTCATGGAGGTACTAGTTTGACCTCAGTTTAGGCCACACCCGAGACCAGCACCCGCCACAACTGTGAGATAAAATTAGGTTTGGAGGGAGGGAGCTTTGTTTTCCCGCTCTGAACTTTCAGCTTCCGCTGACCCCCACCTATTATGAAGCCTCCCACCTTCACATCTCCCCTTCCTCTTTCCCTTACTCTGTGCCTTCAGTGGGGTCAAAAACCCCTCCAATCAATTCTTCCACCCGGAGTTACGTTTTTCAATTGCCAAAGTTTACCCACCTCATGTATCATTTGGAGAAGCCAATATGTGCTTGAGTTTGCACCTGACAAGGCTAGCCATGGTCAGTGTGCTTTTTCAATTTAATTAGAATTAGAAAAGCCACAATGTTCAGGGCTAAATTATTTGAAAGTGAGGCAAAATAAGTAATGAAAGTATAGTACAAAGTTGTTTCATTATCCATAACTAAAAGTTTTTAAAATCTCAAGGGGTTTTCTGACCCTTTAATCCGAAGCAAAATATACTGTAAAACTATTAGATTATTATATATTATTCTGTTATTTGTGAACAAGAGCATTATACACATACGCACAATATGAGTATAACTAATAATATAGATAAGATGCGCAGGGCAGATACTATCTTCTATGTGTGATAACATGCTCACTTGTTTATTGCACACATTCATTGTGACATCACTTGAAATAATATTCTTGAAATCCTCTAGAATTATGAGGTTTGGGAACAGGCGCAACCTGTGAGCATTCTGACTATTTAGTTTTAAATTATTAGGGCTTCTATAAACATTTCAAGTACCTTACTTCTGTCTTTAAAATGCCCTTGTGATATAATAGAAAGTACAACATCAAAAGTTCCTTTTAACTTCACTATTCTTTCTAAATTTCTTTAAACTTATAGGCCATATTGCTGACTCCAAAACTTCAAAGCTGGATTAGAATCGGGCTCAACAAAGTCTTAAGCTTTCATAAAATATGCATGTGCAGATTTTTATTTCTTTCACTCCCCACATCCAGTCTTTGGCCAATTCTTACTATTTCCACCTTAAAAACATCTCCAGAATTCAGCACTTCCTCACACAAGACACAACTAGGGGGGATATTTATCAATCCGTAAACTGCAAATACGCTGGAATTCCATAGCGTAATTATTGCGAGCTTGATCCGACCTAGTTATCAAAGCCTACAGACTGGCAAAAGTTGAAATCTGTGATGTAACATATGATCCGCCGGTCTCAATCCGACACAGATTGATGCTTACGTCATTACAGATGTTCTGAATACACATTCGGCACTATTTTACACTTTTTTAAAGTTATCAAATAGTTAACAGGTACGTACCTGGTTTTCAATCCGCAACCCTGGAGGACACGGATGCCATAGGAATCAATGGGAGTCTGAAAGCAGCGAAAGCTTATGTTCGATGTTGCCAGATATCCCATTGATTTTTATGGTAGAAAAACAGTTACGTTTACACCTAACACGCTAACATAAGCCCCGAGTCTAAACACCCCTAATCTGCCGCCCGACATCGCTGCCACCTAAATAAATGTATTAACCGCTATCCCGCCGCTCCCGGACCCCGCCGCCACCTAAATAAATGTATTAACTCCTATTCCGCTGCTTCCGGACCTCGCCTCCACCTAAATATACATATTAACCCCTATACCGCCACTCCCGCACCCCGCCACCACTAAATAAATGTATTACCCCTAAACCTCTGGCCTCCCACATCACTACCACTAACTAAACCTATTAACCCGTAAACCGCCAGCCCCCCACATCGCCATAAACTAAATTAAGCTATTAACCACTAAACCTAACAAGCCTCTAACTTTAAATTAAAATTACCACATCCCTATCTTAAAATAAATTTAAACTTACCTGAAGAATTACAATAAACAATTTTTAACTATTAATTAACCTGCCCTAACTATTATACTACACTTAAATTAAGATATCAATTAAATTAACTAAATTACATATTAAAAAAAAACTAACTATACTCAAATTATTTAAATCTACTATTTAACCTTATTAAAAATTACTAAATTACATAAAAAATAAACGCTAAATTACAAAAAATAAAAAACACTAAATTACGAGAAAACAAACCATATTATCAAAAATAAAAAAGTATTACACGTAATCTAATAGCCCTATCAAAATAAAAAGCCCCCCAAAATAAAAAAAACCCTAGCCTACACTAAACTACCAATGACCCTTAAAAGGGTCTTTTGTGGGGCATTACCCCAAAGAAATCAATTCTTTTACCTGTAAAAAAAAATACAAACACCCTCCAACAGTAAAACGCACTACCCCCACAACCAACCATCCCAAATAAAAAACCCTATCTAAAATAACCTAAGCTCCCCATTGCCAGAAAAGGGCATTTGTATGGGCATTGCCCTTAAAAGGGCATTTAGCTCTTTTACTTCCCAGACCCTACTCTAAAAATAAAACCCACCCAATAAACCCTTAAATAAACCTAACACTAACCCCCGACGATCCACTTACAGTTGTTGAAGTCCCGCTTGAAGGATCCATCCAGCCAGCAAGAAGTCTTTATCTGGGCGGCAAGGATGAGACAGCGTGGTCCCGGAGTGGTGGGATAGGGGTTAAACATTTTAGTATAGTGGCGGCGTTTAGTGACAGGGTATACATAAAGTTGGTTAAAAGCCGAATAGACGCGAGATCGATGACTGTTAGTTAACAGTCCGATGCTCATCGCCCTGCACTTGGTGCGCGGATTTTTGCCGGCTTTTTTTTAATAAATATGGAGATCATATTCCATGTTAGGCGAGCGTATTGGTGCCGTCGAATTCAACAAAGTTGACAGCTTGATAGATATCCCCCTAAGACTTTATTCCACTCTCTTATCATCTCCCGCCTTGAATATTGCTATTCCATACTCTCTGATTTACCTAGCTGCCATCTATCTCTCATAAAATCCATAATAAATGCACCAATGATAATACATCCAAGAAAAGCTTGGCAGGAGACACAATGGAATTCTAAAACTTTTAGCCATAAAAGTACTTAACAAACTTGAATTGTTTCAAAGAAGTAACTCACAAAAACGGGTACCGGGCACAGCAAAAGTCTTACGTGTTTCAGCTCATGCCTTACTCATAGATCGTTTCAAATAACAGTTTGCAGGATGACGATGTTGTGAAGGAGGAGCTTTCCAATACGGAGACCGTAATAGTGGCAGTTATAGACGCTGAGGCCAGAGTGGCTACAGAGGGAACACGCAGAAGAAATATTACCACAAGAGAACTCACTTCTCTGATCTGGACTACTTAACTGCTCCGCAGCCTCAGAGGGCTGATTGACACCTCCTGCTAGATGCCGATTGGCTGCTAATCTGCAGGGGATGGCATTCAATAGAACTGCTTGTGCAATGTTAAATACCGACAGCGTATGCTGTCAGCATTCAGCAATGTCTGGTGGACATATGTTATATACTGTATAAACTCAGCACTGAGCACTGATTGGGGGATTTTTTGTCTGGTATAGACCATAATAAATGCCTCTGCTAGGCTGATCTTCCTTACACGTCACTCCTCATCTTCTGCACCTCTATGCCACTCTCTGTCAATCTCTTCACTGGCTTCATCTAACTTACAGAATACAACACAAAATCCTGACTCACATTCAAGGCCCTAAATAACACTGCTCCCCCTATATCTCTGACCGTGTCTCCAGATACTATCTCTCTCGTCCCCATCGCTCTTCTTCTGATCCCCTTCTCTCCTCCTCTCTTGTTACCTCTTCACTTTCCTGTCTAAAAGACTTCTTTAGTTTGGCCCCTATCTTGTCATACTCTCAACCTCGCTCCACAAGACTCTCCCCTAGTTTTCAAACTTTCAAGCCTTCCATAAGACTCTACTGTTCAATGATGCATAAGATATACACTTTTCTTATCTTCTATACATTTTCTTATCTTAGTTCCTCTCCTCCTTTTATCATTCCCTTGAACCCCTTTAGCATGTAAGCCCACGGATCAAGTTGTTTTGTAGATCAATTTCATGAGAGCTGATTTTAAAACAGTGAAACTCTTGGAAGGGTCCTCTATCCATTTGTCTCCTATAATTGTTGCCTTGCATATTAACCAGTGTTTATAGTGCTACTGAATCTGTTGGTGCTCTACAAATAACTTATAATAATAATAATAATAATAATAATAATAATAATAATGATAATATCACATTCATAACAAACCAATCCCATGTGGTAAAATGATACAAAGAAAAGATCTTTGAAAGGGCCATGTGCCGAGGAAACAAGTGAGTGGCTTACAGAACAATCTGGCAAACTTTTGCAATAGAAGAGGAAAGAGAGCTGTTTGGAATGGATCAGGTAGCAATCGGGGGTGGGAGGTGTAAACTACAACATAAAATAATCTTACAAGCTAACTGATTACCCCTTTCACTGCCAGGAATTTCAAGTGTGATGCACAGCTGCAATTAGTGGCCTTCCAATTGCTAAAAATGAATTACAAAACCATGAATGTCTGCTGTTTCTGAACAAAGGGGACTCAAGAGAAACTTTTACAATTATTTGTCTTATGACTGCAATGGTTGTGTGTAAATAAATTCAATGAGAAACCAAATGTTTTTTTTTTTACATAATCGTATGTGGCAGCCAAATAGTGGCATCAAATATACCCATATGGGCCTAGATCAATACTTTGGGTTGTCTGCTTTAAAAATATTTATTTTTTTCATAAGTAAATCCAAAAAACAAAGGCTCTATGTCTGTTTAGATGGAATGCTAGCAAAAATTCTATAGATTCTTCAGTACATTGACCAAGTTTTTCTTCCCAGTAGTGAAGGGGTTAAAGAACCTTAATTGAATTTCTATTTCCTCTGTATCTATTCCTGCCTTTGGCTTCTACTCACCTAAACTCTCTCTCTCTCTCACACACACACACACACACACACAAAAGGACAGTAAACACTTTGTAATTACAATATGCTTTTGTTGTGTTGCTATAGATTAACATATCAGCCAAGTCTAAACCGTTTGTTTGTTGTGATTGTTTTGACCCCACATTCTGCATTCACTACATTCCACAAATGTCCAATATCTTATTGAGTGCTAGCCCCCATTAAAACCTCAAGTGCCTTCCACTAACGCCATGCCAGGCATGACCACTAGGATTAAACTCTCCCCAACTCATGGAGGTACTAGTTTGACCTCAGTTTAGGCCACACCCGAGACCAGCACCCGCCACAACTGTGAGATAAAATTAGGTTTGGAGGGAGGGAGCTTTGTTTTCCCACTCTGAACTTTCAGCTTCCGCTGACCCCCACCTATTATGAAGCCTCCCACCTTCACATCTCCCCTTCCTCTTTCCCTTACTCTGTGCCTTCAGTGGGGTCAAAAACCCCTCCAATCAATTCTTCCACCCGGAGTTGCGTTTTTCAATTGCCAAAGTTTACCCACCTCATGTATCATTTGGAGAAGCCAATATGTGCTTGAGTTTGCACCTGACAAGGCTAGCCATGGTCAGTGTGCTTTTTCAATTTAATTAGAATTAGAAAAGCCACAATGTTCAGGGCTAAATTATTTGAAAGTGAGGCAAAATAAGTAATGAAAGTATAGTACAAAGTTGTTTCATTATCCATAACTAAAAGTTTTTAAAATCTCAAGGGGTTTTCTGACCCTTTAATCCGAAGCAAAATATACTGTAAAACTATTAGATTATTATATATTATTCTGTTATTTGTGAACAAGAGCATTATACACATACGCACAATATGAGTATAACTAATAATATAGATAAGATGCGCAGGGCAGATACTATCTTCTATGTGTGATAACATGCTTACTTGTTTATTGCACACATTCATTGTGACATCACTTGAAATAATATTCTTGAAATCCTCTAGAATTATGAGGTTTGGGAACAGGCGCAACCTGTGAGCATTCTGACTATTTAGTTTTAAATTATTAGGGCTTCTATAAACATTTCAAGTACCTTACTTCTGTCTTTAAAATGCCCTTGTGATATAATAGAAAGTACAACATCAAAAGTTCCTTTTAACTTCACTATTCTTTCTAAATTTCTTTAAACTTATAGGCCATATTGCTGACTCCAAAACTTCAAAGCTGGATTAGAATCGGGCTCAACAAAGTCTTAAGCTTTCATAAAATATGCATGTGAATTTTGTGCCCATCATGGTAATTATTTAATTTTATAATTATTTTACAATTTCTTATTCAGGCTATTTTTATTTTTTTTGTGCAGGAGTGGGATTTTTTTTTTCATTGTCATCTCACGTAACTGAGATAAATTACTTATTTGGGCCTAGATTTGGAGTTCGGCGGTAAAAGGGCTGTTAACGCTCCGCGGGCTTTTTTCTGGCCGCACCATAAATTTAACTCTGGTATCGAGAGTTTAAACAAATGCTGCGTTAGGCTCCAAAAAAGGAGCGTAGAGCATTTTTACCGCAAATGCAACTCTCGATACCAGAGTTGCTTACGGACGCGGCCGGCCTCAAAAACGTGCTCGTGCACGATTCTCCCATAGGAAACAATGGGGCTGTTTGAGCTGAAAAAAAACCTAACACCTGCAAAAAAGCAGCGTTCAGCTCCTAACGCAGCCCCATTGTTTCCTATGGGGAAACACTTCCTACGTCTGCACCTAACACTCTAACATGTACCCCGAGTCTAAACACCCCTAACCTTACACTTATTAACCCCTAATCTGCCGCCCCCCGCTATCGCTGACCCCTGCATATTTTTTTTAACCCCTAATCTGCCGCTCCGTAAACCGCCGCAACCTACGTTATCCCTATGTACCCCTAATCTGCTGCCCTAACATCGCCGACCCCTATATTATATTTATTAACCCCTAATCTGCCCCCCTCAACGTCGCCGACACCTGCCTACACTTATTAACTCCTAATCTGCCGAGCGGACCTGAGCGCTACTATAATAAAGTTATTAACCCCTAATCCGCCTCACTAACCCTATCATAAATAGTATTAACCCCTAATCTGCCCTCCCTAACATCGCCGACACCTACCTTCAATTATTAACCCCTAATCTGCCGAGCGGAGCTCACCGCTACTCTAATAAATGTATTAACCCCTAAAGCTAAGTCTAACCCTAATACTAACACCCCCCTAAGTTAAATATAATTTACATCTAACGAAATAAATTAACTCTTATTAAATAACTTATTCCTATTTAAAGCTAAATACTTACCTGTAAAATAAATCCTAATATAGCTACAATATAAATTATAATTATATTATAGCTATTTTAGGATTAATATTTATTTTACAGGCAACTTTTTAATTATTTTAACCAGGTACAATAGCTATTAAATAGTTAAGAACTATTTAATAGTTACCTAGTTAAAATAATAACAAATTTACCTGTAAAATAAATCCTAACCTAAGATATAATTAAACCTAACACTACCCTATCAATAAATTAATTAAATAAACTACCTACAATTACCTACAATTAACCTAACACTACACTATCAATAAATTAATTAAACACAATTCCTACAAATAAATACAATTAACTAAACTAGCTAAAGTACAAAAAATAAAAAAGAACTAAGTTACAAAAAATAAAATATTTACAAACATAAGAAAAATATTACAACAATTTTAAACTAATTACACCTACTCTAAGCCCCCTAATAAAATAACAAAGCCCCCCAAAATAAAAAATTCCCTACCCTATTCTAAATTAAAAAAGTTACAAGCTCTTTTACCTTACCAGCCCTGAACAGGGCCCTTTGCGGGGCATGCCCCAAGGATTTCAGCTCTTTTGCCTGTAAAAAAAAACATACCATACCCCCCCCCCAACATTACAACCCACCACCCACATACCCCTAATCTAACCCAAACCCCCCTTAAATAAACCTAACACTAAGCCCCTGAAGATCTTCCTACCTTGTCTTCACCATACCAGGTTCACCGATCCGTCCTGGCTCCAACATCTTCATCCAACCCAAGCGGGGGTTGGCGATCCATCATACGGTGCTGAAGAGGTCCAGAAGAGGCTCCAAAGTCTTCCTCCTATCCGGCAAGAAGAGGACATCTGGACCGGCAAACATCTTCTCCAAGCGGCATCTTCAATCTTCTTCCATCCGGTGTGGAGCGGGTCCATCTTGAAGCAGGCGACGCGGATCCATCCTCTTCTTCCGTTGTCTCCCGACGAATGACGGTTCCTTTAAGGAACGTCATCCAAGATGGCGTCCCTCGAATTCCGATTGGCTGATAGGATTCTATCAGCCAATCGGAATTAAGGTAGGAATTTTCTGATTGGCTGATGGAATCAGCCAATCAGAATCAAGTTCAATCCGATTGGCTGATCCAATCAGCCAATCAGATTGAGATCGCATTCTATTGGCTGATCGGAACAGCCAATAGAATGCGAGCTCAATCTGATTGGCTGATTGGATCAGCCAATCGGATTGAACTTGATTCTGATTGGCTGATTCCATCAGCCAATCAGAATATTCCTACCTTAATTCCGATTGGCTGATAGAATCCTATCAGCCAATCGGAATTCGAGGGATGCCATCTTGGATGACGTCCCTTAAAGGAACCGTCATTCGTCGGGAGACAACGGAAGAAGAGGATGGATCCGCGTTGCCTGCTTCAAGATGGACCCGCTCCGCACCGGATGGAAGAAGATTGAAGATGCCGCTTGGAGAAGATGTTTGCCGGTCCGGATGTCCTCTTCTTGCCGGATAGGAGGAAGACTTTGGAGCCTCTTCTGGACCTCTTCAGCACCGGATGATGGATCGCCAACCCCCGCTTGGGTTGGATGAAGATGTTGGAGCCAGGACGGATCGGTGAACCTGGTATGGTGAAGACAAGGTAGGAAGATCTTCAGGGGCTTAGTGTTAGGTTTATTTAAGGGGGGTTTGGGTTAGATTAGGGGTATGTGGGTGGTGGGTTGTAATGTTGGGGGGGGGGTATGGTATGTTTTTTTTTACAGGCAAAAGAGCTGAAATCCTTAGGGCATGCCCCGCAAAGGGCCCTGTTCAGGGCTGGTAAGGTAAAAGAGCTTGTAACTTTTTTAATTTAGAATAGGGTAGGGAATTTTTTATTTTGGGGGGCTTTGTTATTTTATTAGGGGGCTTAGAGTAGGTGTAATTAGTTTAAAATTGTTGTAATATTTTTCTTATGTTTGTAAATATTTTATTATTTTTTGTAACTTAGTTCTTTTTTATTTTTTGTACTTTAGCTAGTTTAGTTAATTGTATTTATTTGTAGGAATTGTGTTTAATTAATTTATTGATAGTGTAGTGTTAGGTTTAATTATATCTTAGGTTAGGATTTATTTTACAGGTAAATTTGTTATTATTTTAACTAGGTAACTATTAAATAGTTCTTAACTATTTAATAGCTATTGTACCTGGTTGAAATAATTAAAAAGTTGCCTGTAAAATAAATATTAATCCTAAAATAGCTATAATATAATTATAATTTATATTGTAGCTATATTAGGATTTATTTTACAGGTAAGTATTTAGCTTTAAATAGGAATAAGTTATTTAATAAGAGTTAATTTATTTTGTTAGATGTAAATTATATTTAAGTTAGGGGGGTGTTAGTGTTAGGGTTAGACTTAGCTTTAGGGGTTAATCAATTTATTAGAATAGCGGTGAGCTCCGGTCGTCAGATTAGGGGTTAATAATTGAAGGTAGGTGTCGGCGATGTTAGGGAGGGCAGATTAGGGGTTAATACTATTTATGATAGGGTTAGGGGTTAATAACTTTATTATAGTAGCGCTCAGGTCCGCTCGGCAGATTAGGGGTTAATAAGTGTAGGCAGGTGTCGGCGACGTTGAGGGGGGCAGATTAGGGGTTAATAAATATAATATAGGGGTCGGCGGTGTTAGGGGTAGCAGATTAGGGGTACATAGGGATAACGTAGGTGGTGGCGCTTTGCGGTCGGAAGATTAGGGGTTAATTATTTTAAGTAGCTGGCGGCGACGTTGTGGGGGGCAGGTTAGGGGTTAATAAATGTAATACAGGGGTCGGCGGGGTTAGGGGCAGCAGATTAGGGGTACATAAGTATAACGTAGGTGGCGGTCGGCAGATTAGGGGTTAAAAATTTTAATCGAGTGGCGGCGATGTGGGGGGAGCTCGGTTTAGGGGTACATAGGTAGTTTATGGGTGTTAGTGTACTTTAGGGTACAGTAGTTAAGAGCTTTATGAACCGGCGTTAGCCAGAAAGCTCTTAACTCCTGCTATTTTCAGGCGGCTGGAATTTTGTCGTTAGAGCTCTAACGCTCACTTCAGAAACAACTCTAAATACCAGCGTTAGAAAGATCCCATTGAAAAGATAGGCTACGCAAATGGCGTAGGGGGATCTGCGGTATGGAAAAGTCGCGGCTGAAAAGTGAGCGTTAGACCCTTTAATCACTGACTCCAAATACCAGCGGGCGGCCAAAACCAGCGTTAGGAGCCTCTAACGCTGGTTTTGACGGCTACCGCCGAACTCCAAATCTAGGCCTTGGTTTCTTGTTTTTAATCCTAAATTCATACAGAAGAACATGTACATTAGATATAATTATTGTTTCAGTTTTTATGTTGTGAATTATAAAAATATATATATTTATAACAAAATTAACTGATTGTAAAACAAAAGTTACCAGCTTATGTTTTTTTTGTAAAAACAATCTGCTATACAAATAGAATTAGACACATCAGCACAAAGCATTTAAGAGTGTGCAATACATACAAAATGTAGTATGTTACCAACTCATTATTTTCAGTATTACTCCTATTTTTTGAGGTTATCTATTCATGTATTATAGTTAGGGGGGGAGGTGAAACTTCTAGATCCTCAAATCAGCATCACCTGATGATGTCATCATATCTATGCAACTTTACACAAGTTAGGAGCCTCAAAGATCTGCATGGTATGTTAATTGGGAAAAGACAATTGGTCAAACCAAACTTTCATTATTCATTTAGAACATGCAATTTTAAGGACCATTTCATTAGACTTCTGTAATCAAATTTACTTCCTTCTCTTGGTATCCTTTGTTGAAAAGCATACTTAGGTAGGCTCAGGAGCAGCAATGTACTACTTGGAGCTAACTGATGACTAGTTGCTATGCACATATTTCTATTGTCATTCGCTGACCAGATATATTTGCCGAGGTCCCTGCAATGCAATGATGCTATAAAAACGGCTTTAACTGTGTGTTAACACTTTTGCAAATGCAAGCAATAAATGCCATAATAAAATGCTCTAACTCATTACAACATTTTGATTTTGCACCTATATGTTCCTTTAAACTCTGCAGTTTATTTGGAGGAGCGTCTGTGTTCAAGATATACAATTGCTGAATTTAAAGGGACATGACAGGGAAGGACTGTCCCTGTCTTTACTGCAGAAATATGCAGGGCCGTCTTTAATATAGACTGGACCCTGGGCAAAAATGTTCTTGGGCCCCCCACCCCATGCAATTTCGCTCTCCACCCCAACATCCCAAAAAACAACTAAATAAATTTATTTTATTAAAAAAAAAAAAATTATTAGCCCAGCAGTGGATCATCCACTGCTGGGCTAATCATTTATTAAAAAAATGAAATAAATTGCAATATGTTAAATTGGACCGAAGCAGTGCTAATAAGTAAATAAATATATAAATTCCTCCACTGTGGATTCATTTAATATGCTTTTGAATGTGATTCTGGTGTGAGGTTAGCTGGTTAAAGAGATTTAGGACAGCCAACAGGAGCAAAGCAAGGTAAAGACTGAATAGGAAGCATGGAGGTGCAGACAAATATAAGTTTACTGACTGGAACAGCAGAACTTCTATGGGAAGCTGTAAAATCTGAGACAGAGAGAAAACAAAAACTATAAAAATAAATCTTACATTAATGTGTGGAGTATCAGCATGACACTATACATCAGCCACAGCAGCACATGTCCCTTCTTTGCTAGGAACAAGTTCCCTCTCACCCTGTACTAGACAATTCTGCATGGGGAGGGGCATGTGTGCACTCACTTATTCTTCCCACTGACACCTTTCTACAAAGCACTGTTCCCCTAACAAACTTCAGTTAGTTGATCTTAGGGCCAAAGCAGAAAGAGCAGGGCTAAGGGGACCAGCAGACTGGATGCTGTCTGCCCAAGGCTGCATGGATACAGTGTGAGACAAGTCACACAGCCTCAAGACTGAAGAGAGCAGTGTGTGCAGCTGCACAGATGCTAAAATCCTCATGTGCCTGCCGCTCCAGCTTTCTGCTGCATGCGCCTACAGTCAACCCTACCCAGCAACAATCCCCACCATCAGAGCAGTTACCTGGTAACAGTGGTAACCCCAGCAGGACCTTTTCTGATGCAGTGGGAATGGCTGGAGGCCGAGTTAGGGCTTAGCATTCAGTGCTGCACAGTGCACATCTAAAACAGCACATGGCAATAGCTTGGCATGTCACATGACACCGGCACGGTCTGGCACAGTTTCTCACAAATAAATATAAGCAGAGAACTTTTGACTGTGACAGTATTAGGACTGACTGTGTGTGTTCCCCATGTCACATTAGCAGTCTGGTATGAACCAAAAAAAAATAAAAAAAATTTTAGGACTCTTGGGCCCCTCAATAAAGACTGGGCCCTGGGCAGCTGCCCCTTTTGCCCTGTATTAAAGACGGCCCTGGAAATATGGGACTTGGTTTTAAACTGCACACGGTATTGGGCTCCATTTAAGAATCCGTGGATGCAGCTTTGGAGCGCCTTTGGCTGCAGGCTTGCATGAGCGGTCATCAGACCTCTGCTTCCTAACCTATGAGCCAGCTCTGAGCTGGGAGTTTTCAATCTCCAGGACTTGTCTATCCAGGGTAATTGACAGCCCCTGCTTGAGCACGATTGCTCACACACAAGCAGGGGCGGGGTTGCAAAAGCAATGGTAAATGCACTAAGCGTATTGCAATGCTGGGCGGACTGGTTCAGAGGCGTCAGTCCGGCATTTCTTAAATGGAGGCCATTGTCTCACTGTATAACAGGACTGGGCCACATTAGTCATTCTCACATGAAACAGACTTATTTGCTTTATATATATATTTATATTATAAAATTGGACATTGGATTAATACACTGGTAGCTTATTTTGCATATTTACTATTCTTTTACAGCAGGTGCATTATCAATAGATGAGTAGATCTTTTTAGTTTGTCTTTGACTTAACACCTCTTTAATCTTCTGTTTTTCATGAGGAAAGCTGTAAAATTTATGAAGAGTCAGCATTCCATGGTTTAAATAAGCTAATACAGCACAAAACCTGGCACTAAACTGCTTTTGCAATGTGTTCATTTTCTCTAATAAATTTTAATTCAGAGCTTTGGTACAATAGACAATCTTTTTGGTGCAGGAGCGTAGAACTACTTAAAACTGCACATTGAATTCATGGAAATGGTGATTTGATATAAACCTACACAATTATGTTGTGGTTAAATGGTCGATGCATTAGTCAGGGTCACAACATACACTGAACCAATTTGCTTCAAAATTCCCAGTGAAACAAAGAATACAACGTCTGCTTTCACTAATATGAAAGACAATGAAATCTGCTCTGCACAGATAACTAACCAAAGATGCAATATACACATCTTTATATTTTATATAATATTTTGATTTCAACATAAATATACAGAAAAAGAAGCCATATCAATATAGAGAAGGAATGTTTAGATATTTCACAGGAAATTAAAAATTGCATATCAATTATTTTAATATAATCACAGACTAAATCCCTATTTTACAGTTCTCAATTATGCAAGTGCTTAAAATATCTGGTTACAAGCACAAAATCCTTTAACACGTGTTTCACACACTCTATCGGCTAGATTTAGAGTTTTGTCGGTAAGGACCCGCGTAGCTAACGCTGGCTTTTTTCTGGCCGCACCATAAAAATAACTCTCGTATTGAGAGTCCACAGAATGGCTGCGTTAGGCTCCAAAAAAGGAGCGTAGAGCATATTTAACGCAGCTTCAACTCTCGATACCAGAGTTGCTTACGGACGCGGCCAGCCTCAAAAACGTGCTCGTGCACGATTCCCCCATAGAAAACAATGGGACTGTTTGAGCTGAAAAAAAACCTAACACCTGCAAAAAAGCCGCGTTCAGCTCCTAACGCAGCCCCATTGTATGCTATGCGGAAACACTTCCTATGTCTGCACCTAACACTCTAACATGTACCCCGAGTCTAAACACCCCTAACCTTACACTTATTAACCCCTAATCTGCCGACCGGAGCTCACCGCTATTCTAATAAATGTATTAACCCCTAAAGCTAAGTCTAACCCTAACACTAACACCCCCCTAAATTAAATATAATTTAAATCTAACGAAATTAATTAACTCTTATTAAATAAATGATTCCTATTTAAAGCTAAATACTTACCTGTAAAATAAATCCTAATATAGCTACAATATAAATTATAATTATATTATAGCTATTTTAGGATTAATATTTATTTTACAGGTAACTTTGTATTTATTTTAACCAGGTACAATAGCTATTAAATAGTTAAGAACTATTTAATAGCTAAAATAGTTAAAATAATTACAAAATTACCTGTAAAATAAATCCTAACCTAAGTTACAATTAAACATAACACTATACTATCATTAAATAATTAAATAAAATACCTACAATTACCTACAATTAAACCTAACACTACACTATCAATACATTAATTAAATACAATACCTACAAATAACTACAATGAAATAAACTAACTAAAGTACAAAAAATAAAAAAGAACTAAGTTACAAAAAATAAAAAAATATTTACAAACATAAGAAAAATATTACAACAATTTTAAACTAATTACACATACTCTAAGCCCCCTAATAAAATAACAAAGACCCCCAAAATAAAAAATGCCCTACCCTATTCTAAATTACTAAAGTTCAAAGCTCTTTTACCTTACCAGCCCTGAACAGGGCCCTTTGCGGGGCATGCCCCAAGAAGTTTAGCTCTTTTGCATGTAAAAAAACCCATACAATACCCCCCCCAACATTACAACCCACCACCCACATACCCCTAATCTAACCCAAACCCCCCTTAAATAAACCGATCGGTCCTGGCTCCAAAATCTTCATCCAACCCAAGCGGGGGCTGGCGATCCATCATCCGGTGGCTGAAGAGGTCCAGAAGAGGCTCCAAAGTCTTCATCCTATCCGGGAAGAAGAGTAGATCCGGACCGGCAACCATCATCTTCCAAGCGGCATCTTCTATCTTCATCCAATGAATCAGCCAATCTGATGGAATCAGCCAATCAGAATCAAGTTCAATCCGATTGGCTGATCCAATCAGCCAATCAGATTGAGCTTGCATTCTATTGGCTGATCGGAACAGCCAATAGAATGCGAGCTCAATCTGATTGGCTGATTGGATCAGCCAATCGGATTGAACTTGATTCTGATTGGCTGATTCCATCAGCCAATCAGAATATTCCTACCTTAATTCCGATTGGCTGATAGAATCCCCCGCTTGGGTTGGATGAAGATTTTGGAGCCAGGACCGATAGGTGATACCCGGTGAGGTGAAGACAAGGTAGGATGATCTTCAGGGGCTTAGTGTTAGGTTTATTTAAGGGGGGTTTGGGTTAGATTAGGGGTATGTGGGTGGTGGGTTGTAATGTTGGGGGGGGGGTGTTGTATGGGTTTTTTTGCAGGCAAAAGAGCTAAACTTCTTGGGGCATGCCCCGCAAAGGGCCCTGTTCAGGGCTGGTAAGGTAAAAGAGCTTTGAACTTTAGTAATTTAGAATAGGGTAGGGCATTTTTTATTTTGGGGGTCTTTGTTATTTTATTAGGGGGCTTAGAGTAGGTGTAATTAGTTTAAAATTGTTGTAATATTTTTCTTATGTTTGTAAATATTTTTTTATTTTTTGTAACTTAGTTCTTTTTTATTTTTTGTACTTTAGTTAGTTTATTTCATTGTAGTTATTTGTAGGTATTGTATTTAATTAATGTATTGATAGTTTAGTGTTAGGTTTAATTGTAGGTATTTTATTTAATTAATTTAATGATAGTATAGTGTTAGGTTTAATTGTGACTTAGGTTAGGATTTTTTTTACAGGTAATTTTGTAATTATTTTAACTATTTTAGCTATTAAATAGTTCTTAACTATTTAATAGCTATTGTACCTGGTTAAAATAAATACAAAGTTACCTGTAAAATAAATATTAATCCTAAAATAGCTATAATATAATTATAATTTATATTGTAGCTATATTAGGATTTATTTTACAGGTAAGTATTTAGCTTTAAATAGGAATAATTTATTTAATAAGAGTTAATTTATTTCGTTAGATTTAAATTATATTTAAGTTAGGGGGGTGTTAGTGTTAGGGTTAGACTTAGCTTTAGGGGTTAATACATTTATTAGAATAGCGGTGAGCTCCGGTCGGCAGATTAGGGGTTAATAATTGAAGTTAGGTGTCGGCGATGTTAGGGAGGGCAGATTAGGGGTTAATACTATTTATTATAGGGTTAGTAAGGCAGATTAGGGGTTAATAACTTTATTATAGTAGCGTTGCGGTCCGCTCGGCAGATTAGGGGTTAATAAGTGTAGGCAGGTGGAGGCGACGTTGAGGGGGGCAGATTAGGGGTTAATAAATATAATATAGGGGTCGGCGGTGTTAGGGGCAGCAGATTAGGGGTACATAAGGATAACGTAGGTGGCGGTCGGCAGATTAGGGGTTAAAAAAATTAAATTGAGTGGCGGCGATGTGGGGGGACCTCGGTTTAGGGGTACATAGGTAGTTTATGGGTGTTAGTGTACTTTAGAGTACAGTAGTTAAGAGCTTTATGAACCGGCGTTAGCCCAGAAAGCTCTTAACTACTGACTTTTTTCCTGCGGCTGGAGTTTTGTCGTTAGATGTCTAACGCTCACTTCAGCCACGACTCTAAATACCGGAGTTAGAAAAATCCCATTGAAAAGATAGGATACGCAATTGACGTAAGGGGATCTGCGGTATGGAAAATTCGCGGCTGAAAAGTGAGCGTTAGACCCTTTTTTGAGTGACTCCAAATACCGGCGGTAGCCTAAAACCAGCGTTAGGAGCCTCTAACGCTGGTTTTCACGGCTACCGCCAAACTCTAAATCTAGGCCTATGGTAGTTAAAGCCAAATTTAAAAATGATGGCTAATTGACTCAATATTGGTAATGACTGTCTAAGTAGAATTGCATAATCAAAAAATGCATAACAAAAAAAATGCAATCACACCTGTGAATTTCAAATGAATAGTAATTTCTTTCAGACAAATTTTGAAGTAAATTCCATTATCCTTGCCCCCTGTATCATGTGACAGCAAGCAGCCAATCAATAAAAAACAATATACTTATATACTTTGATCTCTTACACATGCTTAGAGGTACCTCAGAAAACATGCATATAAAAAGAGTGTGCACAGTCTGATAATGTAAGTAAATTGGAAAATTGTTTTTTAATTGCCTGCTCTATCTGAATTATGAAATTTTTATTTTGACTTTAGTGTACCTTATAAATGCATGTGTTTCACTTAACTATATTAATATCAATGATGAGTGCAGTTGACAATTTCATTTTATTTTGGGTAATTTTACCACTCTTTTAAATACAAAGTAATGTTAGAATTGAAAACAAATGTACAAACAGACAAAATACACAGGTTTAAATGGACAAAAAAAAAAAAAGGTTTTCAAAAGGTTAAGGCTGATGAAAGTTAATAAACATTTTTTTTAAAGTAACAGACAATTGCTTTATAGTAATTAAGACCCTTTTGTGTGTTTTTTTTTTTCTTGCCCTAAAAAAATTAAATGTTTGTAGAATTAAATTCACAACAAAATATACTGTGAAAATGTATGTGAAGCATATTCTTATCATGAAGCTTCAAAAGCATAGCAGGTTGCATTTGCTTTTTATCCGTGACATTTATAACCTTTGAGCATTGATGCTCATGCCATGCAATAATGACCCCCCAGTGTTTTTTTAGAATGATTTAATATAATTTCTTTTATTTTAGTAGTTTATTGTTTGTATTATTTGTACTGGCAAAACTAAAATAATTAAAGGACGAATATAAATGTTTTTTTTTATCTCTAATAGATGTTTTTAAGAAAATGTATAATACAATTAAAATATAGTATATATATATATTTATTGAAATTAAAAGGACATTGAAGTATTTTTTTTTCTTTTGGTTCATATAAAGGATATTTTTTAAACTAATGTTTTTATCTTAAATAAACCAATGTTTTCTTGTCATACATGCAGAGATTATGGGGTAGATTTACTAAAGGTCGAGCGGACATGATTCGCTGTAGCATTGTAAAATGCTTGTGCAATGCCGCCCCCTGCTCACTCGCGGCCGCTAGTAGGGGGTGTCAATCATTCCGATCGGAATGATTTTAGTCCGTCATCTGCTTCTTAAATTCCGTTTCAGGCAAACCTGAGACGTTGGGTGTAGAAAGCAGCATCCGCTGCATAATAAATCTATCCCTATGTCCCTTTCCCCACAGCAAAGCAGAGGCAGTTGTCTTTATAAGCCAGTGAAGGTAAGTACAAAGTTACAAACCCAGTATTTTGCAGCATTTATTTCAAACTGAAATTTTTAACAGCTTTCACTTAAAACTTTTCAGGCAAAAAAATAAATAAAGTATATATATATATATATATATATATATATATATATATATATATATATATATATATATATATATATATATATATATATATATATATGTGTATATATATATATATATATATATATATGAAACAAAAAAAGCGTGTATGTCAAAGGGTTAAAAAACCTCTCTTTCAAAACACAGAACTGCGCTCTAAATAAACCTATTTTTTTAAAATACAATATAAATATCTGGATGATGCCAAAATCAAAACATTCAAATAATCAAATAATATTGATTCATTGAAAATATATAACAGAATGAAATATATAATGATAAGATAATAAATCACAATAAAAAGGATAAGTTGGTTGGATCCCACGTAATAGTGCAGATCAATTGTAGGTGTCGGCTGCTGTATCTTATTAATCCTCCGGAATCTCACGGAGTAAGGTAGAAATCTAAAAAAATGAGAAAGAAAGCGCACAAAGGCACCTACATAGTGCAAATCAATTTAATTTAAACAATAATACAGGGGTATATTAAAACTGCTCCCCGTAGGGTATCTACTCACAAGAGTCAACCTCAAACTTGTGAGGTATGTTTGAGCATGTAGTTTGAAAGTTCCGCTCAGAACCGCTTGCTATGAAAGTGCTTAATCAAAGAAGTCAGGACAAATCCAACCTGAATGCCGGGTGTCGCTGTCTGTAACTCGAGATCTGGACAAGTATTTCTCCCGGCCTCTTATTCCACTCACATCCCTTTTTGGTAGGAGTTTTTTTGGGATACAATCTTTCTTGAGCAAAATGGTCCGTGCAGATACAAACACAGCTGATCGCAAATAGTGCTGGCACAATGGTGAACCGCTGAGGGAGAGAGCTGAGATCCCAGGAACAATTAATGAGGATACAGACAGCGACACCCGGCATTCAGGTTGGATTTGTCCTGACTTCTTTGATTAAGCACTTTCATAGCAAGCGGTTCTGAGCGGAACTTTCAAACTACATGCTCAAACATACCTCACAAGTTTGAGGTTGACTCTTGTGAGTAGATACCCTACGGGGAGCAGTTTTAATATACCCCTGTATTATTGTTTAAATTAAATTGATTTGCACTATGTAGGTGCCTTTGTGCGCTTTCTTTCTCATTTTTTTAGATATATATATATATATATATATATATATATATATATATATATATATATATATATATATATAAATAGCTTATTAATTGCTAATTTTGTGCTCCTACACTACTTTTTATGCCCAACTGTATTATGTATAAACCCCCCAAAGTTGAGCTCTAACCCTCCCCACTGGCATTCCCGCTGCATAAGCATTTTTTTTTTGCACTTGTTAGCAGGGTGGTCGGCCAATCAGAAGTGTGCAGATCCAGCCATTGACGTTAACTAGGGCGGTTCCAAACTCTACCTTGAGTGCCTTAAATATTAAATGCTATTATTGCTCCCCCTTGCATGCTAACTCAGTGAGAAGTAAGTATTTTGTGTTCGTCAAGCAGAGCGTGTATTTCAAGTAAGCAAACCCGACATAAAAATATGAATATTTCACATTCCAATGTTCTTCTCATTTAAGTATATGTTCTGTTTATTTATAAATACATATTTCTATATATATATATATATATGATGGTATTTTGGTAAAAAAAAAAAAAAATATATATATATATTAAATATAAGTTTAGTTTTATACAGATACAGTATATTTATAGAAATATCTACTTTTAATCAGAGCGTCGGATGCCGCAACAGCCTCTATGAACCTAACCACGGACCCCCCCATGACGTGCTTTTTAAGTTTCTCTGACAGAATGCGTCTGCGACAGATAATAATCTGACAGACAAATGTCCGTTGGATAACAGTCCGGTCTGTCCCAAAACCTTTAAAAGCACGTTGTGGGGGGTGGGACCCATGGTTAGGTTCCTAGAGGTGGTTGCGGCGCCCAAAGCTCTGATTAGAACAGAACTCTCTGAAGCGTATCTGCCCTCTGCCGTTACTGCATGATCTTATCTGATTTGTTGTGCATCCAGTGACCTCATGGAGACATGGACCAATCAGATTATGCATTAACGGCCGAGGGCAGATACGCTCCAGAGAGTTCTGTTCTAATCAAAGCCTCAGGCGCCGCAACCACCTCTGGGAACCTAACCATGGGTTGCACCTCCCCACAACATGCTTTTAAAGTTTCTCAGACAGAATGCGTGTGCGACAGACAGTCTGGTCTGTCCAAGAACACAATAACACAAAAATGTTTAATTTCCTATTGTTGTAAAAAAACATGGTAGAAAAATAAAAATATTTACGCCTAGATTTAGAGTTCTGCGTTAGCCGTCAAAAGCAGCGTTAAGGGGTCCTAACACTGCTTTTGGCCGCCCGCTGGTATTTAGAGTCAGGCAGGAAAGGGTCTACCGCTCACTTTTAAGCCACGACTTTTCCATACCGCAGATCCTCTTACTCCAATTGCGTATCCTATCTTTTCAATGGGACCTTCCTAACGCCGGTATTTAGAGTCTTGGCTGAAGTGAGCGGTAGACCCTCTACCGACAAGACTCCAGCCGCAAAAAAAAGTCAGTAGTTAAGAGCTTTATGGGCTATCACCGGTTTATAAAGCTCTTAACTACTGTGCTATAAAGTACACTAACACCCATAAACTACCTATGAACCCCTAAACCAAGGCCCCCTACATCGCCACCACTATAATAAATTTTTTTAACCCCTAATCTGCCGACCGCACACCGCCGCCACCTACATTATCCCTATGAACCCCTAACCTGCTGCCCCTAACATCGCCGACACCTACATAATATTTATTAACCCCTAATATGCCCCCCAACGTCGCCGCTACCTAACTACACTTAGTAACCCCTAATCTGCCGACCGGACCTCGCCGCCACTATAATAAAATGTATTAACCCCTAAACCGCCGCACTCCTGCCTCGCAAACACTATAATAAATAGTATTAACCCCTAATCTGCCCTCCCTAACATCGCCGCCACTTAACTTCAAGTATTAACCCCTAATCTGCTGACCGGACCTCGCCGCTACTCTAATAAATGTATTAACCCCTAAAGGTGTCTAACCCTAACACCCCCCTAAATTAAATATAAATTAAATCTAACAAAATAAATTAAATCTTATTAACTACAGTATTAACTTACCTGTAAAATAAACCCTAATATAGCTACAATATAACGAATAATTATATTGTAGCTATTTTAGGATTTATATTTATTTTACAGGCAACTTTGTATTTATTTTAACTTGGATGACGTCATTTAAAGGAACCTTCATTCGGCGAGTAGGCATCGGTTGAAGAGGATAGATCCGCGTCGGCTGGAAGAAGATGGCTCCACTCCGGATGGATGAATAAATATATTTATTTTACAGGCAACTTTGTATTTATTTTAACTTGGATGACGTCATTTAAAGGAACCTTCATTCGGCGAGTAGGCGTCGGTTGAAGAGGATGGATCCGCGTCGGCTGGAAGAAGATGGCTCCGCTCCGGATGGATGAAGATAGAAGATGCCGCTTGGATGAAGATGTCTGCCGGTCCGGATGTCCTCTTCTGCCCGGATAGGATGAAGACTTCTGCCGCTCCGGATGTCCTCTTTTGGTCCATCGGTGCCCGGCTGGATGAACACGACTCAAGGTAGGGAGATCTTCAGGAGGGTAGTGTTAGGTTTATTTAAGGGGGGTTTGGGTTAGAGTAGGGGTACGTGGGTGGTGGGTTTTAATGTTGGGGGGGTTGTATTTTTTTTTTTACAGGCAAAAGAGCTGATTACTTAGGGGCATGCCCCACAAAAAGCCCTTTTAAGGGCTGGTAAAAGAGCTGGTTACTTTTTAATTTAGAATTGGGTAGAGACCTTTATTATTTTGGGGGGCTTTTTTATTTTATTAGGGGGCTTAGAGTAGGTGTAATTAGCCTAATATTCTTGTAATCTTTTTTTATTTTTTTATAATTTAGTGTGTTTTTTTTTTGTAATTTAGTTTAGTTTATTTAATTGTATGTAATTGTAGGTAATTTATTTAATTAATTTATTGATAGTGCATTGTTAGGTTTAATTGTAACTTAGGTTAGGATTTATTTTACAGGTAATTTTGTAAATATTTTAACTAGGTAGCTATTAAATAGTTAATAACTATTTAATAGCTATTGTACCTAGTTCAAATAAATACAAAGTTGCCTGTAAAATAAATATAAATCCTAAAATAGCTACAATATAATTATTCGTTATATTGTAGCTATATTAGGGTTTATTTTACAGGTAAGTATTTAGTTTTAAATAGGAATACTTTAGTTAATAAGAGTTAATTTATTTTGTTAGATAAAAATTATATTTAACTTAGGGGGGGTGTTAGGGTTAGACTTAGCTTTAGGGGTTAATTCATTTATTAGAGCAGTAGCGAGGTCCTGTCGGCAGATTAGGGGTTAATACTTGAAGTTAGGTGGCAGCGACGTTGGGGGGGGGCAGATTAGGGGTTAATACTATTTATTATAGGGTTTGCGAGGCGGGAGTGCGGCGGTTTAGGGGTTAATAACTTTATTAGAGTAGCGGCGAGGTCCGGTCGGCAGATTAGGGGTTAATAAGTGTAGGTAAGGTAGCGGCGACGTGGGGGGGCAGATTAGGGTTTAATAAATATAATATAGGTGTCAGCGTTAGCGGGGGTGGCAGATTAGGGGTTAATGAGTGTAAGGTTAGGGGTGTTTAGACTCGGGGTTCATGTTAGGGTGTTAGGTGCGGACTTAGAGAGTGTTTCCCCATAGGAAACAATGGGGCTGCGTTGGGAGCTTAACGCTGCTTTTTTGCAGGTGTTAGGTTTTCTTTCATCCCAAATTGCCCCATTGTTTCCTATGGGGAAATCGTGCACGAGCACATTTTAGCTGCTTACTGCTACCGTAAGCAACGCTGGTATTGAGGGTTGAAGTGGAGCTAAGTTAGGCTCAATGCACCCTTTTTTGAGCCTAACGCAGCCCCTCAGAAAACTCTAAATACCAGTGTTGTCTTAAGGGTGCGTTGGGAAAAAAAGCAGCGTTAGCCACGCGGGTCTTTACCGTCAAAACTCTAAATCTAGGTGTTAGTTTTGAAAAATAAAAATGTTTCATGAATAAAAATGTATTATGTTGTTGTTGTAAAAATGTTTAATTTCCTGTATACATTGTACAAAACATGAAAAATGCACATATGAAATATAAAAATATTTAATTTCCTGCTGTAAACAAAACATTGTACAAAACATAAGTGTTTGTGTAATCAAAAATAAAAATGTTTCATTTACTGTTGGTGTGTTTTCCTAGCCTTACCCGGGTAAAGCTAATTATATGATTTTATTAGCTTTATCCATAAGTGTTTGGGTAATCCCAAACCCGGGTAAAGCCCAAAATATGATCTTATTTTGGGCTTTACCTACAGCTACTGGGTAATCCTAGGATTACCCAATTTCTGACTTTACCCATAACACGTACATTACAAAAATGCACAATAAAAATCGAAATTTAAAAATCATACAAACGAATAATTGAATCATTCGCATAAAAATATACAGGAAAAAACTGTATTACTAAGGTGCATCAAAAATCTTAACAATATTCTTCACCAAAAATTGTATTTTCTAAAAAATGTACAATTTGTATTTAAATTACACAGGAATAAATCCTTTTAAAAATGCACTGTGTAAATCATAATTTAAGTACATTGGATGTGCAAAACAATCATAGAAATTCATCCATATAAGTACAAAATACAATGCGTAATTGTTTTTGCAAAAAAATGGGCTAAACATGGGAGTTCCAGGGACAAATATGAAATTGTCTTTCAAATCCCAAAATATATTCTCACTGCAGATCTCACAGTTTTTTCTCGCCAGTTAGAAGGTGGCAAGCTTTTCTCAAATACTCAAAATACTTAATAACCTAATAGAAAAATATTTGCATATGGAAATAGAAGCGATTGTAAGATGCTATATGCAGAAAGCAGCATAATTTATATTGGCTGCAGGATTTAATTTTTAAAGTGCCCCCTGCTCGCTGCTTACTTTGCTCTATGGAGCAAAGTGTCTCTTTCCAGCGAGCTTTTACTTTATAAGGAGCCATCTCGCCACTCGCAGAAACTGCCACCTTTTTTACAATAATTCCACCATGGCAGTCCCTGCGAGGGTTAGCGTGAAAAACCATGTCTGATCTGGCGAGGTTAATAGGTTTATTTTTTTTATATAAAAAGCATTTTACTTTCAGGGTTTATCAAAGCATTAACAACTAGATAATGAAAAATAAATAAATAAGCCCAGTGTACATTATTTACATTTTTATTGCTTACAGCCCTAAGCAACATTTTGAAGGGGAAAAAACACATTTTCCCCGAAAGAAATGTAACTATTGACAAAGATGCAGAGAAAAAATATATTAAAATCTGTTATGTTGATAAAGGAAACAGTTTCACAGAGTAGAAATGTAAAGCGTAAGCAGAGATTGCATCTTCAAATACTTATGAAAGGGCAGCACAGGCTTGTAGCTGTGGACTCATCATACAAATGGTGAAACTATGATAGCTGACATTTCCAGCTGTGCAAACAATTATACTGAGAGGGCTGCGCTACACAGTGATAATACATAGGGATTAGAGTAAAGGTTGTGTGTCGCATAAATCATGTTTGCATTTATAATGCTTTAACCCAGCAATTAAAGCAAAGAGGAATGTTCTTTGCTTTTAACTCAAGAGCATGTTAAGTGAAAAGCAATAAAGTATTACTTTGCAAGATCACATGACAAAGTTCAATGCAAACACCCCTGGGTCCAGTAGTAAATTAACTTTAAATGAAACCTTTTAGTGTTGTGGAGGCTAGTAGTGAATGTGTGCTTTTTGCATGGCCTTAATGGTTTTCTAAGTGAAATCATGAAGGAAAACAGAACATTGTTGTCAAATCCTTTTTAAATGCTCTCTGAACTTTGCACATTGTATATAATAATTTCTGGTTTTGTGTATATAACATAAGATATAATATTATAGGTTAAACTGTACAGGCCTGTTATTTATTCTGTGTTGGCTGCTGTACATTAGTCACAGTCACAAATGTACGTTGACTTGAAATTGTACAGTAAATGCATCTAATCATTTGCTTTTTTATTTAGCTGGAGTTATTGTTTTTATTGTAACCAGAGATTGTCTTTGTCACATTTACATTAAAGACATTTGATGCTAAACTATTGTATGTTTACAAATTAGCATAATACAACCATTTTTTATTTCCATAAGTCTCATTGTCTGGCCACAAGCTAAAACTTAGAATAAAACAAAAGAATAATATTTTGCAGAATGTGAAAATCATTTGATATTTTTATTTTTCTGTTTATTTTGGTACACAGTTGATCTCATTTGTTTATGTATTGTCTATGATCACTTTTGTGCTACAACAGCCTACCTCCCAACCATCCTACATCCTGCTGGTTTGTCATGGGTTGGGAGGTATGGCCCACCTTTGGTCCCATCAGTGCCCCTTTTTTAAGCACCTGGATATGGCCATGTCCAGCCCAGACGTGCCCCACCCACAATCCCTGCCCTCTGGTTCCACCCCTCAAATGCATGACCCCTTCTGTAAAACACCTGTGGGTCAGTGCCAACAAGCACTTTAACCTTCAACTTCCTGTATAGCACCCAGCAAATGTTGGGATGTGTGCAACAGTAGAGTTGAGTAGTTGCGATACAGACAGTAAGTGGTGCTCTCATTGTTAGTTTTTTTGTTTTTTTTGGGGGGGTGTTTTTTTTAGATCAGGGATTTTTTATGGGCAGTATAAGAGCCGATTGTCCTTTTAAGGGCAATGCACATACAAATGCCCATTTCAGCGCTATTGGTAGTTTATTGTTAGATTAGTTTTTTTTATTTTGGGGTGTTTTTTTTAAGGGGTATTAGATTAGGTATAACTTTTTTATTGTTGATAATTTAGTTTGTTATTTTCTGTAAACTTAGCTTTTTTATTTTAATGTAACCTTAGTTTATTTATTTTTTTACTGTAATGTTGGGATTTTTTATTGTTCTGTAAAGTTAGGATTTTTTTATTTTGAATAATGTTTTTTTTAAGTAATTTTTTTTGGTAATTTTTAAGGTAGTTAGTATTTTATTATTTTATGTTAGTGTATTTAATTGGGGTTAATTTAGGGAGTGTTAGGTTAGGGGCTTAGTTATTAGATTAATAATTTTCGATGTAGGGGGTTGGCGGTTTAGAGGTTAATAGTTTTATTAGATACTTTGCATTGTGGGGAGTTGGTGGATTTTAGGTTAATATGTTAATTAGTTATCTGCATTGTGGGGGGTTGGCAGTCTAGGGGTTAATAGTTTTATTAGATTCTTTCCGTTGTGGGGGGTTTAGGGTTAAATAGTGTAATTAGGTAGATTGCGATGTGGGGGTTGGCGGTTTGGAGGTTAATAAGTTAATTAGTTGTTTGCGTTGTGGAGGGTTGGTGGTTTAGGTGTTAATAGTTTAGATACTTTGCAATGTGGTGGGTTGGCGGATTAGGGGTTAATACTTTTATTATTTATTGCGATGTAGGGGGATAGCAGGTATAGGGGTTTTGACATGTCGGTTTAATTTTTTTTAGCAGGAGTAAATTTTTACGTTTGTTTTCCACTTTTTATTTTAAACTTATGCGCCGCAATATTATATACTGGAATAAGTCTCTGGCAACACCAGAAATGTGTAATTGTCCTACTCTTCAGAAAAGGAGAGAACGCCAAAACACAACAACTGTCCTCCGCGAGCAAAAGATAGTCTACCGCTGGGGATTCCCTGTCAGCATCGTAGCACACAGAGGCGACACGACCACCATCTTTACTTTGGTCGATGACCTACAATCTTTTTAGTGAAGCTTTACAAATCAAGATTATTCCCCCCCCCCCCCCCGGAGAACTTACCTTCAAATCTCCAGACCTCCAAGGCACCGGACACAGCACGACCAGAACCAAGCCAGAAATAAGCCATACTCTCTTAGGCCGACAAGCCCTCAACCTCCCCTAATCCAGCTTCTGCAGGACAACAGGATTAAACCACTTACCACAACCCATTCAAGACTACCGTGGACCAAACCAGAACCTACAAAGGGCAAGTACCACTTCACTAGCATATATTACAAGAAAGACACCTATGCATATTAATAGAGCTAAATGCTCTCAGAACTATATATCTGAACATTCACTTCACTATCGGCTAGATTACGAGTTTTGCAGTATGAGTGAAAGAGCAGCGTTAAGGCTCTTTTTCACTACTGCTGGTATTACGAGTCTTGCAGGTTTAGGTGTACCGCACACTATTTAACTATTTACTAGCTACCTAGCTAAAATAAATACAAATTTAACTGTAAAATAAAACCTAACCTGTCTTATACTAACACCTAACCTTACACTACAATTAAATAAATTACATTAATTAAATAAAATTAACTAAATTACAAAATAAAACAAACACTAAATTACGCAAAATAAAAAAGAAATTATCAAATATTTAAACTAATTACACCTAATCTAACAGCCCTATAAAAATAAAAAAGCCCCCCCAAAATAAAAAAAACCCTAGCCTAAACTAAACTGCCAATAGCCCTTAAAAGGGCCTTTTGCGGGGCATTGTCCCAAAGAAATCAGCTCTTTTACCTGTAAAAAATAATACAAACAACCCCACAACAGTAAAACCCACCACCCACACAACAAAACCCCCCAAATAAAATCCTAACTAAAAAACCTAAGCTCCCCATTGCCCTGAAAAGGGCATTTGTATGGGCATTGCCCTAAAAAGGGCATTTAGCTCTTTTTCTGCCCAAACCCTAAGCTAAAAATAAAACCCACCCAATAAACCCTTAAAAAAACCTAACACTAACCCCCGGAGATCCACTTTCAGTTTTTGAAGACCCGACATCCATCCTCATCGAAGCCGGAAGAAGTCTTCATCCAAGCGGGCCAAAGTCTTCATCCAAGCCGGCAGATGTCTTCATCCAGACGGCATCTTCTATCTTCATCCATCCGGTGCGGATCGGCTCCATCTTCAAGACATCCAGCGAGGAGCATCCTCTTCAATCGACGGCTCTTCCAGAATGAAAGTTCCTTTAGAATTATATCAGCCAATCGGAATTAAAGGTGAAAAATTCATATTGGCTGATGCAATCAGCCAATAGGATTGAGCTCACATTCTATTGGCTGATTGGAACAACCAATAGAATGCAAGCTCAATTTTTCACCTTTAATCGCGATTGGCTGATAGAATTCTATCAGCCAATTGGAATTCAAGGGACGCCATCTTGGATGACGTCCCTTAAAGGAACCTTCATTCTGGAAGAGCTGTCGATTGAAGAGGATGCTCCGCACCGGATGTCTTGAAGATGGAGCCGCTCCGCGCCGGATGGATGCAGATAGAAGATGCCATATGGATGAAGACTTCTGCCGGCTTGGATGAAGACTTCGGCCCGCTTGGATGAAGACTTTGGCCCGCTTGGATGAAGACTTCTGCTGGCTTCGATGAGGACTTCTGCCGCTTCGTTGAGGATGGATGTCGGGTCTTCAAAAACTGTTAGTGGATCTTCTGGGGTTGGTGTTAGGTTTTTTTATGGGTTTATTGGGTGGGTTTATCTTTAGATTAGGGTTTGGGCGGAAGAAGAGCTAAATGCCCTTTTAAGGGCAATGCCCATACAAATGCCCTTTTCAGGGCAATGGGGAGCTTAGTTTTTTTTAGTTAGGATTTTATTTGGGGTGTTTGCTTGTGTGGGTGGTGGGTTTTACTGTTGGGGGTTTTTTGTATTATTTTTACAGGTAAAAGAGCTGATTTCTTTGGGGCAATGCCCTCCAAAAGGCCCTTTTAAGGGCTATTGGCAGTTTAGTTTAGGCTAGGGTTTTTTTTTATTTTGGGGGGCTTCTTAATTTTGATAGGGCTATTAGACTAGGTGTAATTAGTTTAAATATTTGATGATTTCTTTTTTATTTAGTATAATTTAGTGTTTGTTTTATTTTGTAATTTAGTTAATTGTATTTAATTAATGTAATTTATTTAATTGTAGTGTAAGGTTAGGTGTTAGTGTAAGACAGGTTAGGTTTTATTTTACAGGTAAATTTGTATTTATTTTAGCTAGGTAGCTAGTAAATAGTTAATAACTATTTACTAACTAGTCTACCTAGTTAAAATAAATACAAACTTACCTGTGAAATAAAAATAAAACCTAAGATAGCTACAATATAACTATTAGTTATATTGTAGCTAGCTTAGGGTTTATTTTATAGGTAAGTGTTTAGATTTAAATAGGAATTATTTAGTTAATGATAGTAATTTTATTTAGATTTATTTTAATTATATTAAAGTAAGTGGGTGTTAGGGTTAGACTTAGGGCTAGGTTTATGGGTTTATAACTTTAGTATAGTGGCGGCGACATTGGGGACGGCAGATAAGGGGTTAATAAGTGTAGGTAGGTGGCGGCGATGTCGGGGGTGGCATATTAGGGGTTAATAAGTGTAGGTAGGTGGCGGCGACATTGGGGCGGCAGATTAGGGGCTAATAAGTGTAGGTAGGTGGCGTTGATGTTAGGGACGGCAGATTAGGGGTTAATAAGTATAATGTAGGTGGCGGCGACATTGGGGCAGCAGATTAGGGGTTAATAACTGAAATGTAGGTGGCAGCGATGTCGGGGGCGGCAGATTAGGGGTTAATAAGTATAATGTAGGTGTCAGCGATGTCAGGGGCGGCAGATTAGGGGTTAATAAGTGTAGGTAGGTGGTGGCGATGTCGGGGGTGGCAGATTAGGGGTTAATAAGTGTAATGTAGGTGTTGACGATGTCGGGGGCGGCAGATTAGGGGTGTTTAGACTCTGGGTTTATGTTAGAGTGTTAGGTGTAAACATAAATTTTCTTTCCCCATAGGAATCAATGGGGCTGCGTTACGAAGCTTTATGCTCCTTTATTGCAGGTGTTAGGCTTTTTTTCAGCCGGCTCTCCCCATTGATGTCTATGGGGAAATCGTGCACGTGCACTTAAAACCAGCTCAAAGCAGCACTGGTATTGGAGTGCGGTATGGAGCTCAATTTTGCTCAACACTCACATATTACCTGTAATGGCAGCGCAGTGGAAATAACTTGCAAATTAGTACTGAGCCGCTCATAACGCAAAACTCGTAATCTAGCCGTATGCTAATTTGCAGAAAGACACAAAATTATTGGGCTATGTTAATAGTTATGCAAGTGGACTTGTCGAAACAATTTATAGCAATGACCTGTTTATTCATAAGAGTTATTATAACTGTGTAGAATACATACATTTAAAACCTGTCTTAGGCCTAGATTTGGAGTTTGGCGTTAGCCGTGAAAACTGTTCCGATCAGCCAATAGAATGCGAGCTCAATCTGATTGGCTGATTGGATCAGCCAATCGGATTGATCTTGATTCTGATTGGCTGATTCCATCAGCCAATCAGAATATTCCTACCTTAATTCCGATTGGCTGATAGAATCCTATCAGCCAATCGGAATTCGAGGGACGTCATCTTGGATGACGTCCCTTAAAGGAATCGTCATTCGGCTAGTAGGCGTCGGGAGAAGAGGATGTTCCGCGTCGGAGGTCTGCAAGATAGATCCGGAAGAAAGAAGATTGAAGATGCCGTTGATAGAAGACTTCATCCGGATCATGGACCTCTTCAGCTCCTGCTTGGATGAAGACTTCATCCGGATCATGGACCTCTTCAGCTCCCGCTTGGATGAAGACTTCAGCCGGATCATGGACCTCTTCAGCCGCCCGCTTGGGCTTGGATCAGGACATCGGAGGAGCTCTTCAGGACGGATCGGTGAACCTGGTAGGGCGAAGACAAGGTAGGAAGATCTTCAGGGGCTTAGTGTTAGGTTTATTTAAGGGGGGTTTGGGTTAGATTAGGGGTATGTGGGTGGTGGGTTGTAATGTTGGGGGGGGGGGGTATTGTATGTTTTTTTTACAGGCAAAAGAGCTGAATTTCTTGGGGCATGCCCCGCAAAGGGCCCTGTTCAGGGCTGGTAAGGTAAAAGAGCTTTGAAATGTAGTAATTTAGAATAGGGTAGGGCATTTTGTTATTTTGGGGGTCTTTGTTATTTTATTAGGGGGCTTAGAGTAGGTGTAATTAGTTTAAAATTGTTGTAATATTTTTCTAATGTTTGTAAATATTTTTTTATTTTTTGTAACTTAGTTCTTTTTTATTTTTTGTACTTTAGATAGTTTATTTCATTGTAGTTATTTGTAGGAATTGTATTTAATTTATTTATTGATAGTGTAGTGTTAGGTTTAATTGTAGGTAATTGTAGGTATTTTATTTAATTAATTTAATGATAGTATAGTGTTAGGTTTAATTGTAACTTAGGTTAGGATTTATTTTACAGGTAATTTTGTTATTATTTTAACTAGGTAACTATTAAATAGTTCTTAACTATTTAATAGCTATTGTACCTGGTTAAAATAATTACAAAGTTGCCTGTAAAATAAATATTAATCCTAAAATAGCTACAATGTAATTATAATTTATATTGTAGCTATATTAGGATTTATTTTACAGGTAAGTATTTATCTTTAAATAGGAATAATTTATTTAATAAAAGTTAATTAATTTCGTTAGATTAAAATTATATTAAACTTAGGGGGGTGTTAGTGTTAGGGTTAGACTTAGCTTTAGCGGTTAATACATTTATTATAGTAGCGGTAAACTCCGGTCGGCAGATTAGGGGTTAATGTTTGAAGTTAGGTGTCGGCGATGTTAGGGAGGGCAGATTAGGGGTTAATACTATTTATTATAGGGTTAGTGAGGCGGATTAGGGGTTAATAACTTTATTATAGTAGCGCTCAGGTCCGCTCGGCAGATTAGGGGTTAATAAGTATAGGCAGGTGGAGGCGACGTTGAGGGGGGCAGATTAGGGGTTAATAAATATAATATAGGGGTCGGCGGTGTTAGGGGCAGCAGATTAGGGGTACATAAGGATAATGTAAGTAGCGGCGGTTTACGGAGCGGCAGATTAGGGGTTAAAAATAATATGCAGGGGTCAGCGATAGCGGGGGCGGCAGATTAGGGGTTAATAAGTGTAAGGTTAGGGGTGTTTAGACTCGGGGTACATGTTAGAGTGTTAGGTGCAGACGTAGGAAGTGTTTCCCCATAGCAAATAATGGGGCTGCGTTAGGAGCTGAACGCGGCTTTTTTGCAGGTGTTAGGTTTTTTTTCAGCTTAAACAGCCCCATTGTTTCCTATGGGGGAATCGTGCACGAGCACGTTTTTGAGGCTGGCCGCTTGCGTAAGCAACTCTGGTATCGAGAGTTGAAGCTGCGTTAAATATGCTCTACGCTCCTTTTTTGGAGCCTAACGCAGCCTTTTTGTGGACTCTCAATACCAGAGTTATTTTTATGGTGCGGCCAGAAAAAAGCCGGCGTTAGCTACGCGGGTCGTTACCGACAAAACTATAAATCTAGGCCTTAGTTACTAATTGTTAATCGCTGGGATATTCTAACATTGTGTAGTTAAAATTTTACCAGCAAAATTGCTTGTGGGTAAGGGATATTACCCTCATTGTTTTTGAAGTTTACTTGTATTAACTTAATTGTTGTTTTCTTAACTCTATTTCACTTGAATTGTATCAACACTCTGTTTTATTGCCAAATTCAACTATAAGACTACTCCCTCCGACACATTACACTCTTATACACCTCATCAAGAATCAAGTTCCCCTTCTCTTCCTCACCCCCCACCTCAGTCCCCCTAACTTTGACTACATAATACGTTTCAACATAAGCTAAACAACACTAGCTCTCCATTGATCTCTAGACCACCTTCCCTTAACATTCTACCTCTAAATGACGGCCACTAGCATACACACTCCAATGCCGATATCTGTGCAGATCATTACAATCAACGCTAAAGGGCTAAATTGTAATGCTCGTGCAATATTCCACTATCAGACTAAACTTGGCCAGAAGTTTTTTTATCCTGGCTTCAAGCTGGAATGATAGGGAAAAGTTTGCAAAATTAGGTAAGTGGTACTCACAATAGTCAGTGTAGTCTTTGGCCGCAACAGGTAAAGAATGCAGCGGTATGGCAGTTCAAGTGTAAACCAATAGAAGGACTGTAAACAGGCAGGAATCAGCAAAAAAGGGAATCCAATAATTACAGTTCAGTAATAAACCAATAGAATGGTCAGGCAGGCAGAGTTCGGTAACAGTATAGCAATCCAATGGTTCAAGGGTTAAACAGGCAACGTGGTCAGACAGGCAGAGTTCAGCAACTGTATGGTAATCCAGTATATTAGGGTTAAGCAAGCAGAGTAGTCAGACAGGCAGAGTTCAATAACAGTATGGCAATCCAGTACTTTAGGGGTTAAGCAAGCAGAGTAGTCAGACAGGCAGAGTTCAATAACATTATGGCAATCCAGAATACAGTAACAATCACACCCAGAAGCACACTAAGTAACACCTATACTTGGGCAGTGATAGGTAGAAAGTGAGCAACTTACATAGGCGCAGGATTCGCGCCACAGGAGATCCTGACCGGCTTCAGAATGAAAAGAGCGTGCTGTGATGATGTCACCACCGGACCACACAGGAGCCGAATCTACCCTAGGCAACAACAGAACATCAGGCGATGCCTCCCTAGCATCAGCTTGAGCGGTGCGGTGTGACATAGCCCCCCTGTCAAGGGTTCCCTCCGAGAACCGGAGTCAGCCTCTAAGGATGGGCAGCATGGAATCTGGAGACCAAAGTTGGAGCATGCACATCATGTGCAGGAACTCAGGAACAACCCGCCACAGAGTAACCCTTACAATGTACCAGATACTGCAGTTGTCTGTGGCTGTATCTGGAGTCCAGGATCTTAGCAACCTAATATTTAGGGTCACCAGGGACCAGGAGCAGGAGCTCAGAGCCAGGTATATCTATTCTTGATGTAAAGCTTGAGTAGTGAGATGTGGAAGACTGGGTGTATGCGAAAGGGTTTTGGGTAAGGCCACTTTGTAGGCAACAGGGGACAGTCTTTTCAGGACTTTGTAAGGACCGATAAACCTAGGCCCTAATGGGTTGACATAGATGAATATATCGAGTAGAGACCCAATCACGTTCACCTACCAAGATGACACGTACAGAAGCTCTATGAGGATCATACAACCTCTTGTATCTAGAGACAGCTCAACGTAACTAAGAGCGAATACGTTGCCAATGAGTGGTGAGATTAGTAATGTGTCGGTCTGCAGCAGGAACCCCTATGGACTAAGTATAAAGAGGGAAGACACGAGGTTGATAACCTGCTGCAGCTTGAAATGGAGAACATTGTAGAGAAGAGTGCCAATGAGTGTTCCTTGCCAGCTCAGATAGGGGTAACAACTCAGACCACTTGGTATGGAGAGAATTAAAAATGGTTCTAAGATAGGCCTCAAGATCCTGATTTACTCTCTCAGTTAGCCCATTAGTCTGAGGATGGTAGCCAGAAGACAAGGAAACAGTGGTTTAAATCAACTTGCAAAAGGCTCTCCAAAAGTTAGAGATGAATTGAGGACCTCTGTCGGAAACAATATTCACAGAAATGCCATGAAGTCATACCACATGCAAGAGAAGAAGAGACGATCATTTTTCGACACGAGGCAGTTTCTTTAGGGGTACATAATGAGCCAGTCTGGAAAATCAATCCACCACAACCCAGATAACCGTATGATGGTCAGAAGGAGGGAGGTTCACAATGAAATCCATTGCTATGTGTGTCCATGGTTGTGTGGGAATGGACAATGGTTGGAGCAAGCCAGGAAGCAAGGATCGGGGAGTTTTGTTGGCAGCACAAGTCGTGCAGGCTTTCACATAATCCTGAGCGTTAGACTTCATAGTAGGCCACCATACATGTTGGGACAGAAGCTTAAAAGTCCTTATCAAACCTGGATGTCCTGAAAGTCTACTATCATGAGCCCAGGAAAGCACAGGAGTTCATAGGTTTAGAGGTACACAAAGGATATCGGGAGCCACTGGGGCTTCAGGAGGCTTTCTAGACTGGGTACTTTGCAGTCTTTGAAGAAGGGTGGTGTTCAGTTGAGCAACCACACAGGAAGGGGGTATTATATGTTCAATAGGAGCTTTAGAGGAATCACTAGAGTGAGGAGACTGACAGGAAAGGGCATCAGCCTTTTTGTTTTTGGTCCCAGGAAGATATAAGTTAAAACGGGAGAAGAGCAAGGCCCACCTGGCCTGTTGAGGATTGAGTCAATGAGCAGTCTCTAGCGGTAAGTCAGATTCTTGTGGTCAGTGAAAATCTGAGAATCTGAGAATCTGAATGATTAGCGGTGCCCTCTAGCCAATGATGCCATTCAGTCAAGGCCATCTTAATAACTAAGAGTTCACGATTACCCACGTCGTAATTCCTATCTGCAGAAGTAAAGTGTTTAGAGAAAAAGGCTACAGGGTGCAACTTGGAAGTTAAAGGATCCCTTTGGGTTAGAACTGCTACAGCCCCTTTCTCGGAGGCATCAACCTCTAAAGTGAACTGTAGATCAGGATGGCAGAGAACATTAGCAAAACAAAAGGCTTTTTTCAGACGAGAGAAGGCATTTATGGCTTCAGGAGGCCAATGTTTACAGTTTTTGTTCCATTTTATCAATTCAGTGGGTGGAGCGACTATTGGGGAAAAGTACTTTATAAACTTGCGGTAATAATTGGAGATCCCCAAGAATCTTTGTAGTTCCTTTAATGAAGTGGGTTGAGGCCATGTTAGAACTGTGGTGAGCTTAGCAGGATCCATGTCAAAACCCTCCTTTGAGATGACATAACCAAGGAACTGGATCTGAACTTGATCAAACTCACATTTTTCTAGTTTGACTACCAGAGATTTGTCTCTAAGATGTAGAAGTACCTGTCTCACATGTTTATGATGCTCCTCCAGGGTGGAGGAGAAAATAAGGATATCATCCAGGTAGACAATGACAGTGCTATTGAGGAGGTAACGAAAGACATCGTTGACAAATGCCTGGACGACTGCAGGGGCATTACGCAGCCCAAAGGGCATTACAAGGTATTCATAATGCCCTGATCTTGTGTTGAAGGCGGTCTTCCATTTGTGCCCTGGGAAGATACGAATCAGATTGTATGCCCCACGTAGGTCCAGCTTGGTGAAGTAGCGAGCATTCTGAAGTGAATCATACAGTTCAGTGATCAAAGGAATGGGATAGTGATTCTTGATAGTGATGTTGTTTAAGGCCCTGTAATCGATACAGGGTCTGAGCCCACCATCCTTCTTACTGACAAAAAAGAAGCCAGCCCCAGCAGGAGACGAGGAAAGGCAAATGAAACGTTTAGCTAGGATCTGTTAGATGTAATCCTCCATGGACTTGGTTTCAGTTTTGGAGAGAGGATAAGTCCTCCCTTTAGGAAGTGAGACTCTGTGAAAGAGGTCAATTTTGCAGTCGTAAGGATGGTGGGGTGGCAGCACATCGGCTTCTTTCTTTTCAAGCACATCTGTGAAATCCGCATATACTGAGGGAAGGCTTGAAGGGGTCTGTAGACTGGTTATGGGGATGCGGAGCAGAGGAGTAACCTTAGCAAGGCAGGAGTGAAAGCAGCAGGTACCCCAGGAGGCCAATTGCCCAGTCGAACTGTGGATTGTGTGTATGAAGCCAAGGAAGACCAAAGATGACAGGCTGTGCTGGGGAATGAATGACATCAAACTGCATATGTTCAGTATGAAGGACCACAGTCAGGGTCAGGGGCACTGACTCGAAATGAATTAACCCTGAACCAAGGGGAGTGCCATCCAGAGTAGTTATTTTGAGACAATGTCTTTTCTGCAGAAGAGGCATCCCAGCCTTAATCATAAAACGGTCATCCAGAAAGTTTCCAGCTGCCCCTGAATCAATGAAGACTTTATTGTGGACAGAATTCTGAAGGAAGGTATGGGTAACAGGTACCAGGATCCGAGAGGAGTAAGGGGATTTAGTAGTGATCATGCATAGGGGTACCCCTGTATTATCCTCTATGCATTGGCTTTTCCCGTCCAAATGTCACAATTCTTTAGTTGGTGGGAGTTAGAACCACAAAAAAAGCACAGTCTCAAATCTCCTTCTCTGTCTTTAAGACTCTGTGGGTTTGAAGGTGGCGAGATCCATGGGTTCCTCTACTGGGGTAACTGGAGGTGTTGAAGGGGTAGAGGATAGTGCAGAGACCAGATGAATAGACGGACGGGAGGCATGAATTCTCAGAGTTCTGTCTCTCTCAGCTTGTCTCTCCTGGAAGTGAGAGTCTAGACTGATACAAAGTGTTATAAAGTCATCCAAGGAAGAAGGAACATCATATGTAAGTTCATCTTTAATGCATTCATGCAGACCTCTCCTAAAGGCTGCCTTGAGAGCACTGCCATCCCAACTGGTCTCAAGTGCCAAGGTGCGAAACTCTATGGCATATTGTGCCACAGTTCTATTGCTCTGGCGGAGATCCAGGAGAGAGTACTTTGTAGCAGAAGTACGGCCAGAAGTTCCAAACACAGAAGATAATGCAGAAATGAAAGTATCAGCATCGTTTAGGAGTGGAGAGTTCTGTTCCAAAAGAGGGGAGACCAAGGCTAGGGCCTTGTCTTTCAGTAAGGAAATTATAAAGGTGACCCTTGACTGATGAGACTGGATGGTATGAGGATCATTGCGAAAGTGCAGCCTGCACTGGTTGAGAAAACCTCTACAATCAGTAGTACCTTCATATTTGTCAGTTAATAGTATCCGGGGTATACTTCCAGAAGTAGGGGAAGAAGCTGCAGTACTAGGAGCAGAGACTGGCGGTACAACAACAGGAGCAGTATCCTTCACTGCAACTAGTGAGAAGAGTTGAGGGGTTATAGCCTCTAGTTTGGAATCCACACTCTGCAATGGTACAGTATGGGTTCCCAACATCTGTCCTTGAAGATAAACTGCTCTTGCTACCTCATTTGGGTCCATGGCCCAAGTATAATGTGATGCTTGTGCGATATTCCACCATCAGACCAAACTTGGCCAGTAGTCGTCTTATCCCAGCATCAAGCTGGAATGATAGGGAATGGGAATATCCCAGAGCAGAGAAAGTTCGCAAAATGAGGTAAGTGGTACTCACAATAGTCTGTGTAGTCTTTGGTAGCAACAGGTAGGGAAACCAGCAGTATGGCAGTTCAAGGGTAAACCAATAGAAGGACCGGAAACAGGCAGGAATCGGCAACAAAGGGAATCCAATAATTATAGTTCAGTAATAAACCAATAGAATGGTCAGGCAGGAAGAGTTCGGTGACAGTATAGCAATCCAATGGTTCAAGGGTTAAACAGGCAGAGTGGTCAGACAGGCAGAGTTCAGCAACTGTATGGCAATCCAGTATATTAGGGTTAAGCAAGCAGAGTAGTCAGACAGGCAGAGTTCAATAACAGTATGGCAATCCAGTACTTTAGGGGTTAAGCAAGCAGAGTAGTCAGACAGGCAGAGATCAATATCGTTATGGCAATCAAGTACTTTACGCGTTTCATCAGGTATCGTCCGGACTTTGTCAAGGGATAATAGAGACTCCCTGGGTTATCTCTTATATAGTCATATGTTAAACCTTATTGGTCATGGAGTTTTTTCCTTTTACATCATCCTTTACTCCTATCGATAGCACATATCCAATCTAAAATATACTAGCGAACTATAAAGTACCTACCATACTACTATGATAAATACATATATAAAAGGACAAATAAAAAACAAAAAGTACATACAATTTGTTCTTTAGAAAATCAATGACATGACAAAAATTCTAAAATAATATTTTAATATATAATATTATTTTAATATTAATTAATTTTAATATTAAATAAAAAACCTGGACATTTTGAAAAATTGATCCTATAATATATCGTATGCAGAAAAACAAATGGAATACCACACATTATGGGTCTCCTATATTAACTGATTCTACAGTTCTTATAACCTACTATTCAATAAAAAACAACTTGGACACCTTGAAAACATTAATCCTGTAGTATAGTGTATCGCTTCTGAACCTGTCAAAGACGCTCAGGCTCTGTAGACGGCAGCACCCAGCCTGTTCTGTATCAGGAATTTCTGTGGATCCAGTTATACGTCCCTGACACAAGTCTTTTGGAACTATTGCAAGTACTATACTAAAACATTTACCTGGAACTGGTTGTCAAGTTTTGTGGACTCTATGTAATCCATCTTGGCCACATGCATAACACATTGTGTTTGATTACATTGCAATTTGTCTGGATGTTCAATAGCCGCATATCGGCAACATTTTAGATTTGCCACAATTTAAAACATTGTTGGTTAGCGGCTACGATTTTGTTGAATGAAAATATTTGATACATGTATTCTATCTTATAGCCAAAGGTGTACAATATATTATTTCAGCATTTAGGATATTAACTTAGCGCTGCTTTATTATTTTTTGGTGTTGATTTGTAAATTAATTTCGTCTTGTGTTTAGCAGCAGCTTGTTCTTTTATTGTTGTTATTTCACATTGTTTATTAGTAACATTATTATCAGTATTACAATTTCTATGGCTACGGAAAGTAGATTTGGAGAATATTCAGCTAGGTCTGGGAGACAAAGAGCAGTTGATTTACTTACAAATGAGGATATTAGTATTGACAATTCGAATAACCCAGGTGATTTATTTAAGGAACTGGAGGATTTATTACAGCGAGATTCCAAAGAATGGCAGGATTTAGTCTTACTTGATAACTATTAGATGAAGTAGAGTATAATACAGATAGAGAAAAACTTTTGATACATGTTCAATTACCCTCATTAAAATTTTAATAACATATAGAGAGTCAAGGCTATCCAAACTAAACGAGGACATTGAAACTGTTATTGAAAAAATTCAACCTTTTAAATTAGAAGAAAAATTGAAAACTTGAAATAATAATCAATTTTGAATAGTCTGTTCAAAATAGGACTGTAAAATTTGAGAATGAAATTAAAGCAATGAAACATAAAAAATTATTTAGAGATATAGAGGATTTTAAAGAAAACAAAGTGTACTCTTATAAAAGAAAGGTGGATAATATACCAAAAGAGATAACACCTGAAAAAACACCTACAAATAAAGAGGTATCTTACTCCATCATCCAGGATGGAGGAACCTTTCAAATTCACACCCCAAATCCAACAATTTTAGCTCTAGACAGAGTGTTGGATATCCTGATAATCACGGTAAATCAACATACAAAGGAGGCAGTTATCAAAGGAGGGAGTTTTCCAACTATCATAATTATAATAATAAAACACAGAGGAATAGAAAAGGATCCTTCAAAAAGAAGGATAGTAGACAATATCACCATCACCAAGGGGATAAAGGGGGACATTCAAGAGAAGGAGAATATAGATCATATAATAATTTCCATCAAATAGCCTCTAATCCCTTTCACTCTAATAATAGATTTGCTCCATTAAGAGAGGAAAACTTTGGACAGAATGTTAATAGGAATACTAATAATGAGCAGGTGAACAATGAAAGAGCACATTTTTACCCAGATTGGCATAAAATGGGGCGTTGAGGCCTGCAGCAACCCGCTGGTGGAGAGGCCTTCAACACCCCCCCAGTGAAACCTATACAGGGTATAAACAGTCGCTGTGCTGTACGTTTATTTGTCTACCCACACAATGGAGCCTATGGAACAAGCTTTTTTAGCAGCTTTTGATCACTTACTACATGACAGTATACTTCAGATTGAAAACTATCTTATATCAGCCCAGGAAAACACTGACAAGATGGAGGACCAAGTTCCTACACTTGAACATCAGCTATCTGGGGGAGAGGAGAGTCTCAATGTGATACCACATTCCCTGATTATCGCAGCAGCTATGACCCACACTGTGGCAGTCACTTTGACAATGGTGAGCAATATGGGAGAACCTTTATCTAGGTCAATTCTGCGCCTAACTGAGAAGGAAACTCAGTGGAGGAGTCCATCGCAAGCTCAGACCGCGGATCAAGGCCAGATGCATGGCGCTCAGGACAACCTCTGGAGTCTTTTACCTTGATATTCATCTCAGCCTGTTTCCGTTCTTGAGGTGCACACACTTCTGGCCCACACGCTAGATGAAGGAGTTAGTCCTCAACAGACACCTGCAGATCAGAAGATGAGCCTTGATCCCCCGGTGAAGCGGCTGGGCAGAAGGCCAAGGAGCATGTACTGCAGAGCGCACAATATCTTACCATCAACTCCCACACGGAACTTAAATCTCCAACATACATCAATGCTATGGGAGCTATTAGTCGTATACATAGTGTCTGGCCTGAGCAATGTCTTTTCTTACCTTTCTGTGAGGCCTCAGTAGTTGACTTTCCCAGGAACTATCAGATGCAAGGGTGTGAGAATGAGCGGAAAGTACAGGCAGACTCTAGCTATCTGTTTGTGACTCGTGGGATAGGGTAAAAGTGTGAAGGGCCGTCTGAACTCAGATGGAAAGTCCGCTTATATATTGCCTGATTGTGTACACTTATTGTGAAACAGCTACAGGGAGTGCAGAATTATTAGGCAAATGAGTATTTTGACCACATCATCCTCTTTATGCATGTTGTCTTACTCCAAGCTGTATAGGCTCGAAAGCCTACTACCAATTAAGCATATTAGGTGATGTGCATCTCTGTAATGAGAAGGGGTGTGGTCTAATGACATTAACACCCTATATCAGGTGTGCATAATTATTAGGCAACTTCCTTTCCTTTGGCAAAATGGGTCAAAAGAAGGACTTGACAGGCTCAGAAAAGTCAAAAATAGTGAGAGATCTTGCAGAGGGATGCAGCACTCTTAAAATTGCAAAGCTTCTGAAGTGTGATCATCGAACAATTAAGCGTTTCATTCAAAATAGTCAACAGGGTCGCAAGAAGCGTGTGGAAAAACCAAGGCGCAAAATAACTGCCCATGAACTGAGAAAACTCAAGCGTGCAGCTGCCAAGATGCCACTTGCCACCAGTTTGGCCATATTTCAGAGCTGTAACATCACTGGAGTGCCCAAAAGAACAAGGTGTGCAATACTCAGAGACATGGCCAAGGTAAGAAAGGCTGAAAGACGACCACCACTGAACAAGACACACAAGCTGAAACGTCAAGACTGGGCCAAGAAATATCTCAAGACTGATTTTTCTAAGGTTTTATGGACTGATGAAATGAGAGTGAGTCTTGATGGGCCAGATGGATGGGCCCATGGCTGGATTGGTAAAGGGCAGAGAGCTCCAGTCCGACTCAGACGCCAGCAAGGTGGAGGTGGAGTACTGGTTTGGGCTGGTATCATCAAAGATGAGCTTGTGGGGCCTTTTCGGGTTGAGGATGGAGTCAAGCTCAACTCCCAGTCCTACTGCCAGTTTCTGGAAGACACCTTCTTCAAGCAGTGGTACAGGAAGAAGTCTGCATCCTTCAAGAAAAACATGATTTTCATGCAGGACAATGCTCCATCACACGCGTCCAAGTACTCCACAGCGTGGCTGACAAGAAAGGGTATAAAAGAAGAAAATCTAATGACATGGCCTCCTTGTTCACCTGATCTGAACCCCATTGAGAACCTGTGGTCCATCATCAAATGTGAGATTTACAAGGAGGGAAAACAGTACACCTCTCTGAACAGTGTCTGGGAGGCTGTGGTTGCTGCTGCATGCAATGTTGATGGTGAACAGATCAAAACACTGACAGAATCCATGGATGGCAGGCTTTTGAGTGTCCTTGCAAAGAAAGGTGGCTATATTGGTCACTGATTTGTTTTTTTTGTTTTTTTGAATGTCAGAAATGTATATTTGTGAATGTTGAGATGTTATATTGGTTTCACTGGTAAAAATAAATAATTGAAATGGGTATATATGTGTTTTTTTTAAGTTGCCTAATAATTATGCACAGTAATAGTCACCTGCACACACAGATATCCCCCTAAAATAGCTATAACTAAAATCAAACTAAAAACTACTTCCAAAACTATTCAGCTTTGATATTAATGAGTTTTTTGGGTTCATTGAGAACATGGTTGTTGTTCAATAATAATATTAATCCTCAAAAATACAACTTGCCTAATAATTCTGCACTCCCTGTATATGGCAACACCCTAGACAAACTTTCCTTACTCAAATTATGTACAGTAAGTTTGTATGCCTTGCGTAGCTTACTTTTTCTAGCAGAAGACTGCCATTTTGTCTGTCTACATTAAACTGCCTCAATGCCACTTTTTAATGTTATTATGCTTAGGCGATTTAGAAAGTCCTGGCTAATTTATTTCACTCTATTAGGGACAGATAAATGTATAGAGATAAGTATATAAACCTAGAACCTATAACCATTTGACATCCATATTTCAGTTGGTAGGGGTTAGATAGATAAAAATATAGAGATATCTCCCCTAAGATCTCCCCAAAAAATTGTCAGTTAAACAGGTTATATATATGCTGTCAAATAGCTGACAACAATCTGTCTGCTCAAGGTTTAGATCATATTGACACTTTTTTCTAGTTGTTCCATACATTTTCCACAATTCCTAGTATTTTATTTTATACTTATAATTTTTATTCAAGTTTTTTACCACTATGTCGCATAATTCTTATGTTACTTAGATATCATTCTATGTTCCCCATATGTGACTCTGTATCATACACAATACAATATTTTTTCTTCTCTTGGTCCAAAAGTGACCAGCTTGTGGTTACCAAAGGAGCACAGTAATACACAACCAAATGGTCCACAAGTGGTCGGATCACTAACCACTTACATGAAAACACTATATATATACAAAAGAGGTTCCTGATGCCTGTTATATCACAAGGTTTATAATTTTATATATATTGCATGTACTCTACTGTTGTATTTAGGGTTGCACCGATACCGATACTAGTATCGGTATCGGTGCCGATACCAAGTATTTGCATGAGTACTTGTACTCATGCAAATGCACCGATACTTAAACCGATACCTCCAATTCCTACCTATAAGCCATCTTGTGGCATTTTTCAAACTGCATGTTCCCATTTCATTTTAAGCTGGAGTGGAGACGTAAATAAAAATTGTCCTGCCAATACAAATTGCTGTTATTTGTATTATTGTACATCAGAGCAATCATTCAGACAAACCCCTGAAGTACTGGGCAGTTAATAAACTGAGATTTAATGGCCCAAAAATATCTTTCTAACCCATGCAGTAGTGTGAAAAGTGAAAGACTGTTCAGCTTAGCGTCAAACGTCCTTGCTGTTAGCAGAAACAGACTTATAGCTGAACATGCAGAGATGCTTCTGTTCCTTAATAAGAACTTTCCACTAACGTTTGAAAAAATATTCTAATTGCTAGATTGCCTGTCATACTACTAGTTCTCTTCTTGCACAATTATGCTCAAAACATACTGTACTCTGAAGAACAACCTTAGCCAGGGCTGGACTGGGAATAAAAAGCAGCCCTGGAAAAATATGAAGGCCAGCCCTATTTTCTGTTGAGTCAGTAGAATGCAAATGCCCCATTTTTCTCAAAGAGGATTACTGGGATACTCCTTCCTCAATATTATTTTCAGAATTAAATTATATTACTTTGTATTAAGTACAAATGTTAGATTGATGAGTTATATAGGCACCCTACAACCCAATTGCATCCACTAATCCCCCCTTTAAATTGTAGCTTTCCAGCCCCAACTGCTGCAGCTGTTATTTATTGTTGTTATTATTAACATGTTATTGTAATATTTTTATTTATAAACATGTTCAGTAAACTTTGTGACAACAAGCACATAAAACTGTTTTATTATTTCAAAATGTCTTTTGAGATACAGTTCATAAATATAAAGAAGTGATCTTAAATCATTACTCTGTAATGTGCTAGGTAAACTGTCATGACATAAAAAAAGAATTTGTAATTGGTATCGGTGAGTATTTGAAAAAAAGTATCGGTACTTGTACTCGGTCTTAAAAAAATGGTATCGGTGCAACCCTAGTTGTATTGTATTCTTGATCTATGTTACATGACTTAAAATGGATTGTCGAAATCTGTGCACAACCTCAATAAAAGAATTAAAAAAAAATAAAAAAATAAGAAACTAATCATGAGATTATCATTAGGGCAGCCGACAAAGGTGGAGGCCTAGTCATTCAAAATAGACCAGATTATCTAAAGGAGGCATATAATTTACTTAATGACAGAGACACTTATACAATTCTAAAAATGAATCCTACAAGTCAATATAATAAGGAACTAAATGCATTGGTTTTCCTACCAAGAGATAATGGCATCTTGAATGAAAATGAAGTAAAATTCATTATACCACTTAATCTCATTGTTTCAACATTCTACCACCTCCCTAAAGTTCATAAGAGTCTAATAGATCACCCCGGTAGACCGATCGTGTCTGGCATAGGTTCCATCTGTCATAGCCTGTCTAAGTATGTAGACCATTATCTCCAACCGTTGGTCAGGAATACAAAGTCTTTCAATAAAAATACCACTGAGGTTATCAAAAAATTGAAAGAGAAGGGTGGAGAGATGATTATTGGGGGGGTGACACCAGATGTGTCCTCATTATATACTAATATCCCCCATGAGAAGGGCTTAGAAACCATTAAAAGGGCCTTCAATAATGCAGAAATACCAGAGATTCAAGTCAATTTTATTTTAGATTCTATTTTATTTATCCTCGAACATAATTATTTCATATTTGAGGGTAAATATTATGAACAAATCAAAGGGACGGCGATTAGGATGACATTTGCCCCATCGTACGCAAACCTTTTTATGAATGACTTTGAAAATTACTATATATGGATAGATAATCAATTCAATAATCACCTCCTAAAATATTGCAGATATATTGATGGCATCATTATCTTATGGAAAGGTGATTTATCTTCTATTAATAGTTTTACCAATCATCTCAATTCAAATAATTATAACTTGAGTTTTACAGAAAAACATTCAAATATTGAAATTGAATTCTTGGATCTAGTTCTTTTCCATGATGATAATAAACAAATTTGTGTAAAGAACTATAGAAAACCGACAGAAAAGAACAGTTTTGTAAACTCAAAAAGCACCCATTTATCAACATGAAAGCAGAATATTCTGCTAGGTCAATACCTTAGGGTAAGGCCCAATTGTACATCATTAGGAGATTATGATAGAGAGGCCAACATATTAGAAACCAAGTTTATAGAAAAGGGTTATGATAGGTTACTTCTTAAACAAGCAAGAGACAAGGAAAGAAGTAGAGATAGGGGACTAATGGTAAAAAAGATATATATAATGGTAATAATTAATCAGATAAGAAGAGAGAGAATGAGAAGAAAAATTATATCAGATTCTTCACAACCTACAATGAAGGTGCAGCGATTATCAGAAACATACTGAATAAACATTGGGGAATTATTAAAGCAGATCCGATCTTGAGAGAAACAGTGGGAGACAGACCAGTGATCACTTACAAAAGAAATAAGAACCTCAAAAATCATCTAGCCCTAGCCCCTAGCAAATTAAGACAAATTGGTAATAATACACAAAAAAACTTACAGGTAGATAAGATGTTGAACAATTGGCTTTCTATAGCAAATGGAACATATAAATGTAGAAAAGCGAATTGTAACGTGCAAATATATCTCAAAAGGAAATACCTTTTATAATTTTAACAACACAAAATAATTTGAGATTAAGTGTAGATGTACCTGTGAATCGACTTGTGTAGTATACCTCCTTAGATGTGGATGTAATTTAATATATGTGGGGCGTACAAAACTTAAGATCAAAAAAAGATTTAGTGAGCATCTATACAATATAAAGGACTACACAGTCATAGTGTGTCCAATCACTTTAAAGTAGTGCATGGTAAGTGTGAAAGAGGGATCTCTATTCAAGTAATAGATTGGATCCCTCCTAACACAGAGAACAGACTTCTAAAATTAAGACAAAAAGAGATGCTATGGATCAAAAACACTAATAGCTTACATCCTAGAGATCTTAACATAGATCTAGATATACAAGCTTTTTTTTATAAATTTACTGTAGATATACAAGATACTAAATATAGGCTGAGTGAGTTTTGGGAATTTTTGACTAAGAACTGTAGAAGTGTAGAATATAATTTAGTTTTTATTAATTGTTCCACACCAATCAGTTAATATAGGAGACCCATAATGTGTGGTATTCCATTTGTTTTTCTGCATACAATATATTATAGGATCAATTTTTCAAGGAGTCCAGGTTTTTTATTTAATAGTAGGCCACAAGTATTTTTAATTATCAAGTTTTTTTTATTATTTTAGAATTTTTGTCATGTCATTGATTTTCTATAGAACAAATTGTATGTACTTTTTGTTTTTTATTTGTCCTTTTATATATGTATTTATCATAGTAGTATGGTAGGTACTTTATAGCTAGCCAATATATTTTAGATTGGATATGTGCTATCGATAGGAGTAAAGGATGATGTAAAAGGAAAAAACTACATCACCAATAAGGTTTAACATATGACTATATAAGAGATAACCCAGGGAGTCTCTATTATCCCTTGACAAAGTCCGGGCGATACCGAATGAAACGCGTTGGGTTTTTTTGTCCATCCGTAGCAAAGCATTTGAGCAGCAGAGGGCCTTTTGAATCTGCTACACTGAGCGCCGGAGGTGTGCTGTTCTATCCAAGTAACTGCTGGTTCTCAGGACACGCTATCACGCTACTGTGTACGCTACTGTGTACGCTACTGTGTACGCTACAGTGTGGACTTTTGTATAAAGGATTTCTTATGTGCTCATTCAGGACATAGTTCCTGTAAGTATGTTTTTATATGTGCGTGTGATCTCATAATACATTTTTTTACAGTTGAATCGTGGGTTGCGCTGTGTTCTCTCTGTTCACAGTTATCACATCTGAACCTGTCAAAGACGCTCAGGCTCTGTAGACGGCAGAACCCAGCCTGTTCCGTATCAGGAATTTCTGTGGATCTAGTTATACGTCCCTGACACAAGTCTTTTGGAACTATTGCAAGTATTATACTAAAACATTTACCTGGAACTGGTTGTCAAAAAATTGTGGACTCTGTAATCCATCTTGGCCACATACATAACACACTGTGTTTGATTACATTGTAATTTGTCTTGATGTTCAATAGCCACATATCGGCAACATTTTAGATTTGCCACAATTTGAAACATTGTTGGTTAGCGGCTGCAATTTTGCTGAATGAAAATATTTGATACATGTATTCTATCTTATAGCCAAAGGTGTACAATATATTATTTCACCATTTAGGATATTAACTTAGCACTGCTTTATTAATTTTTGGTGTTGTCTTTTAATAGTGATTTTCCCTATACCGCTGTAATTTGTACGCGGTCCGACTTTAAATAAGGATTTTCTCATGTTCTACTTTGCCTACATCTGCGGCTCAATAAAGGGTAGCTTCTTGTAACGGCATTAAAAGGTATTACCCAGCCACTTTGGCTGAGGTATTAGCTAGCTTGCCTATAACTTGGCTCCTTTTATATTTACATTACCTCTTAACAGGGGATTCTTTTTAACGTGGTATTAACAATTAGTTTAATATAATATCCCAACCACACTGGCTGTAATTCTCACTAGCTTATCACTAGGTTACTAGTTATGGTATTTAAGATTAAGGTATTATCCAGTCGCTATGGCTGATATAAATAAATAGACTTATATGTTTGGTCTTTTATTTACTAATTTAAAGGTTTAATTTTAGCCGTTCTGGCTATTACATTAACCAGCTTCAATTGTGAAACCCATAACGGTAATAGAAGGTATTAGACAGCCATATAGACTGTGATACGTTAAGATTTTGGCTGTGACTCTAATTGATGTATACTGTGACCACTCTTAGATTCACAAATCTATTGCGGTATTAAAAGGTATTAGCCCAGTTGTTATGGCTGGATTTCTTACTCACTTATAGTTTGACCAGTATAATAGTCTTCAATACCAGTATTAGTCCTAGATGTATGCATCTGACTGTGGATGTTCTATCTGTTTATTAACTTGGGTACCAGGTTTAATATTGTGGTCAGTAAATTCTGCTGCCTTTTGGCAGCCCTAATCATTTATTGTGATAAAATACCTAGAAATATTCATAAGCCTTTAAGATCGTATTCAGTTCTTTTCTGTTTATATCTGTCCCCCCGCTCACATTTGTAGGCTTAGTCCAGTCCATTCCATATAAGGTGGGAACTTCGGTAGTCTCAACAGGATATCTAAGTTAATTAATAACAGCTTTTCTGGCTGAGATTTTAAATTGTGCTTGTCCATAGATACCGATATCAACTCTAACACCTCCACCCTTATATATATGATACGTTCCCTTCATTAACTAAAGCCAGCCTTGGGACATAATAGATATTTATGTGACACTCAGGGAGCAGTCATCCTCATATTTGTTTTTAAATGTTTGTGTTTCTTCAACCCCAATTTTAATATAGTTATAACAGTAAAAGTTGTTATAATTTAATTATCCGATTTTCCATCCTTCTCCTATCATTAAGATTGTACTTACTACCCACTTATAGTATTAGTGTGCCACTATATTGCTTCTTTTTCTTTTCTTTAACATATTCATATAGGCACTAGACACTGCCCCTCTACGCGTATATATTACGATAGAGGGGCATCCTCAGTGGTATCAGGGAACCCCCCTTTTTTTACTTTAGGGGTTAAGCAAGCAGAGTAGTCAGACAGGCAGAGTTCAATAACATTATGGCAATCCAGAATGCAGTAACAATCACACCCAGGAGCACAGTAAGTAGCACCTATACTTGGGCAGTGATAGGTAAAAAGTGAGCAACTTACATAGGCGCAGGATTCGTGCCACAGGAGATCCTGACCGGCTTCAGAATGAAAAGAGCATGCTGTGATGATGTCACCACCGCACGCACACAGGAGCTGACTCTACCAGAGGCAACAAGCAGAACAGCAGGTGCCATGTCCCTAGCAATAGCTAGAGCAGTGCTGCATGATATAAATAGCCCAAAACAGAGGTCTATGGCCTTCCGAGACTTACACAGACATCAGGGGGATATTATTTACCTTCAGGAAACACATTTTAAAAAGGGCAGGGAACCCAAACTGCTAAGCTATAGATACCCAACAACATATTTATCCTTGGGTCCCTCCAAAACGTGCGGAGTGGGCATTTTACTCAAAAATACTCTTAAATTTCAAGCCACACATGTCGAAAAGGACAAAGAAGGAAGATATATCATAGTAACTGGTCTCATCTATGGCAGACCAATCTCCCTAGCCAATATATATCTCCCAACAAAAACTCCTAGAACACTCAAAAGGAGTTATCTTTCTAGGGAGTGAATTTAACCTACCACTAGATCCCACAATAGACACCTCCAATAGCCAGTCTTCAAACTCTTAGAAAACATTAAAATCAGTACAGACACAACTGACTCATTTACATTTACACAATATTTGGAGAATCAACCATCCCACAGAAAGAGATTACTCCCCCCCCCCCCCACACAGCTCCTACTCCAGGATAGACTTCCTAACAACAGACTCCCTGGGGTTATCACTGGTCACAGGGATAGACATCCTTCCACATACATGGTCGGACCATTCTTCAGTGTCATGTAAATTATTTCAATGGCCAAACACATCTCTTACACCATTTATCTGGAGGTTAGATTACCAACTTTTAAATGATAGTCTCAACCACATAAATTTAGAAAAAAACCCTGATGGCTTTAGTATAAAATACTATAAAAAAATTTAAGACCCAACTCAAACTCACCTCTCACAATTGTTTAACACACTACTAGAAAAGGGAGATTTCCACCCAGCATGTTAAAAGCCCACATATCAGTGTTGCCGAAAACAGGTAAAAGCTCAGACCAACCTGAGAACTTTTGACCAATATCTCTGCTAAACACAGACGTTAAAATCTTCGCAAAGATCTTAGCTGACAGAATCAACAAATTTCTACCATCCCTCATATAATTAGACCAAGTGGGGTTCATTCCAGGAAGGGAAGCACAGGACAACAACCTCAAGATCCTCCAACTCATGACACATGCACAACTTACACAGACACCAGCTGCACTTATCTCTACAGATGCTGAAAAAGCTTTTGATAGAGTGAGTTGGCCATTCTTACACGTAACATTGTCAGACATGAACTTCAGTGATCTTCACCCTATACAGCGCCTGGTCAGGAAAGATCAAAGTAAATGGGTTATTATCAGACAAATTTCAAATATAAAACAGTTCAAGACAAGGTTGCCCATTGTCACCCATCTTGTTCGAACTGTCTATAGAAGCATTAGCCCACAAAATTAGAAACAACAAACATATTTCTGGGATCAAATTAGGGAGTACTGAACACAAACTTGCTATGTATGCCGACAATGTCATATTAACACTAACAAATCTGCACACCTCGCTCCCCAGAGTCATGAAGGTCATTGCAGAATATGTCAAGGTTTCAAATTTCCAGTTCAACTTAGAGATACTAAATATATCAATTCAATATGACTCCTTCATACAAGCCATATTGGGCAGTCCCTTTCGCATCCAAAGCAAATATATATATATATATATATATATATATATATAAAATATACGTATCCCCCGATCCAAGCACATTATTAGAATCTAATTACAACTCTCTAACATGCTCTATCACTAGAGACTTATCAAACTGGAAAAACAAAACTATATCCTGGTTAGGTAGAATAAATGTAGTCAAAATGAACATCCTTCCTAGAATTCTATCCATTCTTCAGACATTACTGATACCGTTACCCCACACATACATTCACAAACTACAAAATCACTTAAAAAATTACATTTGGAAAAGACATCAAACCATTTATACACAAAAAAATATATATCTTCCAAAAGAACAGGGACAACTGGGGGTATCTGACATTTCCAAATACAGACTAGCAATTCCCCTACAACAACTTCTAGACTGGAGCATAAACAATGAAAATAAACAATGGACACAGATCGATAGAGAAATATTGCATAGGGAAAATATGGGTGCAATAGGGTGACTACACGCAAAGCATAGACCAACACAAGTTGCAGAATACCCCATATTGAGGTAATTCTTTTTGACATGGGACTCAGTAACCAACACATCTAGCAAAATTTCTATTAAAATATCTCCACTGACCCCCTTCAAACACAACCCAGCGATACCTATATTTAATTTTACAACACGGTCCAATAACCCAATCTACATTGCAAAAGTATCATTCCAACATCTCCTACAGGACAATAAATTAAAAACATATGAGGAAATTACAAGTTCAGATCATGGACTCTTGCCTAATTGGTTTACATATGCCCAACTAAAACACTTTTTTGAAACCCACACCCATAAGCACCAGCTATTTAGACAACCAACCGCTTTTGAAAAACTATGCCTAATGCAGCACTCACCTTCACACTCCATTTCACTAATTTATAAGATCTTACTAGCACCAGATACAAACTCTCTACCGAGCTTTAAAACAACAAAGGCCTCCTCTCTATCCTCCAGGATCTTGGAAACTAATCTTAAATTTCTAACATGTTGGAACTTAAAGGGACAGTCTACACCAGAATTTGTATTGTTTAAAAAGATAGATCATTCCTTTATTACCCATTCCCTAGTTTTGCACAACTAACACAGTTATATAAATACTTTTTTGTACCTTTGTGATTACCTTTTATCAAAGCCTCTGCAAACTGCCCCCTTATTTCAGTTCTTTTGACAGAAATCCATTTTAGCCAATCAGAGCTAGCTCACCTGAACTCTACATGCGTGATCACAGTGTTATCTATATGACACACATGAACTAACACCCTCTAGTTGTGAAAAACTGTCAATATACCCAGAGAGAAGAGGCGGCCTTCAAGGGCTTAGAAATTAGCATATGAACCTCCTAGGTTTAGCTTTCAACTAAGAATACCAAGAGAACAAAGCAAAATTTGTTGATAATAGTAAATTGAAAAATTGTTTAAAATGATATTCTCTATCTGAATCATGAAAGTTTATTTTGGACTAGACTGTCCCTTTAACACCCAGGGCAAATGCTGGAGGGGCTGCAGGGTAAGAGGCACCACATTACACATCTGGTGGAGCTGCCCAAGCATACACAAATTACTAGATGATTTGACAGTCAGAATGAGCGCAATCATGGGTTCACTCGTGCCTAACAGACCAGAAATACTCTTTTTATCCCAAACTAAAAGATAAAGCAAAAAATGCATTAATGATCCTAATGCTTAATAGCATTAAAGGTTTAATCCCCAGTTTTAATCCCCAGACACTGGAAATCCACAATAACCCCCACCATAGGGGAATGGTCAACCCAAGAAGATTTACTACCTTAAATCTGACACCACCTGTGAAAAAAAGTACCCCAGAGAGTTTGAAGGGAGAACGAGAAAGAGAGAAGAACCTATACTAACCCCTCCACAAACCAACCACCCCAATAAAATGAATACACTCACAACAAGACCATATGTAAAGTAAAACCTTTATTCATAGACATCTGGTTGTAATGATTTTGAGCAATAAGTACGGTATAAGCCAAATATTTATCTATTTTGTTATTCAAGTAATAATGTAGAACACCTGTGTTGAACGAATCATATGGCGTTAGATATTCCATATCACTTATGTCATCCAAACTTTTTTTATTGAGGTTTTTGGGCATTACAATATGACAATATATATGTTCTGTCACATACATATCAATCGCATAACAATACACCATAATAGTACAAATTTGGACAAGATCATCATCATTTCCAACAAAACACATAGCAATGAAACCTCCTTTTTTAAGATTTATATAAATAAGCATTCCCCGATAAAGAAAATTGCCTAGTATAGTGATATAAAACAAGAGATTATAAGAAATGAGATGTAGGTTGTGAACTCAAATGAAGGGAATGAAATCAGCAGATGAATAGAAAGAATTATGAGTAATTGTAAAATTATATAGTCTCCTAAGAGACCATTCATTAGCGATGTAACATAGGACAATAGATGTATAGCTTTTGGTGTCATGTGTGAAAAGCATTAGGATCATTAAGCAAAATAAAAACCACAACTACCCATCATTGATGCTGGTACTGAATATGCATAGGGAGATGGTACACATTGTATCTCAACTAGGTTGATTAGGTATAATACGCCCACCATATGGGAGTTTTAATCTACATACTGCAGTAGGATATCTTTAAATGATGTATACACATACAATACAATCTAGTATATATAAATGATGACAGAGTTTGTGATACAGAAATATGCATTATATTGGCTGGATCAATTACTAATATGGGATCAAAATAAACTAGCCCAATGATACTTTCTAACGCCTAGTGAACCTACTTATTCCAGAACAGTTATATCAAACTCCATATTGATGGGTATTAAGTCATGGTTACATATACCACTTCTATAAAGTAAATACAACCCTAGCTTTAAATAAAGAGTATTTGGTAGTAAGCAAAAAGAAGACTATAAGATGATGATGTGATCCAAAACATGAAGGTTTAATGGGCACATCTTATATTGTGAGTCCCAAAACAACTAGCTATCTCAGCAACATTGAAAGATGCTTATTAAAGAATAACGAGGGTCTAGCTAGAAATCGACTATATGGGGGGAAAAAAGGGGGCATTAGCAATACTCTATACCCTCAGATATAAATAATCCTCATTAACAGTATTGCTGACTATCATACCTAGATTAAGAGAACTAAGATACCAAAATATACCCAAATGTATATAATATTAAATAGTGATCACAAAATAATAAACTATGTGTAACTTATAATAGAAATCTATATGACAAAATCCTATAGGGGTAAAGGGGACCACTAATATACTAAAGGTTCTAAGTACAGCCTATATGGTGCCCACATAAAATGAGAGCGTCCCATTCAGATTAGCAGGGAAGTAGAGCAATTTACCCTATCCCACAAACTACCACCTGTATATTTGAGTATATCTGTGTAGGCAATTTTTACAGGTAGGCAGAAAAACTGGAGTCCTCTTGAACCCTACAAGTCTGCATGACAAGACGAGTGTTAGATGTCGTATGTCTCCTAATCTGGATCGGGAGACTGACAAGATCCTCAAACGCTTTGCATATCGAATCCGCCATTAAGTTCAGTACAAGTTGAGGTTAAGAGCAGCCGCTTCCCCACAGGACCCCGCACCAGTTCATCTTCAAGGTAAGGCTTGTACTGCGAGCTCTACTCCACGAGGAACTGATTAAAAGATTGTATGTCGGCAATGGTCGCTTCTGGTATGCTGGTCAGCTTCATTCGGAGGTTCTCACCTGTAGAAGAGGATGATCTCCCAGTATGATTTTCTGACTCCTGCTTCTCTGTGGAAGTTACCTCATGTGCTGGTTGAACCAATAGCTTAGGATCACTGCGCCATTCCGTTTTCAAGAAAACTTGTGTAGTGGTCGTCTAATTTGCTAGCTACCACAGCTATTAAGGCAGTGTAGTCAGATTCCATTTTGAAGCTTTATTTGCACAGTTCAGTTCAGTTGAGGTAATAGTGAAGAGAATAGCGTAGTTATAGCGCCATAGTAAACTTGTAGCTACTTCGTTTATGTTCCATCTCTGGTTAGTAGGTAGCTGTAAGGAGTTGTGGATAAATCCTAATGCATGTATATATTGTGACAGATATTGCAGATAAACACTGCTCAGCCCAGCTAATCCCTGAGCTGGGGGGATGTTGGTAAAGTGATGTAGGCCGCTGCCTTTAAACTCGAGCGGACTAGTTTGAGACTTCTGCTTGTGAGATATCAGTAAAAATTGTGTCATTTAACTCAGAGTCTTCTCCTTGGTAAATATCTCAAGTTGCTGCAAAGGATGTTGTATATGTAGAGAGATAATCCACAAAATCTTCAAATTATAGTCAGAGCTGTAGAGTTATGCGATTTATCATGGCCGTGTACTGGTGAACTTACTGGCGACGTGGATTTCAGAAGTTGTGCTGAAACTTATGCCGTATATGTTATCTTGCCCATAATTGCAAAAGAAGAATAAAATAAGACTAAAGTAGGAGCATCCGGTCTATGAATCTCAAAATGTCTTGCAAAGTCTTAGGACTAATAAATAAATATAAAAGAAGAATGGGGGAGAGGAGCAGTTAGGGGAAAAGATTATAAACCAGGAAGCCAGTCCCTAGCTATGGATAATTTTAAAGCTAATAATATGAAGATGCCAAAGTATCTATTCCATTTATTAAGTTTAAAGGGACAGTATACTGTAAAATTGTTTTTCCATTAATATGTTATGTTATACCAGCTGTAGAGTAAAAAATGTATGAGAAATTGCATTTTCAGGATTATTTGTGTATATGGATTAACCATTCAGTTTGCTTTATAGAGGACTTTTAGCTCAAGCACCTTTGTTCAGCTCACAAACAGAGACAGGGACACTCATTTTACAAGGAAAACAATACATTTTTAATTTCATATCTAAGTAAGATTTTTTTGTGTACGTGCAGTGTAATTTAATTAATTTTCTACGGTATGTCTTAAATAGTTTTCTTTTCCTGTGTAATTTCTAAATTCATTTTTATTTTTCGACTTGTACAAATTTTATTGTGATTTAACAATACAATCTTGATTGTGTACTTTTATCCCAATATTTATTTTTATTCATTTTTTTCACATACTTAAATATAGGGAACACCCCTTTGTGCATTTGCATTTTATTTAACTCTGTGTGGTCACAAAAAGATATTAAAAAATAGATATTTTTTTCACTTTTTAAGTGATATTTTAAACATTTTTCTGATAGAGATAATATTTTTCATAACAGTGGCAAATTTATGTTAACATTTCAGCTATTCAATATTTTATTTGTTTTTGGAACGTATGAAACATTTCAGCTATTCAATATTTTATTTATTTTTCTTTTTGGAAAGGAAATATTAGAAAATATTAGTAAACCAGCAGGAACACTGTATGTTCTGCATGATGTCGAATGGTGTGCCAATCTCACATTAATAATAACCAATAATTCTTTTTTTTTTTCTTAGGAAGGAAAAAGGAACACTTGACTCAGGATTTATTAACTTAAAGGGACATTAAACACTAAATACATCCTAGATAGAATGATGCATTCAAAGAAAAGATTAGTCCATGACTAACATGTAGATGTATTTTTTAAAGTTTCATTAGTTGTTTAAAAAGTGACAAAATAAGTGTAAATTTTTAGTGTCTATAAAACACTGGGAGCTGCCATGTTGTAACTTGTGTTACCTTCTCTGCTGTGGCCAATTAGGGACAGTTATAAATAGGTCACTAGAGTGTACAGCCAATAGTTGTGCGGGAATTAACAATGTGCTGCACTTCCATTTCTAACAGGAACTGAAAAGCTCACAATTTCAGAATGGACTTACAGGCAAAGAGGACAAAATTTATAATGAAAGTATATTGCAGAGTTGATTTATATATACAATTTATCATTTTATATTACCATCTCAAAGTGTTTAATGTCCCTTTAAAGGTGACATGAAACTCAACATTTTTATTTTATGATTCAGGTAGAGCATACAGTTGTATACAACTTTACAATTTACTTCTATTATAAAAAAAATTCCTAGGTAGGCTCAGGAGCATTAATACACTACTCGGAGCTAGCTGCTGATTGGTGGCTGCACATATATGCCTTTTTTAATTGGCTCACTTGATGTGTTCAGCTAGCTCCCAGTAGTGCATTTAGGGTTGCCAGCTGTGCTTCCTAAAAATACCGAACAACCTATAGGTGATTGGATACGGGACGTAGCTGGGTTCACACAATGGGGCCTATTTAACAAAGGTCTTGCGGACCTGATCCGACAGTGCGAATCAGGTCTGCAAGACCTCGCTGAATGCGGAGAGCAACACGCTCTCCGTATTCAGCATTGCACCAGCAGCTCACAAGAGCTGCTGGTGCAAAGCCGCCCCCTGCAGACTCGCGGCCACCAGCAGGGGGGTGTCAATCAACACATACATAAAGGCCTAGAAGTCCCTTTACATTTAGCTGACAGGAGTCTTTAGAAATACTGGACATTTAATTGTTCAGTATTTTTGTGCAGATTTTACTGGACAGCATGCTAAAATACTAAACTGTCCGGTTAAATACTGGTCACCTGGCAACCCTAAGTGCATTGCTGCACCTTCAACAAATGATACAAAGAAAATGAAGCAAATTTGATATTAAAAGTAAATTAGAAAGTTATTTAAAATGGTATTCTCTATCTGATTCATGAAATTGTTGTTGGTATCATGTCTCTTTAACTACCCCTTCTTCTTCATAAGGATGCTAGCGTGGGGAAGAAGAGGGTGGAAGGCTGCAGTTCAGTGGTAGTTACAATGAGATCACATACCCAGAGTCCCACATTCCCTTTGCTAGCTCATGCCAAATCAGACTACATCAGACAGCTGCCTCCCTCTGTAAGCTATCTTTCAGCACATACGCATATCAGACATCAGGTAAAACACTAGCCCAACAACCCCTCTGTCAGCCCCATACTCAATTAGGCTTCAGATCTGCCCCCTGCACTTGTAACACCCATACCCTCATCACCCCTCAGAATAATTCCCTGGCCATGCAACCCTCTCTGTTGGAGAACTAATATCTTGATATGCGCCTATATGTACCGATTTGTATGAATAAAAACCAGTACAGCAGTCAATCTTAATTCTAGGAAAAACATACTCTAGCTTTTATTTTCTAGTTACTTAAAGGGACAGTCTACCATATAATTGTTATTGTTTTAAAAGATAGATAATCCCTTTATTCCCCAGTTTTGCATAACCAACACAGTTATATTAATGTACTTTTTACCTTTGTGATTACCTTGTATCTAGGAACCTTCTTCCAGTCCCCTGATCACATGACTGTGACTGTTTATTATCTATTGTCTTAAATTTAGCATTGTGTTGTGCTAGATCTTAAATAACTTTCGGTGCCTGAACACAGTGTTATCTATATGGCCCATGTGTACTTTCTGTCTCTTTGTGTTGAAAAGAGATTTAAAAAGCATGTGATAAGAGGCAGCCCTCAAAGGCTTAGAAATTAGCATATGAGCCTACCTAGGTTTAGTTTAAACTAAGAATACCAAGAGAAAAAAGCAAATTTGATGATAAAAGTAAATTGGAAAGTTGATTAAAATTAAAAGTCCTATCTGAATAATGAAAGTTTAATTTATACTAGACTGTCCCTTTAACTTCAATAAAAACCCAATATCAGAGGAGTAAAAGCTAAGGTATGTTTTCCCCTATTAAATATCAAAACTTCATTTAAAGTTCAAAACATTTTTTTAAAGGACAAAACTTTTTATTTCCTCTGTGGGTATTTGTTTTTAAAAGCTAATATTACTCAGATATAGGAAAGCTTTAGAGGTGTTTCTGGCTTTGCAGGGTACTACAAAGGTATATACAATCAATTGTGCAATAATAAAATGCCCTAACACTGTAAAATAAGTACTTAAAAGGGACAGTGAGGGAATCATAAAATAATTTTGCATATAAAAGACACAGTCGTGTTAAAAGATTTCTGCCTAATTCTGAAAACTAGGGGCGCGATCCGATATAGATCGTAGTTTGCGGCACAAGCGAGGGAACCCCCGCTGCCCGTAGTTTCAGCTCGCAACTTGTGCTATCCCATATACGGCGCCATCAGATGCTAAAGTGCCGTAAGTTTGATAAACCAACGATGTCCAGAAATCTGTGTAAGTACAAATTTCTGGAGTCGCCAGTGACTTACGGCACTTTAGAAACTGCCAGCGCCTACAAAACCTGACTAAAACCGTACTGTCTAACACGCCTCCAAACATAGCCCGACATGTCTAACCCTCTATCCGCTATCCCCCCTCACTATCCTAACAATAAAAAATGTATTAACCCCTAAACCGCCGCTCCCGGACCCTGCCGCCACCTAATAAAGTTATTAACCCCTAAACCGCCGCTCCCGGACCCCGCCGCCACCTACATTAACTACCCCCTAATGTGAGCTCCTACCCCGCCGCCAGTAACATTACCTACCCCCTAATGTGAGCTCCTACCCCGCTGCCAGCTACATTAACTACCCCCTAATATGAGCCCCTTACACCGCCGCCAGCTATATTAACTACCCCCTAATGTGAGCCCCTTACACCGCCGCCAGCTATATTAAAATTATTAACCCCTAATCTAATCCCCCTACCCCGCTGCCAGCTATATTAAATTTATTAACCCTTAATCTAATCCCCCTACCCTGCCGCCAGCTATATTAAAATTATTAACCCCTAATTTAATCACCCTACACCGCCTCCAGCTATATTAAATTAATTAGCCCCTAATCTAATCCCCCTATACCGCCGCCAGCTATATTAAATACATTAACCCCTAATCTAATCCCCCTAAAGTTATTACCTCTATTACCAGCCCTTAAAAGGGCCTTTTGCGTGACATTGCCCCAAAGTAACAGCTCTATTGCCAGCCCTTAAAATGGCTTTTTGCGGGGCATTGTCGCAAAGAAATCAGCTCTTTTGCCTATAATCTAAATCCCCCTACACCGCCGCCACCTATAATAAATGTATTACCCCCTAATCTAATCCCCCTACACTGCCGCAACCTATATTAAATAGATTACCCCTAATCTAATCCCCCTACACCGCCGCCACCTATATTAAAAAGATTAACCCCTAATCTAATCCACCTACACCGCCGCCACCTATATTAACTATATTAACCCTAATTATATTAGGGTTAATATAGTTAATATAGTTATTATATTATGTATATATTAACAATATTAACCCTAATTATATTAGGGTTAATATAGTTAATATCGTTATTATATTATATATATATTAAGTATAATAACCCTATATAACATCCCTAACTAAATTCTTATTAAAATAAATCTAATTAATATTAATATTATTAATTAAAATATTCCTATTTAAATCTAAATACCTATAAAATAAACCCTAAGAAAGCTACAATGTAAGTAATAATTACATTGTAGCTATTTTAGGGTTTATATTTATTTTACAGGTAACTTGGTATTTATTTTAACTAGGTACAATAGCTATTAAATAGTTAATAACTATTTAAGAGCTACCTAGTTAAAATAATTACCAATTTACCTGTAAAATAAATCCTAACCTAAGTTACAAATACACCTACACTATCAATAAATTAAATAAACTACACATATCTAAACTAAAATACAATTAAATAAATTAAACTAAATTACAAAAAAAACAAACACTAAATTACAAAAAATAAAAAAAGATTACAAGATTTTTAAGCTAATTACACCTATTCTAAGCCCCTAATAAAATAATAAAGCCCCCCAAAATAAAAAGATTTCCCTACCCTATTCTAAATGTAAAAAGTTAACAGCTCTATTACCTTACCAGCCCTTAAAAGGGCCTTTTGCGGGGCATGCCCCAAAGAAATCAGCTCTTTTGCCTGTAAAAACCCCCACAATACCACCCCCCAACATTACAACCCACCACCCACATACCCCTATTCTAAACCTACCCAAACCCCCCTTTAAAAAAACTAACACTACCCCCCTGAAGATCTCCCTATCTTGTCTTCACCCAGCCAGGCAGAACTCTTCATCCGATACGGGCGATGTCTTCAATCAAGCGGCAGAGAAGAAGTCTTCCATCCGGGCGATGTCTTCAATCAAGCGGCAAAGAAGAGGTCCTCTATCTGGGTGAAGTTTTCTTCCAAGCAGCATCTTCAATCTTCTTTCTTCGCTCCTCCGACGCAGAACATCCATCTAGTATGACGACTTCCCAATGAATGAGGTTCTTTTAAATTACATCATTCAAGATGGCGTCCGTTGAATTCCGATTGGCTGATAAGATTCTTTCAGCCAATCGGAATTAAGGTAGAAAAATCTGATTGGCTGATTGAATCAGCCAATCAGATTCAAGTTCAAACCGCTTGGCTGAACCAATCAGCCAATCAGATTTTTCTACCTTAATTCCGATTGGCTGATAGAATCCTATCAGCCAATCGGAATTCGATGGACGCCATCTTGGATGATGTAATTTAAAGGAACCTCATTCATCGGGAAGTCGTCGTGCTGGATGGATGTTCCGCGTCGGAGGAGCGAAGAAAGAAGATTGAAGATGCCGCTTGGAAGAAAACTTAGCCCCGATGGAGGACCTCTTCTTTGCCGCTTGATTAAAGACATCGCCCGGATGGAAGACTTCTTCTCTGCCGCTTGATTGAAGACATCACCCAGATGGAAGACTTCTTCTCTGCCGCTTGATTGAAGACATCGCCCGGATCGGATGAAGAGTTCTGCCTGGCTGGGTGAAGACAAGGTAGGGAGATCTTCAGGGGGGGTAGTGTTAGTTTTTTTTTTAAGGGGGGTTTGGGTGGGTTTAGAATAGGGGTATGTGGGTGGTGGGTTGTAATGTTGGGGGGTGGCATTGTGTTTTTTTTTTACAGGCAAAAGAGCTGATTTCTTTGGGGCATGCCCCGCAAAAGGCCCTTTTAAGGGCTGGTAAGGTAACAGAGCTGTTAACTTTTTAAATTTAGAATAGGGTAGGGAATTTTTTTTATTTTGGGGGGCTTTATTATTTTATTAGGGGGCTTAGATTAGGTGTAATTAGCTTAAAAATCTTGTAATCTTTTTTTATTTTTGTAATTTAGTGTTTGTTTTTGTAATTTAGTTTAGTTTATTTAATTGTATTTTAGTTTAGATATTTGTAGTTTATTTAATTTATTGATAGTGTAGGTGTATTTGTAACTTAGGTTAGGATTTATTTTACAGGTAAATTGGTAATTATTTTAACTAGGTAGCTATTAAATAATTATTAACTATTTAATAGCTATTGTACCTAGTTAAAATAAATACCAAGTTACCTGTAAAATAAATATAAACCCTAAAATAGCTACAATGTAATTATTAATTACATTGTAGCTATCTTAGGGTTTATTTTATAGGTAAGTATTTAGATTTAAATAGGAATATTTTAATTAATAATATTAATATTAATTAGATTTATTTTAATAAGAATTTAGTTAGGGATGTTAGAGTTAGAGTTATTATACTTAATATATATAAAATATAATAACGATATTAACTATATTAATCCAAATATAATTAGGGTTAATATTGTTAATATATATAATATAATAACTATATTAACTATATTAACCCTAATATAATTAGGGTTAATATAGTTAATATAGCGGTGTAGGGGGATTAGATTAGGGGTTAATCTATTTAATATAGGTGGCGGCGGTGTAGGGGGATTAGATTAGGGGGTGATACATTTATTATAGGTGGCGGCGGTGAAGGGGGATTTAGATTATAGGCAAAATAGCGGATTTCTTTGTGACAATGCCCTGCAAAAAGCCCTTTTAAGGGCTGGTAAAAGAGCTGATTTCTTTGGGGAAATGCCCCGCAAAAAGCCCTTTTAAGGGCTGGCAATAGATCTGTTACATTGGGGCAATGTCACGCAAAAGGCCCTTTTAAGGGCTGGTAATAGAGGTGATTACTTTAGGGGGATTAGATTAGGGGTTAATGTATTTAATATAGCTGGCGGCGGTGTAGGGGGATTAAATTAGGGGTTAATGTATTTAATATAGCTGGCGGCGGTGTAGAGGGATTAAATTAGGGGTTAATAATTTTAATATAGCTGGCGGCGGGGTAGGAGCTCACATTTGGGGGTAGGTAATATAGATGGCGGCGGTGTAAGGGGCTCACATTAGGGGGTAGGTAATGCAGATGGCGGCAGTGTAAGGGGCTCACATTAGGGGGTATGTAATGTAGTTGGCGACGGTGTAGGGGGATCACATTAGGGGGTTATACTTTTAATGTAGGTGGCGGTGAGGTCCGGGAGCGGCGGTTTAGGGGTTAAATACTTTATTAGGGATTGCGGCGGGGGATCGCGGTTGACAGGTAGATAGACATTACGCATGCGTTAGGTGTTAGGTTTTATTTAGCAGAACGCGGTTGACAGGTAGATAGACATTGCGCATGCGTTAGGTGTTAGGTTTTATTTGGCAGGTAGATTAGGGAGTTACGGGGCTCCAATAGACAGCGCAAGGCTTACTACGGCTGCATTTTGTGGCGAGGTGAAAATGGAGTAAGATTTCTTCATTTTCACCACGTAAGTCCTTACGCTGTATATTGGATACCAAACTGCGCGGGTTTGGTATACCTGCCTATGGCCCAAAAAACTACGGGCAAAGGCAGAAATATACGAGCATAACTTCTAGGTTACGCCGTATATAGGATACCAAACCCGCACAAATTTTGGCATCGCCGGCTTCTGCGGGCGACGCTGTATATCGGATCGAGGCCTATTTGACCAAATATTTTAACACCAGTTTTTGTGCAATCTGTCCCACTTTGCCTGTCGCCTTTAACTTTTTTTTCCTCTGTGTGTGGGCTTGCAGTGCAGCCAATCAGCAGCTGTACCATCCACCCATACTGGGCGCGATCCGATATACGGCACAGGTTTTGGCGCAAGCATGGAAACCTGCGCCGCCCGTAGTTTCAGCTCGCAACTCGAGCTATCCCATATACAATGCCGGCATTTTCTAAAGTGCCGTAAGTCTGACAAACCAGCGATGTCCAGAAATCTGCGTAAGTACAAATTTCTGGAGTCGCCAGTGACTTACGGCACTATAGAAACTGCCGCCGCATAAAAAACCTGACTAAGTTATAAAATCTCCTGTACTGTCTAACACGCCTCCCAAACATAGCCCGACACGTAAACCCCTCTATCCGCAATCCCCCCTCTCACTCCTAACAATAAATGTATTAACCCCTAAACCGCCGCTCCCGGACCCCGCCGCCACCTACATTAACTATGTTACCCCCAAATATGATCCCCCTACACCGCCACCACCTACATTAACTATGTTACCCCCTAATATGATCCCCCTACACCGCCGCTACCTATTTAAACTATATTACCCCCAATATGATCCCCCTACACCGCCGCCACCTATTTAAACTATATTAACCCCTAATGTGAGCCCCCTAAACCGCCGCCACCTATATTATATGTACTACCCCCTAATCTGACCCCCCTTACACCACCGCCACCTATATTAAAATTATTAACCCCTAATCTATTCCCCCTTACACCGCCGCCACCTATATTAAAATTATTAACCCCTAATCTAATCCCCCTTACACCGCCGCGACCTATATTATAATTATTAACCCCTAATCTAATCCCCCTATACCGCCGCCACCTATATTAAATTTATTAACCCCTAAAATACTAAAATTTCCCTACCACTAAACCTAAGTCTAACCCTACAAATAGCCCTGAAAAGGGCCTTTTGCGTGGCATTGCCCCAAAGTAACCAGCTCTATTACCAGCCCTTAAAAGGGCCTTTTGCGGGGCATTGCCCCAAAGTAACCAGCTCTTTTACCATCCCTTAAAAGGGCTTTTTGTGGGGCATTGTCACAAAGTAATCAGCTCTTTTGCCTATAATGTAATCTAATCCCCCTACACCGCCGCCACCTATATTAAATATATTAACCCCTAATCTGTCCCCCCTACACCGCCGCCACCTATATTAACTATATTAACCCTAATTATATTAGGGTTAATATAGTTAATATAGTTATTATATTATATATATTAACTATATTAACCCTATCTAACTCTAACACCCCTAACTTAATTATTATTAAAATAAATCTAAATAATATTAATAATGTTAACTAAATTATTCCTATTTAAAACTAAATACTTACCAATAAAATAAAGCCTAAGATAGCTACAATGTAATTAATAATTACATTGTAGCTATTTTAGGGTTTATATTTATTTTACAGGTAACTTGGTATTTATTTTAACTAGGTACAATAGCTATTAAATAGTTAATAACTATTTAATACCTACCTAGTTAAAATAATTACCAATTTACCTGTAAAATAAATCCTAACCTAAGTAACAAATACACCTACACTTTCAATAAATTAATTAAATAAACTACAAATATCTAAACTAAAATACAATTAAATACACTAAACTAAATTACAAAAACAAACACTAAATTACAAAAATAAAAAAAGATTACAAGATTTTTAAGCTAAATACACCTAATCTAAGCCTAAACTAAATTACAAAAAAAATAAACACCTATTCTAAGCCCCCTAATAAAATAACAAAGCCCCCCAAAATAAAAAAAAAATCCCTACCCTAATCTAAATTACAAAACTAATCAGCTCTATTACCAGCCCTTAAAAGGGCCTTTTGTGGGGCATTGCCCCAAAGTAATCAGCTCTTTTGCATGTAAAAAAAACAACAACCCCCCATTACAACCCACCACCCACATAACCCTACTCTAACCCACCCAATCCCCCCTTAAAAAACCTAAGTCTAACTCCAAGTGCTCCTTACCTGTCCTGAAGACCGGCATAGAAGGTCCTGTTCCAGGCGGAGAAGTCTTTTTCCAGGGTTAATTAGGGTTAATATAGTTAATATAGGTGGCGGCGGTGTAGGGGGGACAGATTAGGGGATAATATATTTAATATAGGTGGCGGCGGTGTAGGAGGATTAGATAACATTACAGGCAAAAGAGCTGATTACTTTGTGACAATGCCCCGCAAAAAGCCCTTTTAAGGGCTGGTAAAAGAGCTGGTTACTTTGGGACAATGCCCCACAAAAGGCCCTTTTAAGGGCTGGTAATAGAGCTGGTTACTTTGAGGCAATGCCACGCAAAAGGCCCTTTTCAGGGCTATTTGTAGGGTTAGACTTAGGTTTAGTGGTAGGGAAATTTTTAGTATTTTAGGGGTTAATAAATTTAATATAGGTGGCAGCGGTATAGGGGGATTAGATTACGGGTTAATATATTTAATATAGGTGGCAGCGGGGTAGGGGGATTAGATTAGGGGGTAATATATTTAATATAGGTGGCGGCGGTGTAGGGGGATTAGATTAGGGGGTAATACATTTATTATAGGTGGCAGCGGTGTAGGGGGATTTAGATTACAGTCAAAAGAGCTGATTACTTTGTAACAATGCCCCGCAAAAAGCCCTTTTAAGGGCTGGTAAAAGAGCTGATTACTTTGGGGCAATGCCCCGCAAAAGGCCCTTTTAAGGGCTGGTAATAGAGCTGGTTACTTTGGGGCAATGCCATGCAAAAAGCCCTTTTCAGGGCAATTTTTAATTTAGTTTAGGGTAGGAACATTTTTGGGGGTAATACATTTATTATAGGTGGCGGCAGTGTTGGGGGATTAGATTAGGGGTTAATATATTTAATTTAGGTGGCGGCGGTGTAGGGGGATTAGATTAGGGGTTAATATATTTAATATAGGTGGCGGCGGGATAGGGGGATTAGATTAAGGGGTAATATAGTTAAAATAGGTGGCGGCGGGGTAGGGGGCTCACATTAGGGGGTAATAATTGTAATATAGATGGCAGCGGTGTAGGGGGGATTAGATTAGGGGTTAATAATTTTAATGTAGGTGGCGACTGTGTAGGGGGCTCACATTAGGGGTTTAGCCATTTAATGTAGGTGGCGGCGGGGTCCGGTAGCGGCGGTTTAGGGGTTAAACACTTTATTAGGGATTGCAGCGGGGGATCCCGGTTGACAGGTAGATAGACATTGCACATGCGTTAGGTGTTAGGTTTTATTTTGCAGTTCACGGTTGACAGGTAGATAGACATTGCGCATGTGTTAGGTGTTAGGTTTTATTTTGCAGCTAGTTTAGGGAGTTACGGGGCTCCAATACACAGCGTAAGGCTTACTACGCCTACAATTTGTGGCGAGTAAGATTTCTCCATTTTCGCCACTTAAGTCCTTACGCTGTATATTGGATACCAAACTGCACTGGTTTGGTATACCTGTCTATGGCCAAAAAACTACAGCCGAAGGCAGAAATATACGAGCGTAACTTCTATGTTACACCATATATGTGATACCAAACCAGCGCAAAATTTGGCATTGCCGGCTTTTGCGGGCGACGATTTATATCGGATCGGGCCCATTATATGTATATGCAAAGGGAGCTCCATCATTGAAATAAACAGTGAATTGCTGCGCTTTGTGATTGTGATTAAATGATTATTTCAAAGCTAGAGAACAGCATCTAATTAGCTTTACCAACAGCCCATACACAAAGACAAAAGGCAAAGCAGGGGTGCTAAAGTATACTGCCATTTGGCATTCAAAACTAGTAAAATAGCTTTTAACTTTGTATGTTTACAATTCAGTCTCTAATTATACTGCATGACTTTAGAGGTAGCTAACATACTGAAAATATTTCACACACAATATGAATATATGCAAATAATAATAATAAAAATAAATATATATATATATATACACACACACACACATATATATATATATATATATATATATATATATATATATATATATATATATATATATATATATATATATATATATATATATATACATATTGTGACCTGGGATCTTGGAAACACACAGTGCTTAAAGCTGGAAACACCACACAAGAATGTAGCTTTATAAAATACAGTCTGTTTATTATCAGGTCTGGCAAAGACAGGCAAAATAAACATAAACAAAACAAAAGAGGCTTGCTCCACTGAGCACTTACTAACAAGTACAACTGTCTGCACTAAGTAGCTTTTCACAAAAGTAATATTGCACAGACCTTTCAAACTTTGTCCTTTAGATATAATTCCTCTCAGTCTCTCAGGAGAGTGTTTGCAGTTTTCCTTTACTGCTGGCAAAAAACTACCTCTCAAACCCTGACTGGGGATTTTATTAGCACCTGCTGTCAATTACCATATGCAGGTGAGTAGCTAGCTGAGTCAGACAGAATTCCTGGACTGGACTTTTTGACATAATGTGCTACCTGCAAACTGCGGGGTGGAGCACTGGCCCACCCTACTCTCCAAATACTCCACCCCAGGGACCCAGAAATAAATAACATATTTTCTCTATGTGGCAAACAAACATAACAATTCTCCCTGGGGTTGTCAGACCATACCCCGCACTGCAGCACTTTTGAGGGAATATAGACACCTTCCATTACTATGCCTTGGGTTCTGTCACACATCCTCCCCGCCAGCTCAGACCTAGTGGGGTGAGCGACCATGGCCAAAAGCGTATGCATACGTGAAAGGCCATCAGCATTACCCTGTTTACTTCCTGCCCTGTGTTCTACTGAGAAGAGATAGGGTTGCAAACTAAGGAACCAGCGTGTAACTCTACTATTATTATCCTTATTTTGACTCATCCATTTGAGAGGTGCATGATCAGTAACTAGTCTAAATTTTCTGCCCAACAAATAATATTTGAGAGTTTCAACAGCCCATTTAATTGCTAGACACTCCTTTTCAACAATCGAATAGTTCTTTTCTCTAGGTTGAAGTTTACGGCTCAGGTATAGTATTGGGTGCTCTTCACTTTGACTTTCCTGGGAAAGCACTGCTCCAAGCCCTACATCAGAGGCATCCGTCTGTAAAACAAACTCCTTTGATAAATCAGGGGTGACTAACACTGGTTGTCTACTGATGGCTTCCTTGATATTTTGAAATGCCTGTTCAGCTTCAGAGGACCATTTCACTATTACTGGAGCTTTTGCTTTAGTGAGGTCAGTTAAAGGACCTGCTATAGTAGCAAAGTTGGAGATAAACCTTCTGTAGTAGCCAACAAGCCCAAGAAATGTTCTGACCTGTTTCTTTGTCATAGGTCGTGGCCAATTCCTTATGGCTTCAACTTTAGCAAGTTGTGGCTTTACTATTCCTCTTCCAATGGAATAGCCAAGATACTTGGCCTCCTCCAAGCCAATGGTACATTTACTCGGATTTGCTGTCAGACCGGCGTTTCTTATGGAATTAAGGACAGCTTGCACTTTTGGCAAGTGAGACTCCCAATCTTCGCTATGTATGACCACGTCATCTAAGTAAGCTGCAGCATAATGAGCATGTGGCCTTAAGATCCGGTCCATCATTCTTTGAAATGTTGCTGGAGCACCATGTAGGCCAAAAGGTAACACCTTGTATTGGAAGAGCCCATCTGGAGTAGAGAAGGCAGTCTTTTCCTTTGCCCGTCCTGTAAGCGGCACTTGCCAATAACCCTTGGTCAAATCCAATGTGGTAAGGTACCTGGCTCTCCCGAGTCTCTCCACAAGTTCATCAACCCTTGGCATGGGGTATGCATCAAACTTGGATATTGCATTCAGCTTCCGGTAATCATTACAAAACCGGATTGCGCCATCAGGCTTTGGTACAAGCACAATTGGGCTACTCCAGTCACTTTGGGATTCTTCAATTACCCCAAGGTCCAGCATTTTCTTTACTTCCAATTTGATTGCTTCCCTCCGGGCTTCAGGTATTCTATATGGCTTTAGATTTATCCTTTTTCCCGGTTCAGTGACAATGTCATGCTCTATTATCGTAGTTCTTCCTGGGACTGAGGAGAAAACATCTTTATTTAATCTGATGAAGTCTGTTACCTCCCTCTTCTGGTGGACAGTCAGGGTTTCTGAGATATTGACTACGGGTTCATGCTCCTCCATTGTAGGGAGGTCTGCTGTTTTTATAGCCACAAGTGTTTCTCTTTCTTTCCACGGTTTAAGTAAATTCACATAGTAAATCTGTACCTCCTTTCGCCTCCCAGGCTGTCTTACTTTGTAATTTACTTCCCCCAATCTGTCAATGACTTCATATGGCCCATGCCATGTTGACAAAAATTTGTTCTCTACAGTGGGAACCAGGACTAGTACTCTGTCTCCTGGATTAAACACACGAACCCTGGCATTTCTATTATAGCTCTTCTGCTGGTGCTGTTGGGCATTTTCCATGTGTTCTCTAACTATGGGCATAATGGCTGTCATCCGATCCTGCATCTGAGTTATATGTTCAATCACACTTCTGTGAGGGGTTGACTCCTGTTCCCAAGTCTCCTTAGCTATGTCTAGCAACCCTCTGGGGTGTCTTCCATACAAAAGTTCAAAGGGTGAAAACCCAGTAGAAGCTTGAGGGACCTCTCGGATGGAAAACATTAAATAAGGCAAAAGGAAATCCCAGTTTTTTCCATCTTTATCAATTACTTTTTTGAGCATAGCCTTTAGTGTTTTATTAAATCGCTCTACCAGACCATCAGTTTGTGGGTGATATACGGATGTTTTCAGATGCTTTTACACAACTCCTTTGTAATTCTCGACATAAATGGAGTGCTTTGGTCTGTTAATATTTCTTTGGGAATCCCAACACGGCTGAACATTAACATTAACTCCTTAGCAATTGCTTTTGCTGAAGTAGTACGCATGGGTATTGCCTCAGGGTAACGTGTAGCATAGTCTACTATTACCAATATATACTGGTGCCCCCTTGCACACTTTACAAGAGGACCCACAAAATCCATACCAATGCGTTCAAATGGGACCTCAATTATGGGTAAGGGCACCAAGGGGCTACGGTATGCTGTAAGAGGGGCAGTTAATTGGCATTCAGGACAAGAAGAACAATAATTTGTGATAGATGCCATTACACCTGGCCAATAAAACCTCCTAAGAATTCTCTCTCTGTTTTTTTCAATCCCCAAGTGCCCCCAAGTATGTGGCTATGTGCCAGATTTAATACAGTGTGTCGATATGCCTGGGGTACTAACAGCTGTTTGACAGACTCCTTTTTCCCAACTCTGTACAATAAATCATTTTCCACTTCAAAGTATGGATAGGTGAGTGCTTTATCAGTATTAATGGGGGTGCCATTTCTTACGGAAATATAGTTTCTAGCCGCAGCTAAAGTTGGATCCTCCCATTGTGCAGCCCTAAAGTTACTTGGGCTAACCTCTAGGTCAGTTATTTCTACATCAGGTTCAGATATATTAGATTGACCTGTATTATTCTGTTCAGTATTACCTCCAACTAGGGTTTCCATAGGGGTTGAGTGTTTCCCTCTAGAAGGAGTTATTTTGTCTAAGTCATCCCCCAATAAATCAGAAAAGGGAAAGTCACAAACAGCGCCCTCTACTGAATCCGGTGAATTTTCCTCAGCAGCATCCCATAGATTCAAAAAATGGGGAAAATCTCTGCCTATTATCATTTCATGGACTAATTTATCCACTAAACCAACTCTATGATTTATAGGGCCATTTTGAGTTTCAATAAGTACTTTAGCAGTTGGATACTTGTGTATGTCCCCATGGACACAAGCAATATCTAGGTTCTGGTAATTATCAATAGGAGTATTTCTCAACAGACCCCTGTTTATGAGCGTAACCATGCTACCAGAGTCCAGCAAAGCTTTAATTTCATTTCCCTCCACCCTTACAGTGCACCAAGGGTGGCCATTTAAACAATCATTTTTGGTAATTACATATACTGAGCGAGAGTACAATGAATAATTGTCTCTCATATTGCCAACATTACATTCCATAGCAACATCATTCTCAGGGCAGTCCTTTGCAAAATGTCCATACTCTTTAAATTGAAAACATTTAATATTAGCATTAGACAACATCTTTGAGGCTATTGTGGACCCTTCCTGCCTCACAAAACTCTTGTCCCTTGCTGTAATGTCTCTCGGGTTGTAAAACCCCATCTGCTCCTCCCGATACCCCCTTTTCCCCGGAACAGTCTTACCCAATTTACTGGGACTCTGGATCTTTGGGGTTCTAGGTCTTTCCTGGTTGGGGATTTGTAGAAACTCTCCGGCAGTCAAATAGCGTTCCACCAGGGCAACTAGACCGTCAGCAGTTTTAGGTTCACTCTGGCTGACCCACCGCCGCAGGGAAACAGGCAATCCTCGCAGGAACCAGTCCATCACGAGCTGTTCCACAATGTGACTAGCTGAGTTGACCTCTGGCTGTAGCCATTTCCTGGCAAGATGTATCAAGTCAAACATCTGTGACCGCACGGCTTTGTCTTGACTGTAAGTCCAGGAGTGAAATCGCTGGGCCCTTACTGCTGTTGTTACTCCCAGGCAGGCCAAGATTTCTGTTTTTAGCTTTTTATAGTCACTGGCCTGCTCAGGCTCCAAATCATAATATGCTTTCTGAGGTTCTCCACTCAGAAATGGCGCAAGGAGACTTGCCCATTCAGACGCAGGCCACCCTTCTCTTTCGGCTGTCCTTTCAAAAGCCATCAGGTAAGCCTCCACATCATCTGTAGCCACCATCTTTTGCAAATAGTTACTCACTCTCAGAGTCTTAGAACTGTGTGGAATTTCTGCAGCACACCTGCCCAGTCTTTCAGATAGGCCTTGAATCTCCTGCTGCATGGTACGTGTGATATTCTGCTGTTCCTCTCTTTGTGTTAATACCAGTTTTTGTAGCACTGCAATATTTTCTTGCTGGCTGGCAGTAGCTTGCTGCTGTGTGGCAGTGGCCTGTTGCTGTGAGGCCGTAGCCTGTAGTAAAGCCTTTACAACTTCCTCCATTTTAAGTGTGGTATTGTTTCCTTAACAGACTATCAGTGTGTTGCCCGCATTCTCCACCATATGTGACCTGGGATCTTGGAAACACACAGTCCTTAAAGCTGGAAACACCACACAAGGATGTAGCTTTATAAAATACAGTCTGTTTATTATCAGGTCTGGCAAAAACAGGCAAAATAAACATAAACAAAACAAAAGAGGCTTGCTCCACTGAGCACTTACTAACAAGTACAACTGTCTGCACTAAGTAGCTTTTCACAAAAGTAATATTGCACAGACCTTTCAAACTTTGTCCTTTAGATATAATTCCTCTCAGTCTCTCAGGAGAGTGTTTGCAGTTTTCCTTTACTGCTGGCAAAAATCCACCTCTCAAACCCTGACTGGGGATTTTATTAGCACCTGCTGTCAATTACCATATGCAGGTGAGTAGCTAGCTGAGTCAGACAGAATTCCTGGACTGGACTTTTTGACATAATGTGCTACCTGCAAACTGCGGGGTGGAGCACTGGCCCACCCTACTCTCCAAATACTCCACCCCAGGGACCCAGAAATAAATCACATATTTTCTCTATGTGGCAAACAAACATAACAATTCTCCCTGGGGTTGTCAGACCATACCCCGCACTGCAGCACTTTTGAGGGAATATAGACACCTTCCATTACTATGCCTTGGGTTCTGTCACAATATATACACACATCCTGCAATTAAACTCTTGGTGGTTATTCTATTTTATATACTCCACTATCCCCAGATAGTAAATATGTTAAACATTGCCTACTGACAGGAAAACAGTTTTACAGTTTTGCTTTTAATCTTAGCTGAGAGCTTGTGAGTGCTGGACTTTCTCTGTGTGTTGTATTAATTTGTTTTGTAATTTTCCCTATGGTTCTTGCACCCAGTCCTGTCTGGTATTAACTGCCTGTGACTCTGGGGACAGCACAGCTTCCTGTGAGTGCCAGGGGCTGAACATGTTGCAGGGTCATGGGATGTGTACCCAGTCCAGTCTTAGAGTGCCGTCCCCTTCCGTGCTTTGTATATGTCTAGGGTGATTGCATAAGTCTGTAAACCCTTGACTTGTTCCTAGTTTGTTGGATTGAGAAGTTGCATTGTGTGGCTTTTTTAGGGTCCCAGGTTTTAGAAGGGACCTTGACGTTGTACCTGGGCTTGTCCCATTTGGCCAAAAGCGGTAACTAACCCTTCCATTTTTGCTTTTAATCTTAGCTGAGAGCTTGTAAGTGAGTGCTGGACATTCTCTGTGTGTTGTATTAATATGTTTTGTAATTTTCCATATGGTTCTTCCACCCAGACCTGTCTGGGGTTAACTGCCTCTGACTCTGGGGACTGCACAGCTTCCTGTGAGTGACAGTGAGCACCCAGGGCTGAGCATGTTACAGGGTCATGGGATCTGAACCCAGTCCAGTCTGAGAGTGCAGTCCCCTTGAGTGTTTTGTATATATATATATATATATATATATATATATATATATATATATATATATATATATATATATATATATATATATGTGTATATATATATATATATATATATATATAATATATTAATATATTAATATATAAAATATGGTGGGACATTAAACATAGGTGCATTTGGTTGCACTGTATACACACAAAAAAAAATATTTAATTTAGGCTCAACAGACTTGATCTTGATATTCAAACAATAGACTTTAGAAAAAATAATAAATAAAAAAATCTATAGACTCACTGACAGAAAGGGCTTAATGGCTGTTAAATTTTACAAAAAATATTACTAATCCTTATTGTTTAAGTGACTTACTGAATCCTGTAGATCAAACAAACAAGTGATGGTCATTCCAGGAGAACGTATCTGATCTGGAAGTCTAAAAGAGCTAGCATGCTGTAAAAAAACACAGCTTTCCTTGCTTCCCTCTTAGCACTCTGAGGCTGTTCCACTGCAGGAGATCATGCCCCTCCCCACAGCATGCACACAGTCAGTTACTTGCCAGTGCTTGAGAACATGACAACTTTTTCAGTTATATATTATATACATAAAAGCATTGTGTGGAAGGGCGGGACAGGACCGGAATAAAATATACTATTAGCACATAGACTCTGTGCACTGCAGCTAGCCTTTCTAGTCCTGTGTGACATCACACTGTTGGAGGGTTGGGTCACTGGGTGATCTGATTAAATTGAAACCAGGCAGAGTCAGACATCAATATATACTGGTCCAGCAGCTAAAGAAGGGCCACTTTTGTTGTAAGGCAGAGCTGCAGGGTGGGATCACTATGTATGTTAAAATAATCCTACCGTGAGGGATAGCAGAGGCAGGCAGCCAGGCATGGACTTAAGATGTGTGTTGTTTAGGACCGGCGCTACTAAAGAAGGACCACTTGTTGTGCAGAGGTGCCTGTGCACTGCAGGGCGGGGCTAATGGCCCCGGCCCACCGGGCATTTGCAGGGTATGCTCTATGCTCAGACCGGGCCTGACTTGAGCAATAGCAGGAACCTGGCTCTCGTAAACCTTAATGGAATGGAACCCCTCATTAATGTCATTGCTAACACCTGTATTTGTCCTACTATCTTGTGTAAAAACTTATACGGCACAACTTGTAATCTTGCCCAAAGCTTGGAATGAAGATCAGTGGAAAAGAGTATTATGGAATGACAAGTTTTAAATGTTTGGGTCCAATATATATATTTTGGAACCCTTTCCAGGCAACTTGCCATATACCATATTCCTTTTTAATCCTTAAAAAATAATCTAAAAGATATATTTTTGTTAAAAATGTATATATCTGACTGTAATACTTTATTTTAATATGTTTTACACGTTTTGTTGAAAAAATGTTTTAACCCTCACACTTTACTTCAGGTATCAAGTCACGCTAATTCTTCTTGTTTTTACCATGGACTTGTAATATCAATTTGCTTGCTAATTTTATCATGTTCCAGCGATATTCCTATTGTGTCCTGCTCCAGCATTAGCACACTACTCTAGGCCAGTATTGGCAAAGTCTTATATGCACCCACATACAAATATTATTAATATTTGTCTCAAATTCAGATAATTTCTTCAACAATTTATCTGTTTTAAGTTTTATTTTTAGCAAAAAAAAAGCAATTGGATTCCCCCTCTGCCCCAACTTTCTCTCAACTCTTGTTTCTTTTTTCAGCATCCTCTTACCTAACCCTTGCATACAGGGATAGGCATAGACAAAGGCTGCGGCGGACATTTTCCAAAGCACAGACCTTAGTGAAGGACACCAATGTACATTTGAAATTAAAAACATTATTTTATAGTGCTGGGTGTTATTATACTGATGCAGATACCACTGATCCTATAACCAGCCCTCCTCTGGCTATACCCGTGTGCCAGTGTCACTACTGTTTCTTTGTATAGTACTTGGTGTTATTATACTGATGCAGATACCACTGATCCTATAACCAGCCCTCCTCTGGCTATACCCATGTGCCAGTGTCACTACTGTTTCTTTGTATAGTGCTTGGTGTTATTATACTGATGCAGATACCACTGATCCTATAACCAGCCCTCCTCTGGCTATACCCATGTGCCAGTGTCACTACTGTTTCTTTGTATAGTGCTTGGTGTTATTATACTGATGCAGATACCACTGATCGTATAACCAGCCCTCCTCTGGCTATACCCATGTGCCAGTGTCACTACTGTTTCTTTGTATAGTGCTTGGTGTTATTATACTGCAGATACCACTGATCCTATAACCAGCCCTCCTCTGGCTATATACCCATGAGCCAGTGTCACTACTGTGTCATTATATAGTGCTGGGTGTTATTATACTGATGCAGATACCACTGATCCTATAACCAGTCCTCATCTGACTATACCCATGTGCCAGGGTCACTACTGTGTCATTATATAATGCTGGGTGTTATTATACTGATGCAGATACCACTGACCCTATAACCAGCCCTTGTCTGGCTATACCCATGTGCCAGTGTCACTACTGTGTCATTATATAGTGCTGGGTGTTATTATACTGATGCAGACACCATTGATCCTATAACCGACCCTCCTCTGGCTATACCCATGAGCCAGTGTCACTACTGTGTGATTATATAGTGCTGGGTGTTATTATACTGATGCAGATACCACTGATCCTATAACCAGCCATCCTCTGGCTATACCCATGTGCCAGTGTCACTACTGTGTCATTATATAGTGCTTGGTGTTATTATACTGATGCAGATACCACTGATCCTATAACCAGCCCTCCTCTGGCTATACCCATGTGCCAGTGTCACTACTGTGTCATTATATAGTGATGGGTGTTATTATACTGATGCAGATACCACTGATCCTATAACCAGCCCTCATCTGACTATACCCATGTGCCAGGGTCACTACTGTGTCATTATATAGTGCTGGGTGTTATTATACTGATGCAGACACCACTGATCCTATAACCGACCCTCCTCTGGCTATACCCATGAGCCAGTGTCACTACTGTGTCATTATATAGTGCTGGGTGTTATTATACTGATGCAGATACCACTGATCCTATAACCAGCCATCCTCTGGCTATACCCATGAGCCAGTGTCACTACTGTGTCATTATATAGTGCTGGGTGTTATTATACTGATGCAGATACCACTGATCCTATAACCAGCCATCCTCTGGCTATACCCATGAGCCAGTGTCACTACTGTGTCATTATATAGTGCTGGGTGTTATTATACTGATGCAGATACCACTCCTATAACCAGCCCTCCTCTGGCTATACCCATGTGCCAGTGTCACTACTGTGTCATTATATAGCGCTGGGTGTTATTATACTGTTGCAAATACCACTGACCCTATAACCAGCCCTCCTCTGGCTATACCCATGAGCCAGTGTCACTACTGTGTCATTATATAGTGCTGGGTGTTATTATACTGATGCAGATACCACTCATATAACCAGCCCTCCTCTGGCTATACCCATGTGCCAGTGTCACTAATGTGTCATTATATAGTGTTGTGTGTTATTATACTGATGCAGATACCACTGGACCTATAACCAGCCCTCCTCTGGCTATACCCATGTGCCAGTGTCACTACTGTGTCATTATATAGCGCTGGGTGTTATTATACTGATGCAGATACCACTGACCCTATAACCAGACCTTGTCTGGCTATACCCATGTGCCAGTGTCACTACTGTGTCATTATATAGTGCTGGGTGTTATTAAACTTAAAATTGCAAAGCTTCTGAAGCGTGATCATCGAACAATCAAGCGTTTCATTCAAAATAGTCAACAGGGTCGCAAGAAGCGTGTGGAAAAACCAAGGCGCAAAATAACTGCCCATGAACTGAGAAAAGTCAAGCGTGCAGCTGCCAAGATGCCACTTGCCACCAGTTTGGCCATATATCAGAGCTGCAACATCACTGGAGTGCCCAAAAGCACAAGGTGTGCAATACTCAGAGACATGGCCAAGGTAAGAAAGGCTGAAAGACGACCACCACTGAACAAGACACACAAGCTGAAACGTCAAGACTGGGCCAAGAAATATCTCAAGACTGATTTTTCTAAGGTTTTATGGACTGATGAAATGAGAGTGAGTCTTGATGGGCCAGATGGATGGGCCCGTGGCTGGATTGGTAAAGGGCAGAGAGCTCCAGTCCGACTCAGACGCCAGCAAGGTGGAGATGGAGTACTGGTTTGGGCTGGTATCATCAAAGATGAGCTTGTGGGGCCTTTTCGGGTTGAGGATGGAGTCAAGCTCAACTCCCAGTCCTACTGCCAGTTTTTGGAAGACACCTTCTTCAAGCAGTGGTACAGGAAGAAGTCTGCATCCTTCAAGAAAAACATGATTTTCATGCAGGACAATGCTCCATCACATGCGTCCAAGTACTCCACAGCGTGGCTGGCAAGAAAGGGTATAAAAGAAGAAAATCTAATGACATGGCCTCCTTGTTCACCTGATCTGAACCCCATTGAGAACCTGTGGTCCATCATCAAATGTGAGATTTACAAGGAGGGAAAACAGTACACCTCTCTGAACAGTGTCTGGGAGGCTGTGGTTGCTGCTGCACGCAATGTTGATGGTGAACAGATCAAAACACTGACAGAATCCATGGATGGCAGGCTTTTGAGTGTCCTTGCAAAGAAAGGTGGCTATATTGGTCACTGATTTGTTTTTGTTTTGTTTTTGAATGTCAGAAATGTATATTTGTGAATGTTGAGATGTTATATTGGTTTCACTGGTAAAAATAAATAATTGAAATGGGTATATATTTGTTTTTTGTTAAGTTGCCTAATAATTATGCACAGTAATAGTCACCTGCACACACAGATATCCCCCTAAAATAGCTATAACTAAAAACAAACTAAAAACTACTTCCAAAACTATTCAGCTTTGATATTAATGAGTTTTTTGGGTTCATTGAGAACATGGTTGTTGTTCAATAATAAAATGAATCCTCAAAAATACAACTTGCCTAATAATTCTGCACTCCCTGTATAGTGCTGGGTGTTATTATACTGATGCAGATACCACTCCTATAACCAGCCCTCCTCTGGCTATACCCATGTGCCAGTGTCACTACTGTGTCATTATATAGCGCTGGGTGTTATTATACTGCTGCAAATACCACTGACCCTATAACCAGCCCTCCTCTGGCTATACCCATGAGCCAGTGTCACTACTGTGTCATTATATAGTGCTGGGTGTTATTATACTGATGCAGATACCACTCCTATAACCAGCCCTCCTCTGGCTATACCCATGTGCCAGTGTCACTAATGTGTCATTATATAGTGTTGTGTGTTATTATACTGATGCAGATACCACTGGACCTATAACCAGCCCTCCTCTGGCTATACCCATGTGCCAGTGTCACTACTGTGTCATTATATAGCGCTGGGTGTTATTATACTGATGCAGATACCACTGACCCTATAACCAGACCTTGTCTGGCTATACCCATGTGCCAGTGTCACTACTGTGTCATTATATAGTGCTGGGTGTTATTAAACTGATGCAAATACCACTCCTATAACCAGCCCTCCTCTGGCTATACCCATGTGCCAGTGTCACTAATGTGTCATTATATAGTGCTGGGTGTTATTTTACTGATGCAGATACCACTGATCCTATAACCAGCCCTCCTCTTGCAATACCCATGTGCCAGTGTCACTACTGTGTCATTATATAGTGCTGGGTGTTATTCTGATGCAGATACCACTGATCTTATAACCAGCCCTTGTCTGGTTATACGCATGTGCCAGTGTCACTACTGTGTCTTTGTATAGAGCTGGCTGTTATTATACAGATGCAGATACACATCCAGTAGTTCACTCATGATTTATTTATTCCATAACTTATCACCCAATATCGCTAGTAGTCTCTTGACAAGCCATTAACTTTATTCACACTACATATTTTTTTTTATTCCTATAATTTAATCATAAAGAAAAGACATACTAAGGTTGTGACACTGCAAGGGCTAGTCAAGGACACCAGTGTCCGTGTACGGACACCTTGCCTATCCCTGCTTGTAGACCTGTCACTTTTCTTCACTTTAACATTCTATGATTTCTTACCTCAAATTAGACATAATTCTAACATGTCACTCTCAGGTCTCTCCTCAGAGCTAACTCCTATGTCGCTCACTCTCTTTCCAGCATTTTCTCACCCGTTTCTGTCTCCTCCTCAGACTTTACTCTCATTTCTCTACCTCTCTTCTTAATAATCTCTATCTCCCTCCATCTCGTCAGACATATTTCTCATGGTTAACCCCTTCTCCTCCCTCCATCTTGTCAGACATATTTCTCATGGTTAACCCCTTCTCCTCCCTCCATCTTGTCAGACATATTTCTCATGGTTAACACCTTCTCCTCCCTCCATCTCGTCAGACATATTTCTCATGGTTAGCACATTCTCCTCCCTCCATCTCGTCAGACATATTTCTCATGGTTAACACCTTCTCCTCCCTCCATCTCGTCAGACATATTTCTCATGGTTAACACATTCTCCTCCCTCCATCTCGTCAGACATATTTCTCATGGTTAACTCCTCCTCCCTCCATCTCATCAGACATATTTCTCATGGTTAACCCCTTCACCTAAACATTCTCACATTCTTTTACTTTTTTCTCCTTTTCTTAGGGGCCCATTTATCAAGCTCCGAACGGAGCTTGAAGGGCCGTATTTCTAGCGAGTCTTCAGACTCGCCAGAAACACCAGTTATGAAACAGCGGTCTAAAGACCGCTGCTCCATAACCCTGTCCACCTGCTCTGATGAGGCGGACAGGAATCGCCGAGAAAATCAACCCAATCAAGTACGATCGGGTTGATTGACACCTCCATGCTGGCCGCGAGTCAGCAGGGGGCGGCGTTGCACCAGCAGCTCTTGTGAGCTGCTGGTGCAATGTTAAATGCAGAGAGCGTATTGCTCTCCGCATTCAGCGAGGTCTTGCGGACCTGATCCGCACTGTCGGATCAGGTCCGCAAGACCTTTGATAAATAGGCCCCTTTAACTTAACTCTTTTATCTCTACACAGTGTCATTTCACATCAGAATTCACAGCTTATAACAAATTTTTCAGTTAATAATCATGAAGAAAAAGTTTCTCTCTTTCATCCCTTGACCTCAAACACATGATTTTCCATGATGTTCAAGAACACAAATAACTGGCTTCTTTTGTCATGAATTATTTCACTAAAAATGTTATGGCTTAGCTACAGTGTAAGAAGGTATAGAATAATTTGAGGATATCTATTTATATCTCATTTGTTAGTGTTAGGGCTATTATTAGGTTTTTTAATTATAGGTAAAGGATTAATACTACTTAAACTGCTACAAGGTACAAGTATTTAACACATTATTCTTATTATTTATTTTACAGTAATGTTACAGCCATTGTACAATTCAAAATGATCTCAAATACTTATCTTTATCAATAACTATATCAAATTAAAAAATAGTTTTCTCTTGTGGCAAAAAAGCCCTTTGTATAAATCTTTGGATGCTAATATAAGGCTTTTTCAATATGAATTTTCTTCCTTTTCAAAGAAAACTGTTCTATGTGTCTAAGCTCATATATCATATATCAGTATCTTACAGGAGAACATGTTTTGCTTCTGTAAAAACACATTTGAAGTATTGGTCTTTTTTTCTGTTTGTCCTAAATGTAAGCCCTATGTCAAAATAAAAGGTTCCAATTGTACAGCCAGATCCACCCATAGGTTAAGTTTAAAGTTTCCAGCTTAACAGAACATGGTGCTCTGAACATCAATCTGTCTGGGCAATTCTGGTGAGAACACAACTCCAGCTCTTTTGGTAGGTGGATGTGGACTTAAATACGGAGCACTGGGTCTTTGATGGCTTATATAAATTATGCAATCTGAAGTTAAATAATAAGTTTCACAGTTTATTTGTCCTACATCTTTATTTTTTTGTATTAAAAAAAGGTGGAGAGGACTAATTTCCATTCAGAACTGTTACTCAGAATCAGTGCCTTATGCACACGTTGTCTGATAAGTTCACTAAAGTTACACAATAGCAATACCTTCACTATACTGTACATAAACTTTAAAAATGCCCAATTTTTAAATGCCCTAGAATTAGTATGGGAGATTAGTACAGGTACATATTCTTAAACCCAGAATTCTAAAATCCAAACTTATTCCAGAATCCAAACTTATTCCAAAATCCAACCTTTTTAATTAATATTAAAAAAAAATACACATCAGAAATGACTATTTTCCCTGCCCGTAAGTCACAAAAGTATTAAACATAATATAAAACTACCTTTTGTTACATATATAAGCTGTATTACAACATTTAAACATTGCCTAAATGGCATAAGATATTGTTGTGTACATTCTGTTCCATGCCCTCTCCCAACTGTCCAATTTTAAAGATGCAAATATTCCAAAATCCAAACTTCTCTGAAATCCAAACCTTTACTGGTTCCAATCAGTTTGGATAAAGGGTTTTCTACCTGTACTTCCAGTTCCAATTACACATTTCTTGTATGACATACACACTTTGCATTTTTTTTTTAAAGTTCTTTTCACCCAATTAGCTGATAGCTACCTTCTAATGCTCATTGGCTGATAGGCACTGCATAATAATACTTATGTTAATGTATTTCCCTTTCATATAGATTAAACAATCTTGAGCACAGTAATTATTTAAACAGTGTGTGAGCAAATCCCTTAGCTGTTTGTTATTTACTTTTTAAGTATAGCAATGTGAGATTTAGCCTTGGCACATAATTTGTGGGGAAAATAGACATAAACATGCATAGTCTCCCATAAAGTGGTAACATATTAAACTGAATGTGCATTGACTCTAGTTTGTGGAGACTCACTGTTAGTAACTAATTTTTCACTTTTCTAAAATACTATTGCGATGTATAGGTTTCAAAATATAGCCAAACTTCGAAAAATGTCTAAACAGGTACAAGAAGAAACAGTTATTATATAGGAATTACCACAATCAGATCACACAAATAAATTCGGAGATTCGGATCGATTCGGATTTCCGAATTAAAATACTTCCGAATCTACCGAATGAATCCGAAATAGCTGCCGTATCTCCGAATAAATCCGAATTAGCTCGTTAAAATTCGGCATTTCCCCATAGGAAACAATGGGAGTTTCGGCTGAAAAAAAACTAACACCGCAGCCCCATTGTTTCCTATGGGGAAACACTAAGTCTGCACCTAACACCCTAACATGTACCCCGAGTCTCTAAACACCCCTAATCTGACACTTATTAACCCCTAATCTGCTGCCTCCACTATCGCTGACACCTGCATTATTTTATTAACCCCTAATCTGCCGACCGAATATCGCCGCCACCTACATTATAACTATTAACCCCTAATCTGCTGTCCCTAACACCGCCGACCCCTACATTATAGTTATTAACCCCTAATCTGCCCCCCCAACGTCGCCGCAATCTAACTACAAGTATTAACCCCTAATCTGCCGACCCGATATCGCCGCCACCTACATTATAACTATTAACCCCTAATCTGCTGTCCCTAACACCGCCGACCCCTACATTATAGTTATTAACCCCTAATCTGCCCCCCCCAACGTCGCCGCAATCTAACTACAAGTATTAACCCCTAATCTGCCGACCGAATATCGCCGCCGCCTACATTATAGCTATTAACCCCTAATCTGCTGTCCCTAACACCGCCGACCCCTACATTATAGTTATTAACCCCTAATCTGCCCCCCCCAACGTCGCCGCAATCTAACTACAAGTATTAACCCCTAATCTGCCGACCCGATATCGCCGCCGCCTACATTATAGCTATTAACCCCTAATCTGCTGTCCCTAACACCGCCGACCCCTACATTATAGTTATTAACCCCTAATCTGCCCCCCCCAACGTCGCCACAATCTAACTACAAGTATTAACCCCTAATCTGCCGAACGCAAATCGCCGCCACTATAATAAATGTATTAACCCCTAAACCGCCGCACTCCCGCCTCGCAAACACTATAATACATTTTATTAACCCCTAATCTGCCCTCCCTAACATCGCCGCCACCTACCTACAATTATTAACCCCTAATCTCCCGCCCCCAACGTCGCCGCTACTATAATAAGGTTATTAACCCCTAAACCTAAGTCTAACCCTAACACTAACACCCCCTAACTTAAATATAATTTAAATAAAACGAAATAAATTTACTATAGTTAAATAAATGAATCCTATTTAAAACTAAAGACTTACCTGTAAAATAAACCCTAAGATAGCTGCAATATAACTAATAGTTACATTGTAGCTATTTTAGGATTTATTTTTATTTTACAGGCAACTTTGTATTTATTTTAACTAGGTACAATAGTTATTAAATAGTTAATAACTATTTAATAACTACCTAGCTAAAATAAATACAAATTTACCTGTAAAATAAATCCTAACCTAAGTTACAATTACACCTAACACTACACTATCATTAAATTAATTAAATAAATGAATCATATTTAAAACTAAATACTTACCTGTAAAATAAACCCTAATATAGCTGCAATATAACTAATAGTTACATTGTAGCTATTTTAGCATTTATATTTATTTTACAGGCAACTTTGTATTTATTTTAACTAGGTACAATAGCTATTAAATAGTTATTGACTAATTAATAGCTACCTAGTTAAAATAATTACAAAATTACCTGTAAAATAAATCCTAACCTAAGTTACAATAAAACCTAACACTACACTATCATTAAATAAATTAACTACAAGTACCTACAATTATCTACAATTAAATAAACTAAAGTACAAACCCCCCCCACTAAATTACAAAAAATAAAAAACCACTAAATTACAAAAAATAAAAAAATATTACAAGAATTTTAAACTAATTACACCTAATCTAAGCCCCCTAATAAAATAACAAAGCCCCCCAAAATAAAAAAAAATGCCCTACCCTATACTAAATTACAAAAGTTAACAGCTCTATTACCTTACCAGCCCTGAACAGGGCCCTTTGCGGGGCATGCCCCAAAGAAAACAGCTCTTTTGCCTGTAAAAAAAAAACACAATCCCCCCCCCCACATTACAACCCACCACCCACATACCCCTACTCTAACCCAAACCCCCCTTAAATAAACCTAACACTACCCCCCTGAAGATCTCCCTACCTTGAGTCGTGTTCACCCAGCCGGGCCGAAGTCTTCATCCGATGGGGCAGAAGAGGACATCCAGACCGGCAGAAGTCTTCATCCAAGCGGGGCAAGAAGAGGTCTTCCATCCATCATACAAGTACCAAAATACAAACAAACACTAAATTACCAAAAATAATAAAATATTACAATAATTTTAAACTAATTACACCTAATCTAAGCCCCCTACTAGCTATTAATATAGCTTCAATATAACTAATAGTTACATTGTAGCTATTTTAGGATTTATATGTATTTTACAGACAACTTTGTATTTATTTTAACTAGGTACAATAGTTATTAAATAGTTAATAACTATTTAATAACTACCTAGCTAAAATAAATACAAATTTACCTGTAAAATAAATCATAACCTAAGTTACAATTACACCTAACACTACACTATCATTAAATTAACTAAATAAATTAATCCTATATAAAACTAAAGACTTACCTGTAAAATAAACCCTAATATAGCTGCAATATAACTAATAGTTACATTGTAGCTATTTTAGCATTTATATTTATTGTACAGGCAACTTTGTATTCATTTTAACTAGGTTCAATAGCTATTAAATAGATATTGACTATTTAATAGCTACCTAGTTAAAATAATTACAAAATTACCTGTAAAATAAATCCTAACCTAAGTTACAATTAAACCTAACACTACACTATCATTAAATAAATTAACTACAAGTACCTTCAATTAAATACAATTAAAAAAACTAAACTAAAGTACAAACCCCCCCCCACTAAATTACAAAAAATAAAAAAATATTACAAGAATTTTAAACTAATTACACCTAATCTAAGCCCCCTAATAAAATAACAAAGCCCCCCAAAATAAAAAAAATGCCCTAACCTATACTAAATTACAAAAGTTAACAGCTCTATTACCTTACCAGCCCTGAACAGGGCCCTTTGCGGGGCATGCCCCAAAGAAAACAGCTCTTTTGCCTGTAAAAAAAAAACACAATCCCCCCCCCACATTACAACCCACCACCCACATACCCCTACTCTAACCCAAACCCCCCTTAAATAAACCTAACACTACCCCCCTGAAGATCTCCCTACCTTGAGTCGTGTTCACCCAGCCGGGCCGAAGTCTTCATCCGATGGGGCAGAAGAGGACATCCAGACCGGCAGAAGTCTTCATCCAAGCGGGGCAAGAAGAGGTCTTCCATCCATCAGAAAAGTACAAAAAAACAAACAAACACTAAATTAGCAAAAATAATAAAATATTACAATAATTTTAAACTAATTACACCTAATCTAAGCCCCCTACTAGCTATTAATATAGCTACAATATAACTAATAGTTACATTGTAGCTATTTTAGGATTTATATGTATTTTACAGGCAACTTTGTATTTATTTTAACTAGGTACAATAGCTATTAAATAGTTAATAACTATTTAATAACTACCTAGCTAAAATAAATACAAATTTACCTGTAAAATAAACCCTAACCTAAGTTACAATTACACCTAACACTACACTGTCATTAAATTAACTAAATAAATTAATCCTATATAAAACTAAATACTTACCTGTAAAATAAACCCTAATATAGCTACAATATAACTAATAGTTACATTGTAGCTATTTTAGCATTTATATTTATTTTACAGGCAACTTTGTATTTATTTTAACTAGGTACAATAGCTATTAAATAGATATTTACTGTTTAATAGCTACCTAGTTAAAATAATTACAAAATTACCTGTAAAATAAATCCTAACCTAAGTTACTATTAAACCTAACACTACACTATCATTAAATAAATTAACTACAAGTACCTACAATTAAATACAATGAAATAAACTAAACTAAAGTACAAAAAAACAAACACTAAATTACAAAAAATAAAAAAAATTACAAGAATTTTAAACTAATTACACCTAATCTAAGCCCCCTAATAAAATAACAAAGCCCCCCAAAATAAAAAAATGCCCTACCCGATACTAAATTACAAAAGTAATCAGCTCTATTACCTTACCAGCCCTGAACAGGGCCTTTTGCGGGGGCATGCCCCAAAGAAAACAGCTCTTTTGCCTGTAAAAAAAAAACACAATACCCCCCCCCCCCCACATTACAACCCACCACCCACATACCCCTACTCTAACCCAAACCCCCCTTAAATAAACCTAACACTACCCCCCTGAAGATCTCCCTACCTTGAGTCGTGTTCAAGTTCAATCCGATTGGCTGATGTTCCGATCAGCCAATAGAATGCGAGCTCAATCTGATTGGCTGATTGGATCAGCCAATCGGATTGAACTTGAATCTGATTGGCTGATTGAATCAGCCAATCAGATTTTTCCTACCTTAATTCCGATTGGCTGATAGAATCCTATCAGCCAATCGGAATTCAAGGGACGCCATCTTGGATGACGTCACTTAAAGGTACAGTCAACTAGTCGTCGGATCAAGAAAGAAGAGGATGCTCTGCGTGGGATGTCTTCAGGATGCTGCCGCTCCGCTCCGGATGGATGAACAGAGAAGATGCCGTCTGGATCAAGACTTCTGATGGATGGAAGACCTCTTCTTGCCCCGCTTGGATGAAGACTTCTGCCGGTCTGGATGTCCTCTTCTGCTCGATCGGATGAAGACTTCGGCCCGCTGGGTGAAGACACGGTAGAGAGATCTTCAGGGGGGTAGTGTTAGGTTTATTTAAGGGGGGTTTGGGTTAGAGTAGGGGTATGTGGGTGGTGGGTTGTAATGTGGGGGGGGGGGTATTGTGTTTTTTTTTTACAGGCAAAAGAGCTGTTTTCTTTGGGGCATGCCCCCGCAAAAGGCCCTGTTCAGGGCTGGTAAGGTAATAGAGCTGATTACTTTTGTAATTTAGTATAGGGTAGGGCATTTTTTTATTTTGGGGGGCTTTGTTATTTTATTAGGGGGCTTAGATTAGGTGTAATTAGTTTAAAATTCTTGTAATTTTTTTTATTTTTTGTAATTTAGTGTTTGTTTTTTTTGTACTTTAGTTTAGTTTATTTCATTGTATTTAATTGTAGGTACTTGTAGTTAATTTATTTAATGATAGTGTAGTGTTAGGTTTAATAGTAACTTAGGTTAGGATTTATTTTACAGGTAATTTTGTAATTATTTTAACTAGGTAGCTATTAAACAGTAAATATCTATTTAATAGCTATTGTACCTAGTTAAAATAAATACAAAGTTGCCTGTAAAATAAATATAAATGCTAAAATAGCTACAATGTAACTATTAGTTATATTGTAGCTATATTAGGGTTTATTTTACAGGTAAGTATTTAGTTTTATATAGGATTAATTTATTTAGTTAATTTAATGACAGTGTAGTGTTAGGTGTAATTGTAACTTAGGTTAGGGTTTATTTTACAGGTAAATTTGTATTTATTTTAGCTAGGTAGTTATTAACTATTTAATAGCTATTGTACCTAGTTAAAATAAATACAAAGTTGCCTGTAAAATACATATAAATCCTAAAATAGCTACAATGTAACTATTAGTTATATTGTAGCTATATTAATAGCTAGTAGGGGGCTTAGATTAGGTGTAATTAGTTTAAAATTATTGTAATATTTTATTATTCTTGCTAATTTAGTGTTTGTTTGTTTTTTTGTACTTTTCTGATGGATGGAAGACCTCTTCTTGCCCCGCTTGGATGAAGACTTCTGCCGGTCTGGATGTCCTCTTCTGCCCCATCGGATGAAGACTTCGGCCCGGCTGGGTGAACACGACTCAAGGTAGGGAGATCTTCAGGGGGGTAGTGTTAGGTTTATTTAAGGGGGGTTTGGGTTAGAGTAGGGGTATGTGGGTGGTGGGTTGTAATGTGGGGGGGGGATTGTGTTTTTTTTTTACAGGCAAAAGAGCTGTTTTCTTTGGGGCATGCCCCGCAAAGGGCCCTGTTCAGGGCTGGTAAGGTAATAGAGCTGTTAACTTTTGTAATTTAGTATAGGTTAGGGCATTTTTTTTATTTTGGGGGGCTTTGTTATTTTATTAGGGGGCTTAGATTAGGTGTAATTAGTTTAAAATTCTTGTAATATTTTTTTATTTTTTGTAATTTAGTGGGGGGGGGTTTGTACTTTAGTTTAGTTTTTTTAATTGTATTTAATTGTAGGTACTTGTAGTTAATTTATTTAATGATAGTGTAGTGTTAGGTTTAATTGTAACTTAGGTTAGGATTTATTTTACAGGTAATTTTGTAATTATTTTAACTTGGTAGCTATTAAATAGTCAATATCTATTTAATAGCTATTGAACCTAGTTAAAATGAATACAAAGTTGCCTGTACAATAAATATAAATGCTAAAATAGCTACAATGTAACTATTAGTTATATTGCAGCTATATTAGGGTTTATTTTACAGGTAAGTCTTTAGTTTTATATAGGATTCATTTATTTAGTTAATTTAATGATAGTGTAGTGTTAGGTGTAATTGTAACTTAGGTTATGATTTATTTTACAGGTAAATTTGTATTTATTTTAGCTAGGTAGTTATTAAATAGTTATTAACTATTTAATAACTATTGTACCTAGTTAAAATAAATACAAAGTTGCCTGTAAAATACATATAAATCCTAAAATAGCTACAATGTAACTATTAGTTATATTGAAGCTATATTAATAGCTAGTAGGGGGCTTAGATTAGGTGTAATTAGTTTAAAATTATTGTAATATTTTATTATTTTTGGTAATTTAGTGTTTGTTTGTATTTTGGTACTTGTATGATGGATGGAAGACCTCTTCTTGCCCCGCTTGGATGAAGACTTCTGCCGGTCTGGATGTCCTCTTCTGCCCCATCGGATGAAGACTTCGGCCCGGCTGGGTGAACACAACTCAAGGTAGGGAGATCTTCAGGGGGGTAGTGTTAGGTTTATTTAAGGGGGGTTTGGGTTAGAGTAGGGGTATGTGGGTGGTGGGTTGTAATGTGGGGGGGGGGATTGTGTTTTTTTTTTACAGGCAAAAGAGCTGTTTTCTTTGGGGCATGCCCCGCAAAGGGCCCTGTTCAGGGCTGGTAAGGTAATAGAGCTGTTAACTTTTGTAATTTAGTATAGGGTAGGGCATTTTTTTTTATGTTGGGGGGCTTTGTTATTTTATTAGGGGGCTTAGATTAGGTGTAATTAGTTTAAAATTCTTGTAATATTTTTTTATTTTTTGTAATTTAGTGGTTTTTTATTTTTTGTAATTTAGTGGGGGGGTTTTGTACTTTAGTTTATTTAATTGTAGATAATTGTAGGTACTTGTAGTTAATTTATTTAATGATAGTGTAGTGTTAGGTTTTATTGTAACTTAGGTTAGGATTTATTTTACAGGTAATTTTGTAATTATTTTAACTAGGTAGCTATTAATTAGTCAATAACTATTTAATAGCTATTGTACCTAGTTAAAATAAATACAAAGTTGCCTGTAAAATAAATATAAATGCTAAAATAGCTACAATGTAACTATTAGTTATATTGCAGCTATATTAGGGTTTATTTTACAGGTAAGTATTTAGTTTTAAATATGATTCATTTATTTAATTAATTTAATGATAGTGTAGTGTTAGGTGTAATTGTAACTTAGTTTAGGATTTATTTTACAGGTACATTTGTATTTATTTTAGCTAGGTAGTTATTAAATAGTTATTAACTATTTAATAACTATTGTACCTAGTTAAAATAAATACAAAGTTGCCTGTAAAATAAAAATAAATCCTAAAATAGCTACAATGTAAGCTCATTTCCCATGTGCTTACCATTTTAGACATGTTATTGTAAAATCTAACGGCCAGATTACGAGTTTTGCAGTAAGAGGGGTGCGGTGCTAACTTGCACGTTATTCTCACCGCTCACTTACCTACAGCGATGGTATTACAGGTTTTTCTAAACCCGGCGTTATCAGGCAAAAAGTGCGCATAGAGCAAAATTGTGCTCCATACCGCAGTCCAATGCCAGCGCTGCTTAAGTCAGCGGTGAGCTGGTTGTATGTGCTCGTGCACAATTTCCCCATAGACATCAATGGGGAGAGCCGGTTGAGAAAAAGTCTAACACCTGCAATAAAGCAGCGTAAAGCTCCGTAACGCAGCCCCATTGATTCCTATGGGGAAACAAATTTTATGTTTACACCTAACACCCTAACATGAACCCCGAGTCTAAACACCCCTAATCTTACACTTATTAACCCCTAATCTGCCGCCCCCAACATCGCCGACACCTACATTATAATTATTAACCCCTAATCTGCCGCTCCGGACATCGCTGACACCTACATTATACTTATTAACCCCTAAACTGCTGCCCCCAACATTGCCGACACCTACATTATATTTATTAACCCCTAATCTGCTGCCCACAACATTGCCAACACCTACATAATGTTATTAACCCCTAATCTGCCGCCCCCAATGTCGCCGCCACTATAATAAACATATCAACCCCTAAACCGCCGTACTCCCGGATCGCAAGCACTAGTTAAATATTATTAACCCCTAATCTGCCGACCCTAACATCAACGCCACTATACTAAATTTAACCCCTAAACCTAAGTCTAACCCTAACCCTAACACCCCCTAACAAATATAATTAAAATAAATATAAATAAAACCTACTATCATTACCTAAATTATTCCTATTTAAAACTAAATACTTACCTGTAAAATAAACCCTAAGCTAGCTACAATATAAAAAATAGTTAGATTGTAGCTATTTTAGGTTTTATTTTTATTTTACAGGCAAGTTTGCATTTATTTTAACTAGGTAGAATAGTTACTAAATAGTTATTAACTATTTAATAACTACCTAGCTAAAATAAATACAAATTGACCTGTAAAATAAAACCTAACCTAAGTTACACCAACACCTAACCTTACACTACAATTAAATACATTACCTAAATTAAATACAATTAACTAAATTAAATACAATTAGCTAAATTACAAAAAACAAACAAACACTAAATTACAGAAAATAAAAAACAAATTACAAGATCTTTAAACTAATTACACCTAATCTAGCCCTATAAAAATAACCCCCCCCCCCCGCAAAAATAAAAAAAACCCTAGCCTAAACTAAACTACCAATAGCCATTAAATGGGCCTTTTGAGGGGCATTGCCCCAAAGAAATCAGATCTTTTACCTGAAAAAAAAATACAAATAACCCCCCAACAGTGAAACCCACCACCCACACAACCAACCCCCCAAATAAAACCCTAGCTAAAAAAAAACCTAACCTCCCCATTCTCCTGAAAAGGGAATTTGGATGGGCATTGCCCTTAAAAGGGCATTTAGCTCTATTGCGGCCCAAAGCCCTAACCTAAAAATAAACCCCCCCAATACACCCTTAAAAATCCTAACACTAACCCCTGAAGATCCACTTACAGTTTTGAAGATCCGACATGCATCCTCAACGAAGCCAGGAGAAGTCCTCAACGAAGCCGGGAGTAGTCTTTATCCAAGCCGGGAGAAGTGGTCCTCTAGACGGGCAGAAGTCTTCATCTAAACGGCATCTTCTATCTTCATCCATCCGGCACATATCGGGTCCATCTTCAAGACATCCGGCGTGGAGCATCCTACTACCCGACGAATGAAGGTACCTTTAAGTGACATCATCCAAGATGGCGTCCCTTAGATTCGGATTGGCTGATAGAATTCTATCAGCCAATCAGAATTAAGGTGGAAAAAATCCTATTGGCTGATTGGATCAGCCAATAGGATTGAACTTCAATCCTATTGGCTGATCCAATCAGCCAATAGGATTGAGCTTGCATTCTATTGGCTGATTGGAACAGCCAATAGAATGCGAGCTCAATCCTATTGGCTGATCCAATCAGCCAATAGGATTGAAGTTCAATCCTATTGGCTGATTGCATCAGACAATAGTATTTTTTCTACCTTAATTCCGATTGGCTGATAGAATTCTATCAGCCAATCGGAATCTAAGGGACCCCATCTTGGATGACATCACTTTAAGGTACCTTCATTCGTCGGGTAGTCGTCGTTGGAAGAGGATGCTCCGTGCCGGATGTCTTGAAGATGGACCCGCTCTGCGCCAAATGGCTGAAGATTTCTGCCCGTCTGGAGGACCACTTCGCCCGGCTTGGATGAAGACTTCTCCCGACTTCGTTGAGGATTTCTTCCGGCTTCATTGAGGACTTCTCCCGGCTTTGTTGAGGATGGATGTCGGATCTTCTAAACTGTAAGTGGATTTTCAGGCTCGTAATACCGGCGCTATGTAAGTCCCATAGAAAAAAGACTATACGCAATTTGCGTAAGTTGATTTGCGGTAAGGCCAAAATAGTGTGCGGTGCCCTTAAATCTGCAAGACTCGTAATACCAGTGGTAGTAAAAAAGCAGCGTTATGAGGCTTAACGCTGCTTTTTTACTCATAACGCGGGACTCGTAATCTAGCCGCAAGATTTGTAAAGCAGGATTGGTAGGGTTAACAGTTTTGTCCAGTTAAAGCTGAGTACTTCGGAACCTCGTGGGGAAGCAATACCTATTGTGAGCCACCCATCTAGGCCTTTTTTTGTCCGATCCTGGGCTCCAGTGTCAAAAACACGACACAAATTTTTGCAGTTGACTCCCCACAATTTAAGGCAGCAAAATTACATATAGATTAAGTGATCTTGTTGTAGGATGCCTCTAATAATCAGCTGATTATCAGTGATTCAGCTAGAGCTCATGAAAATGCGACTGCTCAGGATCGCTGTACGGACATGCCCCAGTAAGCCATGGTTTTATGACTGCTGATTCTTACTTGAGGTTACAGGCTTGTATGAGTGAGCCTACACCACAAGGGCTCTAAATCAGCCTCCGATGCGAGTTAATGGAGCTCTTTATTACTATATGTTTTTTTATGAAAGTGGAAAGTGCGCTCCTCAAAGTGTCCTGAATAAAATAACTTAAAGGAGGGTATCCATTTTCAGAATTTCATACGTGGACACACACACATACATATCTCAATTACAAAAAACAATGCCAAGTTCCCATTCAAACATTTAACAAAAAAAAGAAAGAAAGAAATAATAGTTTAAAACCTGTTTATAACCTCTGAGGATGGGAAGATAAATCAGGCCCTGCTCTTGCGTGGTAACAGAGGGTAATTCTCTACAAACAGTTACTTGTGCAATATATAGTGAATAGTTTAATTTTATAATTAACTTTAACTTTTGCTTATGCTCTGGTTCTATTTAAAGGTAAGGTTAGTCTGTTTTGGGGTAACCTTAGGGGATGTTAGGTTAGGAGGTTTGGATGTTAGTGGGTTACTTTGCAATGGGGTTTGTGGGAATTTTGGGGTTAATTGTTTAGTGGGTTACTTTGCAATGGAGGTTGTGGAGGTTTAGGGCTTAATAGTGTAGTGGGTTACTTTGTGATGGGGTGTGTGGGGGTTTAGGGGTTAATGGTGTAGTGGGTTACTTTGCAATGGTGGTGTGGTGGTTTAGGGGTTAATAGTCTAGTACATTACTTTGCAATGAGCTAGGCGGTTGCTTAGGGTTTATTAGAGTAGGGGGCTTATGGTGCTTCAGGTAAGCGTGCGAGTATGGGTGTTAGTTTTTTTTACACTTTCTCTCTCCATTGAAGTAAATGGGAGAGTACGTTAATGCAGTCGGGATAGTCTAAATTCTGCACACATCGGTTTACTGTACAAGCAGTAAATATATACTTTTAACTTGTAATGCACGTGCTACATGACTCGCACATAGAGCAGAAGTTGAATGGAGTTAGCGTGCTAGTGGGAGCAGTAATTACCGCTCCACTCGTAATCTAGCCCTTAATTAACTGTCATGTTTTACTTTTACATTAATGACTGTGTTGGTGAGCAGAAACCCCTCAATTCGATTAATTGATTTCTGGCGATGTCTTTCCGCCGCCTCGCCTCAGAGCAGGCGGACAGGTTATGGAGCAGCGGTCTTTACATAAGTGTTAAGACAGGGACCAACCCTTTAACATACCCAGCACCACCAAGTAAATGCAATAAAAACCGTTTTACGCCCCCTGTTTCCAGGACAATTACTGTATAGGTCGTGTCAGGTGCCAGGGGTGAAGAGCATGGGTAAAGTACAATAAACAAATGCGTTTCGGCCTTAACGCAGGCCAATTCTCAATGTTACAATTATTAATCCGAAGCCTCTGTAAAAAATTCCTTTTTAATACTCTAGTTATCCTTACTGGGGTTGTGCGGTTAGTCTACTACAATCATTGGTCCAACCGTTCTGTGAGTCATTGAAGTGGGTAGGAATTCAAATACACTGTTATCAATTTATCAATGTATTTATCAATTTATCAATGTGAAGGGGAGTGGCCTGTGTGTCTGACATTTCCAGCGAGCGTTATCCTGCTTATTGCATCATAGTTATACTTACAGACCACCCTTCCCATATTATCAGCTGAACTGCATTTCATTCACTGCGGTCTTACTGCTATGCTATTCACATCTAAAAAATATGTATCACAGCCACTGCATGTCCATATCCCATTCAGTATAAGGCCAGCCTGTCAATTCCTGGGACATCTACAGATAAACTGTGACTATTGTTATGCTGGTACCGGTATAGTCCCATCACATTGATATACATGTACGATCTCAATAGTTATATTCATTCATGCCATTTAGCATGAGAGAATTTAATCTAAAAATCCACTTAATTTCCTTTTGTAGTAAAACAGACTCACCTTCCCCTCCTCTTATTCCTGGTCTCAATTTTTCAAAACCCGAACATTTAAAGGCTTTTGTATCTCCTCTGTGATATTGCAAAAAATGTCTTCCCACACTAGTAATCTTCTTGCCTTTATCCAGATCTTTTTGGGCATTTTGTATATTACTAAGGTGTTCTGTCATTCGTTTGCCTAGACTCCTAGTTGTCATCCCAATGTAAAATAAGTTGTAATTACATGATATGAAATATACTATATTTGCACTCTTGCAATTAACATGATTGTTTATGGTCCATTTTTATTAAATATATCAATCATAACCTGCTTTTTAAGCATGTGTTGGCATAACTTGCAACTCCCACATAGAATGGAGCCCTTATATAGTGGGGGTTTCTTAGCATTTCTATCAAAGTGACTCTTATTAAGTTAGTCATTCAAATGTTTAGCTCTCCTGAATATGAACATAGGTCTTTTTTGTAATACTGAATTTAACTGTTCATCTGCCCTCAGGATATGCCTTTTTAATATATCTAGAATCAGTTCACTTCGAGGGGAATAAATCGAAATTAATCTGATTAGGTTTGCGTTTGTATGCTCTTTTGGTTTTAACAACTCCCTTCTGTTTTTTGTCATTGCTATATGGTATGCCCTAGCCAATGATTTTGGTCAGTAACCTCACCGCAGAAGTCTCTTCCTTAATTCTAATGCAGCTATTGCAAAGGACTCAAAGTTGTATAATACCTTTTAATTCTTAGGTAATCCCCAACTGGTAGACCCCTAATTGTTGATGGGTGGTGATGACATGTTACTATTTGTTACCATAGATTTTATGTAGATATCTGTTTCCATTCTTTTGTTAACCCTTTGGATTATTAAATTTAAAAACACCACATGTTTCTTATTAGCAGTATACAGTAGGTAAGATAAAGGCCTTGGGGGTAATCATTTAGTACCTTTATAAATTTGTGCAACAGTTTCCCTGGTCCATTCCAGATGAAAAAAAAATGTAATCTATATATCTGGACCAATGAGATATATATTGAGTGAAATTCTTTAATGATTCATGGTACACCACCATCTCCACCCACCATCCAAGATAAATATTAGCATAAATAGGTATACATGATGTGCCTTTTGTGGTACCACAGGCTTGTAAATAGAACCTATCATAAAACACAAAGTAGTTATGATTTAATACACAATCTAATAGCCTGACAATTAATTCCTTAGTCTCATTCATCATATTGATGTCAATCTGTAAAAAGTGAGATACCGCTGTACATACCAACTGCGTTTGGTTACTTGTGTATATAGAGGGGCCTATCTATCAAGCCCCGAATGGAGCTTGACGGCCCGTGTTTCTGGCAAGTCTTCAAAGTCTTCTGCTCCAAAATCTGTCCGCCTGCTCTGAGCAGGCGGACAGAAATCGCCGGAAATAAACCCGATCGATTACGATCGAGTTGATTGACACCCCCCTGCTGGCGGCCAATTAGCCGCAAGTCTGCAGGGGCGGCGTTGCACCAGCAGCTCTTGTGAGCTGTTGGTGCAATGCTGAATACGGAGAGCATATTGCTCTCTGTATTCAGCGAGGTCTGGCGGACCTGATCCGCACTGTCGGATCAGGTCCGCCAGACTTTGATAAATAGGGGCCACTGTCTCCACATCACAAGTAACTAAAATAGAATCTGGTGTGACATTCAGATCTTGGATTTTGTTTAATATATGCATGGAATCTCTAGTGTGGGAGGGGAGAGAATCCACTATATTATATATATATAAATATATATATATATATATATATATATACGTTGATTGGAGTAGCCGTGCTAGTCCAGAGATTTAGATATCAAAATAACAAGAGTATTGCATTGAGCAATGATACTTTTTTTATTGGACTAACTATACATTTATAAGTTGACAAGCTTTTAGAAGAGTTCCTTCCTTTATCAAGTCTAAAGCAATACTGACCAATTCAATGGAATTTACAGATTATGGGGCATATTTATCAAGGTCCGCCAGACCTCGCTGAATACGGCGAGCAATACGCTCGCAGTATTCCGCATTGCACCAGCAGCTCACAAGAGCTGCTGGTGCAACGCCGCCGCCAGCAGGGGGGTGTCAATCAACCCGATCGTACTCGATCGGGTTGATTTCCGGCTATGTCTGTCCGCCTACTCAGAGCAGGCGGACAGGTTATGGAGCAGCGGTCTTTGTGAGGCTCGCCAGAAAAAACGGGGCATCATGCATATGCCCCAATATCTTAAAACACAGAATAGCTAAGAAGTGCAGGGAGAGGAGGAGGTGTCGTAAAAATGATGAGGGGGGCTTAGGTAACAGGCAGACAGTGTCCAGTGTAGGAGAACAGACAGGGGAAATATATAGCTTTAAATAGAGCATATACTGACATAAAGTTATATATCAACATTGAATCAATATCTATAAAGATGTGAAATAGTATATACAGGGGAATACAAAAGTTAAAAATAGACAAAAAGTGTGGACATAGGCTTACCTGTGTACCTATGTATAAAGAATGTGGAATATACAATGTAATGTAATTAGTCCAGAATTAAACAGGTTGAAGTGCATTATCATTTTCATTTCAAAGGTTTTTCTTTCCAAGGTGTTTTTGAAGTTGCCTCTGAGAATTTTGATTTTGAGGTTTTGGATGGAGTGGTCAGGTTGGGTTAAATGGCGACCAACAGGGGTGCAGTATTTTGTTTCACAGTGGTTTTTGATTGAGTGACTGGCTTGTTTCTCCAATATAGCATCCCATTTCACATGCAGTGCAATGTATCATGTATACCACATTTGCAGATATACATGAATATGCCCCATTACTGTTATAAGATTTATTATTGTGATTTGCTGTGCTGCTTTCACAAACATGTTGACACAGTTTGCAGAGAGCTTTATAGCAGCACTTGGTTCCATTCTGAGTGTTCTTTTTCTCAAGGGGTAGCTTCCTATGTACCAGTTGCTGCTTTAAGTTAGGTGGTTGTCTGTATGCCAGGATTGGGGGTTTTGGAAAGATTTTTTTGAGTGTGGGATCCTCTAAGAGTAGTGGCTGTAAGTCTTTTATGATTTTTCGTATCCCTTCCACAGCAGGGTTGTATTTGACTACTAGTGGGATACGTGATATGTTTTTCTTCTCCCTGTATTGTAGTAAGTGTTCACGTGGAGTATTGAGGGCAGAGTTAATTTTTTTATTTATAATCCTTGTTTTGTAACCTTTTTCTCTGAATGATTGGGACAGTGTGATGAGGTGTTTGTCACGGTCCTTGGTATCTGAGCAAATTCTGTGGTATCTTGTAGCCTGACTGTAGATTATGGATTTTTTAATGTGATTGGGGTGGGAGCTGGAGCTGTGGAGGTAGCTGCATCTATCTGTTGGTTTCCTGTATACAGATGAGTGCAGTTTGCCATTTGTGATGGATATTGTTGTATCCAGGAAGCTGACACAGTCTCTAGAAAAGTTAATTTTAAGCTTGATTGATGCATGAAATAGATTAAATGATTTATGAAAATGTTCAAGGTTTTTTTCTCCTTCTGTCCATATGATGAAAATACCATCGATATAGTGAAAGTATTTGAAGGGTTTGTGAGGGTGAGTGGCTACGAATCTCTGTTCTAAGTCAGCCATGAAGAGGTTTGCGTACTGTGGTGCCATTTTGGTGCCCATGGTTGTTCCCATGGATTCTTAAAACATTATCAAAATTTTTGTAATGTACTTTCATTTAGTCAATTACATTGTATATTCCACATTCTTTATACATAGGTACACAGGTAAGCCTATGTCCACACTTTTGTCTTTTTTTAACTTTTGTATTCCCCCTGTATATACAATTTCACATCTTTATAGATATTGATTCAATGTTGATATATAACTTTATGTCAGTATATGCTCTATGTAAAGCTATATATTTCCTGTCTGTTCTCCTACACTGGACACTGTCTGCCTGGCTGTTGCCTAAGCCCCCTCATGATTTTTACGACACCTCCTCCTCTCCCTGCACTGTCTTCTTAGCTATTCTGTGTTTTAAGACATAATCTGTAAATTCCATTGAATTGGTCAGTATTGCTTTAGACTTGATAAAGGAATGAACTCTTCCGAAAGCTTGTCAACTTATAAATGTATAGTTAGTCCAATAAAAAAGTATCATTGCTCAATGCAATACTCTTGTTATTTTGAGATATATATATAGCTTGAATTGCAGAAAGAAAAAGCCGGCACTTCTCCCAGGATGAATGATAAAAACAATCTTTATTTCATATACATTAAAATAAGTAAGTAAGAATGCAAAGCTAGAAAGTATGCCTTACATGTTTCAGCTAGTGCAGCCTTAATCATAAGCATACTCCCAGGTAAAAATGGCTAAAATAAATAGTGCTTGCCCTTCACTTATTGGTTGAATCAAACATGTGACTAAAGTTACCAGGATGTACCTGTAGGTAGACATTTAAGGTGGAATTAATTCAATGTTAGATGACTGACCAATGACTATCATGTCAGATTAAATAACAGCAAAAAAATGGAAGTGCATTTAATAGGTAGTTGCACTTTCTTATCAGGTAGGGAAAACTTATTAAAGAAAAGAGAGGCTTTTTGGATCTTGAAGTTGGGGACTTTGCTGCCAAAAGGGATGAATAGAGATCTAGATTGGACCCTTTTTTTTTAATTAAAAAAACCTCTTAGGATTTTCCAGATTCTGTTTATTAAAAAAACCTCTTAGGATTTTCCAGATTCAACCAATAAGTGAAGGGCAAGCACTATTTATTTTAGCCATTTTTACCTGGGAGTATGCTTATGATTAAGGCTGCACTAGCCGAAACATGTAAGGCATACTTTCTAGCTTTGCATTCTTTTTACTTATTTTAATGTATATGAAATAAAGATCGTTTTTATCATTCATCCTGGGAGAAGTGCCGGCTTTTTCTTTCTGCAATTCAAGCTATCTACTTTCCCTAACCGGCTTCTGGGCACCTCTCAGCTGTGTTGTGCTGTGGATCAGTTCACTCTATAGTGACGCTTTGGGAGACGGATCACTGGAACGCTATTGGAGGATTGCAACACGTGATACCCGGAAGTGCATTGGAGCCCGGGTCTGGAGCGCATACTGAAGACTAACGCCGGCTGTTTTGTGCACGATCCTGCTTGTCAGACTGTCCCTTCTACCTGGGGTGGTGAGTAACCGTCCTTTGGTATTGTTATGGTCTCTCTGTGATTTCAGGCTGCACTACATTTATGGCTCAGTTCATGGAACATTGTAACTTATAGCGTTTTAGTGACAGTGTATGCGCTCCATCTCTTTTATTCACTAACTTGCATCTCCTACATTATAACTGTGGATTGGAGCTGGTTGTGTAACATTTTTCTTTTTTTCTCTGCAAATATATATATATAAATATTTGCTTGCCTGTGCAGTCAGGGAATCAATACCTGATACAATCGGTCTCCCTGGAGGACATAATAGATTTTATGTATTTTGGACAGCAAATAAGAGGTAGCTACCTTTGGATTTTTCACTTCCAGGATGCATAATTAATCAATGTATTAAATTGCGCCAAAAACATTTCTGTTGGATTTCCCAACAGACGTTTCAGTTTCTTTGTATTTGTTATCTGTTTGTAAGCCTCTTCAATATACATAACTGTGGGCCAAATCATTATGTTCCCTCCCTTGTCACTTTTTTTAATCTGTACATCCGTCCTCTTTGTCATTTCTGTTAAAGATTTCCATCTCTTGTTTAGAAAGATTTCCACCTATCGTGCTATAAGAATCTTTCATAGAGAGTATATCATTACAGACTAAATTTAAAAAAAGGTTAGTGTATGATGTGAAACATTATTTGGAGGAACAAAGGGAAACTTTGTAAATCTATCAACAAGAAGCAATAAAATGGTCTCTTTAAATAACTTATTTATGACTCATGCACTGTAGAGTATCCTTTTGTGTAAATAGGGTTTTCTGTTAAAAGTAATTTCTTCATGATTCTTTACAGATCTGAACTCTAACCACCTTGTGTTATATGTGTTTGCAATATAAATCTAATCAAGAAACCTTACACATGGTATGCCAATACATTAAATAGTACTTTTCATATCAATTTAGAAATTTTTTTGCGTATTTATTTCAGCAGTCTTGCCCTCTTAAGGGAAAAGTAACCAATTTGAGAAACAAATACCGAAAACAAGGTCTTATTGCTTTCAAAACATTTTCAAACTTACCACTCTGTTAGTTTAATGCAACTACAAGGCATTTACTGCCTATTTAAATACCCATTTGGCCTATTTCTCACAGCATATCTTGTGCATTTGCATCTCTTTTGTGCATGAACTAACACCACGCATATTACTAAGTGTAGGGCTGAGCATTTATGGTATAGTATAGGACTGCTTCCTTTTCTAGTGTTGTGGTCTATATTTGGTAAATGAAAAACAAAAATTACAGTGTTGACGAAGACACAGGATATAAGGATTAGTAAGAATCCGATAAAGAAGCACTTTTATATGAACTATTTCTATCAAATAAAGCTTGTGGAGTTGAAAAAAAGAAACTTTATGTAGCTATTGCTTATGCTTCCTTACATATATTTTCTGAAGTTTAAAGTTTATATTTTTTTTATATATAAATAATATTATTTATTTAATAAACCATATAAAGGTTAAAAAATGTTTTCAGTATACAACACTCATTAATTTTGAAAGCAAGTCATTGTTATCTTCTTACTTCCCAGCATTTTAATTTTGTTAACTGGGATTGGGAATAAGAGGGTGTAGCCTGTATGGCCAGGTACAGAATCAGAACACTTGGAAAGGTTGAGGATGGGGAAATGGTCTGGGTATTTATGGGAAGGGGGCAAGTTTCTGGCATATAGATTGGAAGTAATTAGAGAAAAGAGGAAAAATTGGACAGTTTAGATCAATCCGGCAAATTGTAACATGACATGACTATAGTCCCTTTTACTCCCATATATACACTATTGGATCCTCAGTCCTTTGTAATTAAGGCCACTGGCAGACAACTGGCACTGCCCAAGAGCAAACTTGCGGCTAGATTACGAGTTTTGCGTTAAGGTAAAAAAGCAGCGTTATCATGTCCTAACGCTGCTTTTTACGCCCACTGGTATTACGAGTCTTGCAGGTTTAGGGGCACTGCACACTTTTTTGGCCTGAACGCAAAGCAGCTTCCGTAAATTTCGTAAAGGCTTTTTTCAATGGGACTTGCATAGCGCCGTTATTACGAGTCTGCCTGGGAGGCCAAAAAGTGAGCGGTACACCCTCTACCGCTAAAATTCCTAAAACATTTTAAAGTCAGTAGTTATGAGTTTTACGTTACAAAGCTGTAGCATAAAACTCATAACTAAAGTGCTAAAAAGTACCCATAAACTACCTATTAACCCCTAAACCGAGGCCCTCCCGCATCGCAAACACTAAAATAAAATTATTAACCCCAAATCTGCCGCTCTGGACATCGCCGCCACTATAATAAACATATTAAACCCTGAACTGCCGCACTCCCGCCTCGCAAACACTAGTTAAATATTATTAACCCCTAATCTGCTGCCCCTAACATCGCCGACACCTACAATATACCTATTAACGCCTAATCTGCTGCCCCAAACATCGCCGCCACCTACATTTATTAATCCCTAATCTGCTGTCCCCAACGTCGCCGCCACTACTCTAAATTTATTAACCCTTTAAACCTAAGTCTAACCCTAACCCTAACACCCCCTAACATAAATATAATTTAAATAAATCTAAATAAAATTACTATCATTAACTAAATTATTCCTATTTAAAACTAAATACTTACCTTTAAAATAAACCCTAAGATAGCTACAATATAACTAATAGTTACATTGTAGCTAGCTTAGGGTTTATTTTTCTTTTACAGGCAAGTTTGAATTTATTTTAACTAGGTAGAATAGTTAATAAATAGTTATTAACTATTTACTAACTACCTAGCTAAGATAAATAAACATTTACCTGTAAAATAAAACCTAACCTAAGTTAAACTAACACATAACACTACACTACAATTAAATAACTTACCTAAATTAAATACAATTAAATAAATTAAATACAATTAGCTAAATTACAAAAACAAACACTAAATTACAGAAAATAAAAACAAATTACAAGATATTTAAACTAATTAACCTAATCTAAGAGCCCTATCAAAATAAAAAGCCCCCCCCCAAAATAAAAAAAACCCTAGCCTAAACTAAACTATCAATCAGCTCATTTACCTGAAAAAGAAATACAAACAATCCCCCCAACAGTAAAACCCACCACCCACACAACCAACCACAAAATAAAACCCTAACTAAAAAAACCTAAGCTCTCCATTGCCCTGAAAAGGACATTTGGATAGGCATTGCCCTTAAAAGGGCATTTAGCTCTATTGCTACCCAAAGCCCTAACCTAAAAATAAAACCCACCCAATACACCCTTAAAAAATCCTAACACTAACCCCCAAATATTCACTTACCGGGAGAAGACTTCAAGCGGCAAGATGTCCTCAACAAAGCCGGCAGAAGTGGTCCTCCAGACAGGCAGAAGTGGTCCTCCAGATGGGCAGAAGTCTTCATCCAGACGGCATCTTCTATCTTCATCCTTCCGACGCTGAGCGGGTCCATCTTCAAGACATCCGGCGCAGAGCATCCTCTTTAATCACGTCTTCTTGCTGAATGAAGGTACCTTTAAATGACGTCATCCAAGATGGCGTCCCTTAGATTCCGATTGGCTGATCGAATTCTATCAGCTAATCGGAATTAAGGTTGAAAAAATCATATTGGCTGATCCAATCAGCCAATAGGATTGAGCTTGCATTCTATTGGCTGATTGGAACAGCCCATAGAATGCAAGATCAATCCTATTGGCTGATTGGATCAGCCAATAGGATTGAAGTTCAATCCTATTGGCTAATTGCATCAGCCAATAGGATTTTTTCAACCTAGAATTCTATCAGCCAATCCGAATCTAAGGGACGCCATCTTAGATGACGTCATTTAAAGGTACCTGCAGGACCACTTCTGCCCGTCTGGAGGACCACTTCTGCCGGCTTTGTTGAGGACATCTTGCCGCTTGGATGAAGACTTCTCCCGGTAAGTGAATCTTCGGGGGTTAGTGTTAGGATTTTTTAAGGGTGTATTGGATGGGTTTTATTTTTAGGTTAGGGCTTTGGGCAGCAATAGAGCTAAATGCCCTTTTAAGGACAATGCCCATCCAAATGCTCTTTTCAGGGCAATGGGGAGCTTAGGTTTTTTTTAGTTAGGGTTTTATTTGGGGGTTTGTTGTGTGGGTGGTGGGTTTTACTGTTGGGGGGGTTGTTTTTATTTCTTTTTCAGGTAAAAGAGCTGATTTCTTTGGGGCAATGCCCCTCAAAAGGCCCTTTTAAGGGCTATTGATTGTTTAGTTTAGGCAAGATGTCCTCAACGAAGACGGCAGAAGTGGTCCTCCAGACATGCAGAAGTGGTCCTCCAGACGGGCAGAAGTCTTCATCCAGACGGCATCTTTTATCTTCATCCTTCCGACGCGGAGCGGGTCCATCTTCAAGACATCCGGCGTGGAGCATCCTCTTTAATCAACGTCTTCTTGCTGAATGAAGGTACCTTTAAATGAAGTCATCAAAGATGGCGTCCCTTAGATTCCGATTGGCTGTTAGAATTCTATCAGCTAATCAGAATTAAGGTTGAAAAAATCATATTGGCTGATCCAATCAGCCAATAGGATTGAGCTTGCATTCTATTGGCTGATTGGAACAGCCCATAGAATGCAAGCTCAATCCTATTGGCTGATTGGATCAGCCAATAGGATTGAAGTTCAATCCTATTGGCTAATTGCATCAGCCAATAGGATTTTTTCAACCTAGAATTCTATCAGCCAATCGGAATCTAAGGGACGCCATCTCGGATGACGTCATTTAAAGGTACCTTCATTCAGCAAGAAGACATCGATTGAAGAGGATGCTCCGCACCGTATGTCTTGAAGATGGACCCGCTCCGCGTCTGCAGGACCACTTCTGCCCGTCTGGAGGACCACTTCTGCCGGTTTCGTTGAGGACATCTTGCCGCTTGGATGAAGACTTCTCCCGGTAAGTGAATCTTCGGGGGTTAGTGTTAAGATTTTTTAAGGGTGTATTGGGTGGGTTTTATTTTTAGGTTAGGGCTTTGGGCAGCAATATAGCTAAATGCCCTTTTAAGGGCAATGCCCATCCAAATGCTCTTTTCAGGGCAATGGGGAGCTTAGTTTTTTTTAGTTAGGGTTTTATTTGGGGGGTTGTTGTGTGGGTGGTGGGTTTTACTGTTGGGTGGGTTGTTTGTATTTCTTTTTCAGGGAAAAGAGCTGATTTCTTTGGGGCAATGCCCCTCAAAATGCCCTTTTAAGGGCTATTGATAGTTTAGTTTAGGCTAGGGTTTTTTTTTATTTTGGGGGGGCTTTATTTATTTTGATAGGGCTCTTAGATTAGGTGTAATTAGTTCTTGTAATTTGTTTTTTTTTTTCTGTAATTTAGTGGGTTTTCTTTTTGTAATTTAGCTAATTGTATTTAATTTATTTAATTGTATTTAATTTAGGTAAATTATTTAATTGTAGAGTTAGGTTAGGTGTTAGTGTAATTTAGGTTAGGTTTTGTTTTACAGGTAAATTTGTATTTATTTTAGCTAGGTAGTTAGTAAATAGTTAATAACTATTTAGTAACCAGTCTACCTAGTTAAAATAAATACAAACTTGCCTGTAAAATAAAAATAAACCCTAAGCTAGCTACAATGTAACTATTAGTTATATTGTAGCTAGCTTAGGGTTTATTTTATAGGTATTTCGTTTTAAATAGGAATAATTTAGGTAATGATAGCAATTTTATTAAGAGTTATTTAAATAATATTTAAGTTAGGGGATGTTAGGGTTAGGGATAGACTTAGGTTTAGGGGTTAATAAATTTAGAATAGTGGTGGCGACGTTGGGGACGGCAGATTAGGGGTTAATAAATATAATGTAGGTGTCGGCGATGTTGGGGGCAGCAGATTAGGGGTTAATAAGTATAATGTAGGTGGCGGCAATGTCCGAAGCGGCAGAATAGGGGTTAATAAGTATAATGTAGGTGGCGGCGATGCTGGGGGCGGCAGATTAGGGGTTAATAAGTATAAGATTAGGGGTGTTTAGACTCGGGATTCATGTTAGGGTGTTAGGTGTAAACATAAAATGTGTTTCCCCATAGGAATCAATGGGGCTGCGTTACTGAGTTTAACGCTGCTTTTTTGCAGGTGTAAGACTTTTTCTCAGCCGGCTCTCCCCATTGATGTCTATGGGAAAATCGTGCACGAGCACGTACAACCAGCTCACCGCTGACTTAAGCAGCGCTGGTATTGGAGTGCGGTATGGAGCTCAACTTTGCTCTACGCTCACTTCTTGCCTGTTAACGCCGGGTTGATAAAAACCTGTAATACCAGCGCTGCAGGTAAGTGAGCAGTGAGAATAAACTGCAAGTTAGCTGCGCACCCCTCATAACGCAAAACTTGTAATCTAGCCGATAGTAACATAGTAACATAGTAGATGAGGTTAATAAAAGACAGAAATACATCGAGTTCAACCTATACAAATCTTTTCTTTTTTTGTTTTTCAACATTTTTTTATTGAGGTTTCCAAAAGATACAAGAAGTTATAAGACTTTAACATTCCAAAAGAACAATTGCTGTTAGACCCTCCACGGGAGTTGCACTTCCATTAACATATAAATTGTGAGCATTTAAAACTTTATAAAATACATGGAAAATCAAATGTTTTTCGTAGTGCTATGGTGAGACCAACTAGTGGAGTGTGCTACATGAGCAGATTTTAATAAAGATACAATGGAGAATGGTCCCAAATAATGCTAAGTCTGTGTAAATGGGACCTCATTTTCTATAATATGCAATGCGTTATGGGGACTATATAATATTATATAGTATTAAGTAGTAGGTATAAAGTTGGGGGAGATCAGCAGACAAGAGCTTCTTTAAGTTGGGCAGGGGGAGGGCGGGCGTTCTATTTGGTGATATAAATAATAAGTAAATAGGCGGATAGTATTGAGCTCCTAATGAGAGGGACGTAACTGTAGGCTAAGTGCAGATAACTATAGTAGGCAAGGTATGATCATAAGTAAAATATAAGATAAAACTGGGAAAAATTCAGTAAATCATTCTTAGGCCTTTTGTTTGACCCAAAGTGTGTGGGCCAAAATGAGATATATAATGCCCAATAGATGGAGATTAGGCAACATATTATAAGGAAGCTGGCTACTTATTTGGGTATTCAGGAGAGTTTCTAGGGGACTATGGTAGGCTGATACCCTTTAAGACAAATACGTGAAAAGTAGCTCCAAAACCCCCACTGTGTGTTGTCAAGTAAACCTTAAAAAGGAGGTTATTCTAGGCCATTGCGAATTAGCTTACTATACAATATATATATTAAGGATAGTTATACGACCCCATTAGCTGTTTTAAAGCTGTTTTCAGCTGAGTAAATTTGACTATAACAAGATCTAACTTAGTGAGCAAGATGTTATACCATTCTATGGATTAGTAGGAGATAGTTAATCGTACGTACATTAGCCAGAACCAGTATGTTCATATAATTATAGTAGGTAAGGTATTATATTAACATGAGGACGAAATGAGATAGGATTGAGAGAAATTAGGCAGGTCAATCTTAGGTCTTTTGTTTAACCTAGAGTATGTGGGCCATAATGATGTATAATGTCTAATAGATAGGTATGAGACGGCGTAGCATGGGGTAGCTGCTTACTAGTTTGAGTGTCGAACAGAGTTTCTAAGGCACTAATGAAAGCTGGCACCCAGTAGGACAGATATGAGAAACCCTACTGCATATTGGCAACTGAACATTTAAAAGGAGGCTATAATGGGCTATTATACGTTAGCTCCCTATATGACCTATATGGTTAAGACAGTCATAATACCTTATTAGTCATTTTTAACAGGTCAAATTTGACTGTAGCAAGATCTAACTTAGTGAGCAAGGGGTTATTTCACTGTATAGATTGACTAGAAATAACTGATTGTACACACAGTATTACATGACCAATGTAGTCCTTACAGTTAACAAAATAGAACCTCTTATTTTAAACTATAAGCAAATGAAATAGTACAACACAGTATGAGGAAACCAACCACTTATTAGAGTGTCTAAAAGAGTCTCTAGGGGACTACTGCTAACTAACACCTTGTAAGACACAAACAAGAAAAGTGGCTACAACAACCCCACTATGTATTATCAGCTAAGCATTGTAGAAGAGATTATAATGGGCTACCGTGAGGTAGCTCCTTATGTGACATATATAGTAGGGACATTTATAAAACCTTATTAGCTGTTTTAAACAAATCAAAGTTGACTTTAACAGAATCTGACTTAGTGAGCAAGAGGCTATTCCACTGTATGGATTAGTAAGAAATAGTTAGTTGTGCTTGCGTTATATATGACTTGTTCATAGTCAGAAATATGAAAGAACAAATGAAGAGGATTGTTAGCTGAGCCTAAAAGTGGACCTGCATTTCTTTCTGTCCCACTAACATAAACAGATATATAATTATAATGTATATCTTAAATTTCATGTAACATGTGTGTGGAGATTTACTAAACTATTAACAATAAGGATTGTGAAAACATTCAAAAAACTAGTTATAACAGTCACAAGGGATTTTAGAATTTATTAATATCAGCTGAGTCCGTTGTCCTGCGGTATATCCCTCTTCTAAGAGGGCATTGTTAAGGGCTAAGGAAAAGTCTGGTAGTTACTGGTGTATGTGTCAGGGTTTTTTCCCTGTTGTGTTTGCCATGTGCTGCAGGCAGCCATTTTACTCACCTCTCTTCCTGACTATGGTGCATTGTGGGGGATGCTGCTCATTTCCTGCACTTCCTTTTATGGCCAGACTGGTGTGCATCATCCATGTGAGACAGGATGCAGTCTCAGAATTGTGATGTCATCACTTTTTATTTAAAGGGCCTCTGTTTAGTATGCTTTGCCTTTGCGTTGTCTCAGACCTGTTTGTGAGAGTTCCTGTGTATTACCTGCTGCCTGACGTCCTTCCTGGTTCCTGATCCCTGGCTTGTTCCTGACTCTGCTGTTTTCCTTGTTCCTGATTCCGGCTCGTCTGACTATTCACTTTGGCTTCTGACTACCAGCTCTGGTTTTGACTCCTGGCTTGTTATTTGACTTGTGGACTTTTTATTATTTTTTGCTATTAATAAAGGTGTGATTTATTTTGCACTTCTCGTCTCAGTCGGATTCCTGGCACCCTGACATTACGCAAAGGCCATGAATCCTGCTGCTGCTAATTATCCACCTTTACCTGCCATCATTTCCAGGATGGATGTACAGGATCACCGCTTGGATCAATTTGCACTAGCCCTGCAAACCCTTCTGACTCGCACTGCACATTTGGACCAAAGTGTCCTGCAAGTTATGGCTGCTCCTGTTTCTGCTGCTGCACCTATGCCTACCAGGAGCATGTCCGGTTCTGCACCTCTACCTCAGCGATATGGAGGTGTTCCTATTCAGTGCAGAGGGTTTTTGAACCAGGGGGGCATTTACTTTGAGATGTTACCTCAGGCGTTTCCCTCTGACAGAGTTAAGGTGGGATTTCTCATCTCGTTACTCTCTGACACAGCTCTTGCCTGGGCTAATCCCTTGTGGGAGACTAATAAACCTGTGATTTCAAATTATTCTGAATTTGTGGCCTCCTTTCAAAGGGTATTTGATGTTCCGGCTCGCAAGGTACAAGATCTGTTGCTCAGTATGCTATTGAGTTCCATACGTTTGCCGCAGAGGTAGGTTGGAACAATCAAGCCCTTGTTGCCGCCTTCTTTCATGGGCTCTCTGATGCGATTAAAGACGAAGTTGCTGCCAGAGATTTACCAGAGGATCTCGAGGCATTGGTGTCTTTTTTGATCCTATTTGACATCAGACTCAGAGAGAGGCCCTCTTTTAATGAACGCTTGCGGAAGCCTCCTGTCCCATTGTCTCCTACGTGTTCGTTCCCACCCATGCCTCCCTCTCCTCCCATACCTCCTGGTCCCGAGTCACCAGGTACTGCTGAGCCGATGCAGTTGGGATTCACGTGTCTCTCCGCTGTGGAGAGGGCCTTTAGGAGGAGGGAGGGGCTATGCCTCTATTGTGGGTTACAGGGCCACCTTTTGAAGTCTTGTCCTACATGGCCGGGAAACGCTCACACCTAAGGTCCTGTCGGGGGCAGACCATGGGTGGTTTATCCTCGTCCCCGGAACCGCTTAAGGAGAAACCTTTGGTCAAGGTTGTCCTTTCCTGGGTGGACTCCTCCATAGTCACTCAGGCTCTTGTTGACTCCGGTGCTGCGGGCTATTTCATTGACAGTGCTTTTATATCAAAGCACTCCATTCCTGTTTTGCCTGTTTTGCCTTGGTCCGTTCTGCTTGCTATTGAGGCCATTGATGGCAGGCCCCTTCAGCCCGCACTCGTTACTCACAAAACTGCTCCGTTGTCCATTGCTGTTGGGGCTATCCATTTTGAAACCCTCCAGTTCCAGGTGATACACTCTCCACATTTTCCAGTTGTTCTGGGTTATCCCTGGCTCCAAAAGCACAATCCCAGTCTCGACTTGTGCAGGTCCGAAATTTTGTCGTGGTCCCACAATGTATTTCCACTTGTCTTCAGAAACCAGTTAAAGTCTTGTGCACTTCTTCAGTATCTCAATTGCCAGAGGAGTACCAAGAGTTCCTAGACGTGTTTGACAAGGTGCGTGCCAGTACGTTGCCTCCTCACCGGTCTTACGACTGTGCCATAGACCTGCAACCCAGAGCCATTCCTCCTCGGGGCCGGGCCGAATTGTGCTATGGAGGAGTATGTTGCTGATGCGCAAATCCTGCTCTCCTGCAGGGGCTGGCTTCTTCTTTGTGAAGAAAAAGGGTGGCGAGTTAAGACCGTGTATCGATTATAGGGGTCTTAATCGTCTTACCATTAAGAATGATTACCCTATTCCGCTCATTATGGAACTCTTTGACTGCCTCAAGGGAGCTACGGTCTTTACTAAACTTGATTTGTGAGGAGCGTACATTCTTGTTAGGATTAAGGAGGGCCACAAATGGAAAACAGCATTTAACACCAGGAGCGGGCATTATGAGTATCTTGTAATGCCCTTTGGCCTATGTAATGCTCCTGCTGTTTTTCAGGAATTTATTAATGATGTCCTACGAGATATGTTGCAACAGTGTGTTGTGGTGTACTTAGACAACATCCTCATACACTCACCCACACTTGAGGCTCATCGTTCTGATGTTACACAGGTTCTTTAGAGACTACGTGAGAACGGCCTGTTTTGTAAACTCGAGAAATGTGAGTTCCATCAGACTCAAGTAACCTTCCTAGGTTATGTTATCTCTGTTGCAGGGTTCTCCATGGACCCTGACAAGTTATCTGCAGTTCTGCAGTGGCCTCGCCCAGTTGGTCTTTGGTCTATTCAACGTTTTTTGGGTTTAGCCAATTACTATAGAAAGTTTATCAAAAAGTTTTCTTCCTTGGTCAAACCTATCACACACATGACCCGTAAAGAGAATGATCAACTGCATTGGTCACCTACTGCCATTAAGGCCTTTGATAGTCTTAAGACTGCCTTTGCTGCTGCTCCAGTTTTGGCTCATCCTAACCCTGTCAAGCCTTTCGTTCTTGAGGTCGATGCGTCTGAGACTGGAGTAGGTGCCCTCTTGTCTCAACGTCCTACGCCTGACTGTTCCTTGCATCCGTGTGGTTTCTTCTCTAAGAAATTGTCTCCAGCGGAGTGCAATTATGAAATTGGTGACAGGGAATTACTTGCCATAATTTTGGCACTCAAAGAATGGAGGCATCTTCTCGAGGGTACTAGCGTGCCAGTGCTCATTCTTACTTACCACAAGAATTTAACTTATCTATCTGAAGCAAAACATTTGTCGCCCCGACAGGCCAGATGGGCTCTAATTTTGTCTCGGTTTAATTATGTGGTCTCCTACCTGCCTGGTGTAAGAATGTTAGGGCTGATGCCCTCTCTCGACAATTTTCGCCTCTGTCCAAGGAGTAGTCTGTACCTACTCCTGTTATACCTCCTGACCATATTTTGGCTACCATAGGTATTAATTTGACTTCTCCCTTGGGGGAGGAGATCCTGGCTGCACAAAACAATGCACCTCCTGAGAAACCTAGTGGTAAGTGTTTTCTTCCTGAGAATCTTTGAACTAAACTTTTGCACACTTACCACTATCCTAAAGCCGCAGGTCACCCAGGCAAGAACCAAATGATTTGGTCTGTCACTCGACAATTCTGGTGGCCAGGTCTTCATTCTGATGTTGCTGCGTATGTTGCCTCCTGCTCAGTTTGTGCATAGAATAAGACTCCTCGACGTCTTCCTGTGGATCTTATTCAACCTATTGCTAATGGTGAGCGTCCTTGGACACATCTTTCCATGGACTTCATTGTCGAGCTCCCTGTTTCCAATGGCAATACTGTTATCCTTATGCTGGTTGACCGTTTTTCTAAAATATCCCATTGCATTCCCTTGATGAAACTGCCTACCGCTCAGGAGCTTGCTTAAATTTTTGCCCGGGAGGTCTTCCGTTTACATGGGTTACCCAAGGAGATAGTGTCGGACCGGGGTAGGTAGTTTTTCTCCAGATTTTGGCGTTCCTTTTGTGCTTAAATGGGGATCCAGCTTTCCTTCTCCTCGACATATCACCCTCAATAAAATGGGGCTGCGGAACGGTCTAATCACGCTCTGGAACAGTTCCTCCGTTGCTATGTCTCAGATCACCACAATAATTGGTCTGAACTGTTACCTTGGGCAGAGTTTGCTCGTAATAGTGCTATTAATGCTTCCTCCAAGTTATCCCCGTTCATGGCGAATTATGGGTTTCCACCATCCTTGTTGCCCGATTCATTCATGTCTCAGGGTATTCCGGCTATGGAGGAGCATCTCCGGCAACTCCGTTCCACGTGGGTGTAGATTCAGGATTGCCTTCATCTGTCTATGCAGTGCCAAAAGTTCCAGGCTGATCGTAGGCGTCTGCCCGCACCTTCCTACCAGGTTGGTGAGAGCGTTTGGCTGTCCTCTCGCAACTTGAACCTTCGTGTGCCTTCCAATAAATTGGCTCCCAGTTATGTTGGTCCTTTTCGAATATTCCGACAGGTTAATCCTGTGGCCTACGCTCTTGACCTTCCTCCTGCTATGCGCATCTCCAATGTTTTTCATGTCTCCCTCTTGAAACCATTGTTTTGTAATCAGTTTACCACTGTGTTGCCTCATCCCCGTCCTATCTTTGTTGACAACCATGAGGAGTATGAGGTCAGCAGCATTATTGACTCTCGTATGTCCAGGGGCTGTGTACAGTATATGGTTCACTGGAGGGGCTATGGTCTGGAGGAGCGTTCTTGGGTTCCCTCCTCTGATGTTCATGCTCCCGCCCTCCTCCGTGCCTTCCATGTCCGTTTCCCCAATAAGCCTTTTGTCCTCCCGCGGGGGAGGGGTCATAGAGGGGAGGGTACTGTCAGGGTTTTTTCCCTGTTGTGTTTGCCATGTGCTGCAGGCAGCCATTTTACTCACCTCTCTTCCTGACTATGGTGCATTGTGGGGGATGCTGCTCATTTCCTGCACTTCCTTTTATGGCCAGACTGGTGTGCATCATCCATGTGAGACAGGATGCAGTCTTAGAATTGTGATGTCATCAATTTTTATTTAAAGGGCCTCTGTTCAGTATGCTTTGCCTTTGCGTTGTCTCAGACCTGTTTGTGAGAGTTCCTGTGTATTACCTGGCTGCCTGACATCCTTCCTGGTTCCTGATCCCTGGCTTGTTCCTGACTCTGCTGTTTTCCTTGTTCCTGATTCCGGCTCATCTGACTATACGCTCTGGCTCCTGACTCGGCTTGTCTGACTACCAGCTCTGGTTCTGACTCCTGGCTTGTTATTTGACTTGTGGACTTTTTATTATTTTTTGCTATTAATAAAGGTCTGATTATTTTTGCACTTCTCGTCTCAGTCTGATTCCTGGCACCCTTACAGTATGTCACTGGATCTACTATAAGATCTTTCCATGGCATGCTTACAAGGTCCCATATTAACCAACTCCACACTTATCAAGGTTGTATTGTGGTAGCGCAAGTTCCACTATGCCCCTGGCGCTCTGTAAGTCCTCTGCGAGGTACTGATTGTTGGCTTCCTCTAGGGAATAACTCACCTGGGCCAGAGAGACTTTTAAGAGGGTTTCTGAGGATGTCTCCAATATAACATCTTGGGCAAGAGGCAATACAGGAATCTGTAGACCCTTAAAAGATCTCGGTGTTGGGAGCGTGGGAAACATGTCTAAGTCAGCCTCTATCTGCTCACAGGAAATCCACTTACCCTGCTCCAGCAGATTAGCCACATCCTCAAAAGCAAGGATCATGGGGGAGCTGGAGACATTCACCGTTACGCTCTGTATTGCTGTGAAGTGCCTTTCAGTATGCGGTTGTATCGCGGGATGTTGTACGTCTCATGACCGCTCCACAGGTGTCTCTACTCATTTGGTATGGAAGCTGAAGCCACCCTCCTCCACGGTCGGTAAGTGGACACTGTCAGCAAGCTGTCTAAATCTTAAGTTCATCAGCCGTCCTAGATCCTCAAGAAGTGTCACTGCCATGGTCAGATCCTCCTCCATAGTCTCCTGTGTCCAGACTGTTAGAGCACGGTTAGGCAAAAGGGACATCGTAGAGGCAGATGGAGTTCTCTCTTGTAAGTAGTAAAGCTATATAGCTGAGTAAAGCCGCAGGTCCAAGCGCACCTGGGATGTTAGGGTGGGGAAAATGTGGATATTCGCGTGTTAGGCCTCTATTCAACGTACATCAGTGAATAGTTTCAAAAAGCCATAGATATTGTTGTTCTGGGTGGATTATGAATAGTTCCCAAGATAATTATTGGATTAAGTTGACCTCTTTCAGAGTTTTAGAATTTCCAAACCGTCATGGCTGCCGCTTCTACAAATCTTAATATACCTACAAAAAGCTCTACTTGATCTTAAATTTATCCCATTAAAAAGGGGATCCATTTAACACAAACAATCATATCCCTGAATTCTGTTTCTAGCCAGAAATGTATCTAAATAATTTTTAAATGTATCTAAGGTATTAGCATTTACTACCTCCCCAGGTAATGAGTTATTTATTGCTCTTATAGTGAATACATGTTTACGTTGCAGGAGATTAAATCTACTTTCCTCCAGCCTTACATTGTGGCCTCTTGTCACAAAATTTTTCTTGGAATAAACAGAGCTTCTGCCATATCTGTATATGGGCCTTTAATATATTTATACAAAGTAAGCATGTCACCTCTCAAGCCCCTTTTTTTCTAGAGACATCAGACCCGGTTTGGCTAACCTCTCTAGCAGTGCCACTTTTTCTGATGCCATGTTATAATTATAAAGGATCATGCTTAGGTGACCTTTAGAAACACAGCTCAGAGAACCTAATAAAATGTACATTTCCAGTATACATGAAGAGATTTTACCGAACAGCCAGTTGAAATACTGCACTGTCCAGTTCATAATTTTATATATATACTGTATGTGTATTTGTGTTTGTATGTATGTATATGTATGTATGTTTGTATATATTGTTCTGTTGGATAAAAGCAATCCTCAGAGTTGGGGAACATTGTCAGAGCAGAAGGAAGCACATTTTCTTCCAGGATAACCTTGTACATGACTTGATTCATGCATCCTTCACAAAGATAAATCTCCCAGTTTCCAGGTCGGCAGATTGTACAATGTTAAATGTGGGCAGTGTGGTACTGCCCACTATGGCTAGGCTGGACAGACGAGGTTAATGACAGTGAACTTCGTCCGTCCACCAAATGATAAATGGAGTCTATTGCCTTAAACTTAAATAAAAAATAATGTAAATAAAAAAAACAAAAACAATTATATCTTTAAAATGACATTTCATTAAACACATATTTACATTTATTATTTAATAGGAATATTACAAAAACAATATCATATCCGTAGGGCTACGTAAATGAAGTATTTAAAGGAAAAATATAATATTAAACAATCCTATTGATTAAATTATTGTGCATACAGCGTTGTATTGATGGCAACTATGCTCAAATGGGTATAAAATAACAGTGAACAGTCAAATCAATAGAAACTAGAAACTCTTGCTCTTGAATTCTGGCCAAATCTGCTGTTAACTTGTACATATGTTCTTAGTGCATATAACCTTTTTTATAGATTGATTGTTAAACCACAGTCCCATACACAGACTTGACAATTTTACAGTTATCCTTCTTTGAATACAAGAAGAAAATGGAAAGCCCTCATGGTAAGTGCTCTGTTTTTAAGAGATAAATTAAACTCAAACAATCTTTTAAAGAAATTTAAAAACTGACATTTTCATCGTTAAATAGAAATGCTACTGTCTCTCTTAAGAAAATAACACATTTTGGGCTAGATTACAAGTAGATCGCTAAATATCGCTTTTGTGAACTTGATATAAGCGCTCCACTGAGTAATAATAGTGCACGCTAATGTGCGCTGGAATTACAAGTTGACAGCAATGCGAATGCGATCTTGCGTTCGCATTGCTGGTAAGCATTGCGCTCATGAGAACACGCGTCCATAGGCTCCAATGGGAGCCTTGTTTTCATACCATGACACACGGCATGAGAGCTATGCAGCGAAGGGGGTAAGTCACGCAGTGATGGCAGCCAATGTTAAATATATATGTATATGCTTACATAATATATATTTTTGAGCATAAACATATATATTTACAGGGAACACACAGTTCCCATACACTGCAATGTAACGGCACTTTTAAGTGTAATTTTTTTTCTAACACCCAACTTCTCGCCAACATTACCCCCAAAATACTGCCTAGTGCATTTATTTTTTAAGAAATAAAAATTCTGCTATCTTTGGCCTAGATTTAGAGTTCGGCGGTAGCCGTCAAAACCAGCGTTAGAGGCTCCTAACGCTGGTTTTGGGCGCCCGCTGGTATTTGGAGTCAGTGATTAAAGGGTCTAACGCTCACTTTTCAGCCGCGACTTTTCCATACCGCAGATCCCCCTACGCCATTTGCGTAGCCTATCTTTTCAATGGGATCTTTCTAACGCCGGTATTTAGAGTCGTTTCTGCAGTGAGCGTTAGAGCTCTAACGACAAGATTCCAGCCGCCTGAAAATAGCAGGAGTTAAGAGCTTTCTGGCTAACGCCGGTTTATAAAGCTCTTAACTACTGTACCCTAAAGTACACTAACACCCATAAACTACCTATGTACCCCTAAACCGAGCTCCCCCCACACCGCCGCCACTCGATTAAAATTTTTAACCCCTAATCTGCCGACCGCCACCTACGTTATACTTATGTACCCCTAATCTGCTGCCCCTAACCCCGCCGACCCCTGTATTATATTTATTCACCCCTAACCTGCCCCCCACAACGTCGCCGCCAGCTACTTACAATAATTAACCCCTAATCTTCCGACCGCAAATCGCCGCCACCTACGTTATCCCTATGTACCCCTAATCTGCTGCCCCTAACACCGCCGACCCCTATATTATATTTATTAACCCCTAATCTGCCCCCCTCAACGTCGCCGACACCTGCCTACACTTATTAACCCCTAATCTGCCGAGCGGGCCTGAGCGCTACTATAATAAAGTTATTAACCCCTAATCCGCCTCACTAACCCTATCATAAATAGTATTAACCCCTAATCTGCCCTCCCTAACATCGCCGACACCTACCTTCAATTATTAACCCCTAAACTTCCGATCGGAGCTCACCGCTATTCTAATAAATGGATTAACCCCTAAAGCTAAGTCTAACCCTAACACTAACACCCCCCTAAGTTAAATATAATTTTTATCTAACGAAATAAATTAACTCTTATTAAATAACTTATTCCTATTTAAAGCTAAATACTTACCTGTAAAATAAATCCTAATATAGCTACAATATAAATTATAATTATATTATAGCTATTTTAGGATTAATATTTATTTTACAGGCAACTTTGTAATTATTTTAACCAGGTACAATAGCTATTAAATAGTTAAGAACTATTTAATAGTTACCTAGTTAAAATAATAACAAATTTACCTGTAAAATAAATCCTAACCTAAGTTATAATTAAACCTAACACTACCCTATCAATAAAATAATTAAATAAACTACCTACAATTACCTACAATTAACCTAACACTACACTATCAATAAATAAATTAAACACAATTGCTACAAATAAATACAATTAAATAAACTAGCTAAAGTACAAAAAATAAAAAAGAACTAAGTTACAGAAAATAAAAAAATATTTACAAACATAAGAAAAATATTACAACAATTTTAAACTAATTACACCTACTCTAAGCCCCCTAATAAAATAACAAAGACCCCCAAAATAAAAAATTCCCTACCCTATTCTAAATTAAAAAAGTTACAAGCTCTTTTACCTTACCAGCCCTGAACAGGGCCCTTTGCGGGGCATGCCCCAAGAATTTCAGCTCTTTTGCCTGTAAAAGAATAAATACAATACCCCCCCCCCAACATTACAACCCACCACCCACATACCCCTAATCTAACCCAAACCCCCCTTAAATAAACCTAACACTAAGCCCCTGAAGATCTTCCTACCTTGTCTTCACCATCCAGGTATCACCGATCCGTCCTGGCTCCAAGATCTTCATCCAACCCAAGCGGGGGTTGGCGATCCATAATCCGGTCCAGAAGAGGCTCCAAAGTCTTCCTCCTATCCGGCAAGAAGAGGACATCCGGACTGGCAAACATCTTCTCCAAGCGGCATCTTCGATCTTCTTCCATCCGGTGCGGAGCGGGTCCATCTTGAAGCAGGCGACGCGGATCCATCCTCTTCTTCCGATGTCTCCCGACTAATGACGGTTCCTTTAAGGGACGTCATCCAAGATGGCGTCCCTCGAATTCCGATTGGCTGATAGGATTCTATCAGCCAATCGGAATTAAGGTAGGAATTTTCTGATTGGCTGATGGAATCAGCCAATCAGAATCAAGTTCAATCCGATTGGCCGATCCCATCAGCCAATCAGATTGAGCTCGCATTCTATTGGCTGATCGGAACAGCCAATAGAATGCGAGCTCAATCTGATTGGCTGATTGGATCAGCCAATTGGATTGAACTTGATTCTGATTGGCTGATTCCATCAGCCAATCAGAAAATTCCTACCTTAATTCCGATTGGCTGATAGAATCCTATCAGCCAATCGGAATTCGAGGGACGCCATCTTGGATGACGTCCCTTAAAGGAACCGTCATTAGTCGGGAGACATCGGAAGAAGAGGATGGATCCGCGTCGCCTGCTTCAAGATGGACCCGCTCCGCACCGGATGGAAGAAGATCGAAGATGCCGCTTGGAGAAGATGTTTGCCGGTCCGGATGTCCTCTTCTTGCCGGATAGGAGGAAGACTTTGGAGCCTCTTCTGGACCGGATTATGGATCGCCAACCCCCGCTTGGGTTGGATGAAGATCTTGGAGCCAGGACGGATCGGTGATACCTGGATGGTGAAGACAAGGTAGGAAGATCTTCAGGGGCTTAGTGTTAGGTTTATTTAAGGGGGGTTTGGGTTAGATTAGGGGTATGTGGGTGGTGGGTTGTAATGTTGGGGGGGGGGTATTGTATTTATTCTTTTACAGGCAAAAGAGCTGAAATTCTTGGGGCATGCCCCGCAAAGGGCCCTGTTCAGGGCTGGTAAGGTAAAAGAGCTTGTAACTTTTTTAATTTAGAATAGGGTAGGGAATTTTTTATTTTGGGGGGCTTTGTTATTTTATTAGGGGGCTTAGAGTAGGTGTAATTAGTTTAAAATTGTTGTAATATTTTTCTTATGTTTGTAAATATTTTTTTATTTTCTGTAACTTAGTTCTTTTTTATTTTTTGTACTTTAGCTAGTTTATTTAATTGTATTTATTTGTAGCAATTGTGTTTAATTTATTTATTGATAGTGTAGTGTTAGGTTAATTGTAGGTAATTGTAGGTAGTTTATTTAATTATTTTATTGATAGGGTAGTGTTAGGTTTAATTATAACTTAGGTTAGGATTTATTTTACAGGTAAATTTGTTATTATTTTAACTAGGTAACTATTAAATAGTTCTTAACTATTTAATAGCTATTGTACCTGGTTAAAATAATTACAAAGTTGCCTGTAAAATAAATATTAATCCTAAAATAGCTATAATATAATTATAATTTATATTGTAGCTATATTAGGATTTATTTTACAGGTAAGTATTTAGCTTTAAATAGGAATAAGTTATTTAATAAGAGTTAATTTATTTCGTTAGATAAAAATTATATTTAACTTAGGGGGGTGTTAGTGTTAGGGTTAGACTTAGCTTTAGGGGTTAATCCATTTATTAGAATAGCGGTGAGCTCCGATCGGAAGTTTAGGGGTTAATAATTGAAGTTAGGTGTCGGCGATGTTAGGGAGGGCAGATTAGGGGTTAATACTATTTATGATAGGGTTAGTGAGGCGGATTAGGGGTTAATAACTTTATTATAGTAGCGCTCAGGTCCGCTCGGCAGATTAGGGGTTAATAAGTGTAGGCAGGTGGAGGCGACGTTGTGGGGGGCAGATTAGGGGTTAATAAATATAACATAGGGGTCGGCGATGTTAGGGCAGCAGATTAGGGGTACATAGGGATAACGTAGGTGGCGGCGTTTTACGGAGCGGCAGATTAGGGGTTAAAAAAAATATGCAGGGGTCAGCGATAGCGGGGGCGGCAGATTAGGGGTTAATAAGTGTAAGATTAGGGGTGTTTAGACTCGGGGTACATGTTAGGGTGTTAGGTGCAGACGTAGGAAGTGTTTCCCCATAGGAATCAATGGGGCTGCGTTAGGAGCTGAACGCTGCTTTTTTGCAGGTGTTAGGTTTTTTTTCAGCTCAAACAGCCCCATTGTTTCCTATGGGAGAATCGTGCACGAGCACGTTTTTGAGGCCGGCCGCGTCCGTAAGCAACTCTGGTATCGAGAGTTGCTTTTGCGGTAAAAATGCTCTACGCTCCTTTTTTGGAGCCTAACGCAGCATTTGTTTTAACTCTCGATACCAGAGTTAAATTTATGGTGCGGCCAGAAAAAAGCCCGCGGAGCGTTAACAGCCCTTTTACCGCCGAACTCCAAATCTAGGCCTTTATTTTTTAATAAAATACACTACACTGTATTTTGGGGCACATTTAAAAAATTAACCAGAGATCCGTTCTCTGGTTAATTTTATAAGCGCTAATTACCACCATGAGCTTGCGGTAGCAATAACCAACCACTTGTGAATTTGTCCGTTTGCGGGCATGCCATAATTTAGTGCTTTACTTGTAATCTAGCCTTTTATGTATTAAACTAGCAGTGCTCAATTTCACATTTTTTATTTAAATTTTATAAAAATTTATTTGAATTAGGAGATTAAAATTGAGTTTAAACTATAGCATTTTTATTGTGGGGATTAAAAGCATATTTTTAAATTTATATAAGAGCTAATAGTAAATGTTTGAACACATTATATTGCATTAAAATTAATTAAAATGAGAGCGATTTCATGAACAATACGGTATACCATAGACACATATTTATATGGCATAGGTGCATTATGTATGTATATAAAAATGCTCAAAAGAAGAAAGGACTGTGTTTATACTTAAAGGGACACTGAACCCAAATTTTTTCTTTTGTGATTCAGATAGAGCATGCAATTTTAAGCAACTTTCTAATTTACTCCTATTATCAATTTTTCTTCGTTCTCTTGCTATCTTTATTTGAAAAAGAAGGCATCTAAGCTTTTTTTTTTGGTTGAGCACTCTGGACAGCACTTGTTTATTGGTGGATACATTTATCCACCAATCAGCAAGGACAACCCAGGTTGTTCACCAAAAATGGGCCGACATCTAAACTTACATTCTTGCATTTCAAATAAAGATTCCAAGAGAATGAGGAAAAATTGATAATAGGAATAAATTAGAAAGTTGCTTAAAATGTCATGCTCTATCTGAATCACAAAAGAAAAAAATTGGGTTCAGTGTCCATTTAAAGGGACATTCCTGCCAAAATTGGAATCCACATGGAAGCATTTCAGCTTTGAATAGAAGCATTTTTGTAATATACATGAATTAGCTAAAATGCTTCTAATAAAAACTATAGCTGTTTCAAAAGTGTATTTAAGTATGCACCGTGCACCAGTATTTTAACCCTTTGAGTGCTAAGCACTTTCCCACCTGGGTGCTAAGGTGATTTAAGTTTTTTTTTAAAATTATTATTTTTTTTTTTTTTTTTTTTTTACTTTTGTATTTTTTTTTTTCAGTTCTCTAAGACTTACACCGTTGGAAAGTTTAGGCAATTACCTTTCCAACGCTGGGTCTTGGGGGTCTGTAGCTGCTTAGATGCCTGAGATACAGGCATCTAAGCAGCATGCCCCCTTTCCCTATACTTTGTATTGTACATTTTTAATAAAGTTGCGTGGTAACGTCATCACGTCATTGCGCGTGACGTCACCGAGCAAAACGTGAAGCCCCGGCGATGCCTGTCGGGTAGGAGCGGGTGGGAGCTCCCAGATCTCCCTCAAGGTGGGAGAGTTCTAGCGGCGGCTCTGAGCCATCATTAGCACCAGAGTGGGAATCCCTGTGACGGCTCAGGCTTAGTTTTTAAGATGCTGGTGCACTGAGACTATCTAGTTATGCTTCACATGCACGTGCATAGAAAAATGTTAACACTAAAGCAGTCATAACTTTTACTAGAAGCATTTTTAGCAATACATGAATATTGCAAATATGTTTCTATCTAAAGATGTAATTCATCTATGTGCATTTGTATTTTGACCGGAATGTCCCTTTAACACACTAAGACCCATATTACAAGTAGAGCACTAAATATAGTTCGGGGAGCGCTATCACTAACGCTGGACCACCCTAGAATTAGCGAGCAAATTGATATTATAAGTCCTTGGTAAAACAGATTTTATCAGAGAAGGTTTAGGGTTAGATTACGAGTGAAGCACTATCGTTAGAGCGAGGAGCGTAAACGTGATCGCGAGATTGCAGTGCTCTTTACTCTCAAATCCATATTACAAGTAACATGCTGGGAATTTGTTTGCGTGACTCATTTTAATTTGCACTTCCAATATTCTCTATGCGTTGAGCAATAATGTGCTCTTGTATTACAAATTGAAAGTTAATGCGATCACTTGAACACTATCACATTTACCGCTCAAACTTTTTACTTTTAAAGAGTTTGTCTGCAGGAAAGAGATGCACTAAACTATACTATTAACGCCTAAACCACCACACACCCCACTGCAAAGTAACCCACTAACATCTAAATCCCCTAACCTACCACCCCCTAAGTTCCTCTAAATCAGACTAACCTTACCTTTGTAAAATAAAAAAAATGTACCTGAAAAAAAAACCCAAACAACTAACATTACTTAAAAAATAAGAAAAACTACCATTACATTACTTACTCTTTTAAGAGCAATGCCAAGCCAAATGCTCTTTTCAGGGCACTTTTTAGAGAAGTTTTGTTACATTTACTTTTTTTTTGGGGGGGGGGGGGGTTACTGGTAGAGGTTTTTTGTCGGGGGGATGGTTTAAAGAAAAAGTGCTAAGACACTTTAGGGCAATGCCTTACAAAAGGCCCTTTAATGGGCTATATTTGTAGTTTAGTGTTAAAATAGTTTTTTTATTTTGGGTTGTTTTTTTTATTTTAGAATAGGCATAACTCTTTTTTTATTTTTGTTTGTTATTTTTTGAAATGGTAGGTTTTTATTTTCTTTAATGGTAGGTTTTTATTTTTTGTAATGGTAGGTTTTTATATTTTTTAAGTAATGGTAGTTAATTTCTTTAGTAATGTAGCTTTTTTGTTTATTTTTAAGTAATGGTAGTTTTTTTTTTTTAAAGGTAAGTTCATTTTTTTCTACTTTTTCAGGTATTTTTAAATTTTTTTTTAAAGTAAATTAGGCTTTTTGTTTTGTAAAGGTAAGGATAGTCTATTTTGGGGTAACTTAGGGGATGCTGAGTTTAGATTTTTTTGGGTTACTTTGTGATGGGGTGTGTGGCAGTTTAGGGGTTAATAGTGTAGAAGGATAGTTTGCGATGTGGGGGGTTGTGGTTTAGGGGTTAAAAGTGTAGTGGGGACTTTGTATGAATATGGGTGTTAAGCATTTTTTCCCTTTTCTCTCTCCATTGAAGTCAAAGGGCTCCATGTATGAAGCAGCGTAAACTGCTCCGGAGCCCTTGAGGGGCAGGCTTACCGCAATATAAGAAGCATCGGTCATTAGACTGCTGCGCCTTACACTGGAGGCGAAGAGAAATCAATGACAGCTCGCTTGCTAACTCTCAGCGTTTGACCGGCCCATCTCTCACAGGATTGGTCTCATGAGTGCCAGGGCGGGCATTACACACTCAACAGAGTGTGTAATGCTGCATACAGGCAAGCGGATGAACAGATCCGCTGCCCATATGCAGCGAAGAGGTGCGGACAGCTTCTCATTAATACATAGAGCCCAATGGCAGAGTACGGTATTCTAAGGTCTGCTCTTTGTGCGAGATGGGTCAAGTGATAAACATTTACTTTCAACTTGTAATGCGAGCGCTACCTGACTCGCTCAAAGAGCAGAAGTCGAGAGGTGTTAGCATTCTAGTGGGAGCGGTAATTGCCACTCCACTCATAATCTAGGCATTATTGTGGTTGAAATCTCTTTCGCGCACCCATTACTTTTGATCGATATTGCAACTGCACTAAATATCACTCATATTACAAGCTGAAAGTTATGAGTTGCACTTAATGGAAAGCCAAAATAGCTCTAGATGAATTTGCGCAACTTGAAGTAAAGTGTTAGGGTTAAAATAAAAGTTTCACAAAACACATGTAAAACGTATTTCAATAAAGTATTACACTCATACATAAACAGTTTTAATAAAGAATAGCAGTTTAATATTGATTTTTTTTTAAAAGAGTTAAAAAGAAAAAACAGAATTTATGTTTACCTGATAAATTACTTTCTCCAACGGTGTGTCCGGTCCACGGCGTCATCCTTACTTGTGGGATATTCTCTTCCCCAACAGGAAATGGCAAAGAGCCCAGCAAAGCTGGTCACATGATCCCTCCTAGGCTCCGCCTTCCCCAGTCATTCGACCGACGTAAAGGAGGAATATTTGCATAGGAGAAATCATATGATACCGTGGTGACTGTAGTTAAAGAAAATAAATTATCAGACCTGATTAAAAAACCAGAGCGGGCCGTGGACCGGACACACCGTTGGAGAAAGTAATTTATCAGGTAAACATAAATTCTGTTTTCTCCAACATAGGTGTGTCCGGTCCACGGCGTCATCCTTACTTGTGGGAACCAATACCAAAGCTTTAGGACACGGATGAAGGGAGGGAGCAAATCAGGTCACCTAGATGGAAGGCACCACGGCTTGCAAAACCTTTCTCCCAAAAATAGCCTCAGAAGAAGCAAAAGTATCAAATTTGTAAAATTTAGTAAAAGTGTGCAGTGAAGACCAAGTCGCTGCCTTACATATCTGATCAACAGAAGCCTCGTTCTTGAAGGCCCATGTGGAAGCCACAGCCCTAGTGGAATGAGCTGTGATTCTTTCAGGAGGCTGCCGTCCGGCAGTCTCGTAAGCCAATCTGATGATGCTTTTAAGCCAAAAGGAGAGAGAGGTAGAAGTTGCTTTTTGACCTCTCCTTTTACCAGAGTAAACAACAAACAAGGAAGATGTTTGTCTAAAATCCTTTGTAGCATCTAAATAGAATTTTAAAGCACGAACTACATCCAAATTGTGCAACAAACGTTCCTTCTTTGAAACTGGATTCGGACACAAAGAAGGCACGACTATCTCCTGGTTAATGTTTTTGTTAGAAACAACTTTCGGAAGAAAACCAGGTTTAGTACGCAAAACCACCTTATCTGCATGGAACACCAGATAAGGAGGAGAACACTGCAGAGCAGATAATTCTGAAACTCTTCTAGCAGAAGAAATTGCAACCAAAAACAAAACTTTCCAAGATAATAACTTAATATCAACGGAATGTAAGGGTTCAAACGGAACCCCCTGAAGAACTGAAAGAACTAAATTGAGACTCCAAGGAGGAGTCAAAGGTTTGTAAACAGGCTTGATTCTAACCAGAGCCTGAACAAAGGCTTGAACATCTGGCACAGCTGCCAGCTTTTTGTGAAGTAACACAGATAAGGCAGAAATCTGTCCCTTCAAAGAACTTGCAGATAATCCTTTCTCCAAACCTTCTTGAAGAAAGGATAGAATCTTAGGAATTTTTATCTTGTCCCAAGGGAATCCTTTAGATTCACACCAACAGATATATTTTTTCCATATTTTGTGGTAGATTTTTCTAGTTACAGGCTTTCTGGCCTGAACAAGAGTATCAATGACAGAATCTGAGAACCCTCGCTTTGATAAGATCAAGCGTTCAATCTCCAGGCAGTCAGTTGGAGTGAGACCAGATTCGGATGTTCGAACGGACCTTGAACAAGAAGGTCCCGTCTCAAAGGTAGCTTCCATGGTGGAGCCGATGACATATTCACCAGGTCTGCATACCAAGTCCTGCGTGGCCACGCAGGAGCTATCAAGATCACCGATGCCCTCTCCTGATTGATCCTGGCTACCAACCTGGGAATGAGAGGAAACGGCGGGAATACATAAGCTAGTTTGAAGGTCCAAGGTGCTACTAGTGCATCTACTAGAGTCGCCTTGGGATCCCTGGATCTGGACCCGTAGCAAGGAACCTTGAAGTTCTGACGAGAGGCCATCAGATCCATGTCTGGAATGCCCCACAACTGAGTAATTTGGGCAAAGATTTCCGGATGGAGTTCCCACTCCCCCGGATGAAATGTCTGACGACTCAGAAAATCCGCTTCCCAATTTTCCACTCCTGGGATGTGGATTGCAGACAAGTGGCAGGAGTGAGTCTCCGCCCATTGAATGATTTTGGTCACTTCTTCCATCGCCAGGGAACTCCTTGTTCCCCCCTGATGGTTGATGTACGCAACAGTCGTCATGTTGTCTGATTGAAACCGTATGAATTTGGCCTTTGCTAGCTGAGGCCAAGCCTTGAGAGCATTGAATATCGCTCTCAGTTCCAGAATATTATCGGGAGAAGAGATTCTTCCCGAGACCAAAGACCCTGAGCTTTCAGGGGTCCCCAGACCGCGCCCCAGCCCACCAGACTGGCGTCGGTCGTGACAATGACCCACTCTGGTCTGCGGAAGCTCATCCCCTGTGACAGGTTGTCCAGGGACAGCCACCAACGGAGTGAATCTCTGGTCCTCTGATCTACTTGTATCGTCGGAGACAAGTCTGTATAATCCCCATTCCACTGACTGAGCATGCACAGTTGTAATGGTCTTAGATGAATTCGCGCAAAAGGAACTATGTCCATTGCCGCTACTATCAAACCTATTACTTCCATGCACTGCGCTATGGAAGGAAGAGGAACAGAATGAAGTACTTGACAAGAGTTTAGAATTTTTGATTTTCTGGCCTCTGTCAGAAAAATCCTCATTTCTAAGGAGTCTATTATTGTTCCCAAGAAGGGAACCCTTGTTGACGGAGATAGAGAACTTTTTTCTACGTTCACTTTCCACCCGTGAGATCTGAGAAAGGCCAGGACAATGTCCGTGTGAGCCTTTGCTTGTGGAAGGGACGACGCTTGAATCAGAATGTCGTCCAAGTAAGGTACTACTGCAATGCCCCTTGGTCTTAGCACCGCTAGAAGGGACCCTAGTACCTTTGTGAAAATTCTTGGAGCAGTGGCTAATCCGAACGGAAGTGCCACAAACTGGTAATGCTTGTCCAGGAATGCGAACCTTAGGAACCGATGATGTTCCTTGTGGATAGGAATATGTAGATACTCATCCTTTAAATCCACCGTGGTCATAAATTGACCTTCCTGGATGGAAGGAAGAATTGTTCGAATGGTTTCCATTTTGAACGATGGAACCTTGAGAAACTTGTTTAGGATCTTGAGATCTAAGATTGGTCTGAATGTTCCCTCTTTTTTGGGAACTACGAACAGATTGGAGTAGAACCCCATCCCTTGTTCTCCTAATGGAACAGGATGAATCACTCCCATTTTTAACAGGTCTTCTACACAATGTAAGAATGCCTGTTTTTTTATGTGGTCTGAAGACAATTGAGACCTGTGGAACCTCCCCCTTGGGGGAAGCCCCTTGAATTCCAGAAGATAACCTTGGGAGACTATTTCTAGCGCCCAAGGATCCAGAACATCTCTTGCCCAAGCCTGAGCGAAGAGAGAGAGTCTGCCCCCCACCAGATCCGGTCCCGGATCGGGGGCCAACATCTCATGCTGTCTTGGTAGCAGTGGCAGGTTTCTTGGCCTGCTTTCCTTTGTTCCAGCCTTGCATTGGCCTCCAGGCTGGCTTGGCTTGAGAAGTATTACCCTCTTGCTTAGAGGACGTAGCACTTGGGGCTGGTCCGTTTCTGCGAAAGGGACGAAAATTAGGTTTATTTTTGGCCTTGAAAGACCTATCCTGAGGAAGGGCGTGGCCCTTGCCCCCAGTGATATCAGAAATAATCTCTTTCAAGTCAGGGCCAAACAGCGTTTTCCCCTTGAAAGGAATGTTAAGCAATTTGTTCTTGGAAGACGCATCCGCTGACCAAGATTTTAGCCAAAGCGCTCTGCGCGCCACAATAGCAAACCCAGAATTTTTCGCCGCTAATCTAGCCAATTGCAAAGTGGCGTCTAGGGTGAAAGAGTTAGCCAATTTGAGAGCATGAATTCTGTCCAAAATCTCCTCATAAGAAGAATCTTTATTGAGCGCCTTTTCTAGTTCATCGAACCAGAAACACGCTGCTGTAGTGACAGGAACAATGCATGAAATTGGTTGTAGAAGATAACCTTGCTGAACAAACATCTTTTTAAGCAAACCCTCTAATTTTTTATCCATAGGATCTTTGAAAGCACAACTATCTTCTATGGGTATAGTGGTGCGTTTGTTTAGAGTAGAAACCGCCCCCTCGACCTTGGGGACTGTCTGCCATAAGTCCTTTCTGGGGTCGACCATAGGAAACAATTTCTTAAATATAGGGGGAGGGACGAAAGGTATGCCGGGCCTTTCCCATTCTTTATTTACAATGTCCGCCACCCGCTTGGGTATAGGAAAAGCTTCGGGGGGCCCCGGGACCTCTAGGAACTTGTCCATTTTACATAATTTCTCTGGAATGACCAAATTCTCACAATCATCCAGAGTAGATAACACCTCCTTAAGCAGGGCGCGGAGATGTTCCAATTTAAATTTAAATGTAATCACATCAGGTTCAGCTTGTTGAGAAATTTTCCCTGAATCTGAAATCTCTCCCTCAGACAAAACCTCCCTGGCCCCCTCAGACTGGTGTAGGGGCACTTCAGAACCAATATCATCAGCGTCCTCATGCTCTTCAGTATTTTCTAAAACAGAGCAGTCGCGCTTTCGCTGATAAGTGGGCATTTTGGCTAAAATGTTTTTGATAGAATTATCCATTACAGCCGTTAATTGTTGCATAGTAAGGAGTATTGGCGCACTAGATGTACTAGGGGCCTCCTGTGTGGGCAAGACTGGCGTAGACGAAGGAGGGGATGATGCAGTACCATGCTTACTCCCCTCACTTGAGGAATCATCTTGGGCATCATTTTCTCTAAATTTTGTGTCACATAAATCACATCTATTTAAATGAGAAGGAACCTTGGCTTCCCCACATACAGAACACAGTCTATCTGGTAGTTCAGACATGTTAAACAGGCATAAACTTGATAACAAAGTACAAAAAACGTTTTAAAATAAAACCGTTACTGTCACTTTAAATTTTAAACTGAACACACTTTATTACTGCAAATGTGAAAAAGTATGAAGGAATTGTTCAAAATTCACCAAAATTTCACCACAGTGTCTTAAAGCCTTAAAAGTATTGCACACCAAATTTGAAAGCTTTAACTCTTAAAATAACGGAACCGGAGCCGTTTTTATATTTAACCCCTTTACAGTCCCTGGTATCTGCTTTGCTGAGACCCAACCAAGCCCAAAGGGGAATACGATACCAAATGACGCCTTCAGAAAGTCTTTTCTGTGTATCAGAGCTCCTCACACATGCATCTGCATGTCATGCTTCCTAAAAACAAGTGCGCAATAGAGGCGCGAAAATGAGGCTCTGCCTATGATTAGGGAAAGCCCCTAGAGGATAAGGTGTCCAATACAGTGCCTGCCGGTTATTTTACATAATTCCCAAGAATAAAATAATTCCTCAAAGCTATGAAGTATAAAATATGTTTATATATCAATCGTTTTAGCCCAGAAAATGTCTACAGTCTTAAAAGCCCTTGTGAAGCCCTTTTTTTCTTATGTAATAAAAATGGCTTACCGGATCCCATAGGGAAAATGACAGCTTCCAGCATTACATCGTCTTGTTAGAAATGTGTCATACCTCAAGCAGCAAAATTCTGCTCACTGTTTCCCCCAACTGAAGTTAATTCCTCTCAACAGTCCTGTGTGGAAACAGCCATCGATTTTAGTAACGGTTGCTAAAATCATTTTCCTCTTACAAACAGAAATCTTCATCACCTTTCTGTTTCAGAGTAAATAGTACATACCAGCACTATTTTAAAATAACAAACTCTTGATTGAATAATAAAAACTACAGTTAAACACCAAAAAACTCTAAGCCATCTCCGTGGAGATGTTGCCTGTACAACGGCAAAGAGAATGACTGGGGAAGGCGGAGCCTAGGAGGGATCATGTGACCAGCTTTGCTGGGCTCTTTGCCATTTCCTGTTGGGGAAGAGAATATCCCACAAGTAAGGATGACGCCGTGGACCGGACACACCTATGTTGGAGAAATGGTATATGACAGTTTGACTGGGAAGAGCTCAAAGGTGTGTGTGTATATATATATATATATAAATATATGAATAAATATTTATATGTGTGTATGTATACATGTCTATATACTTGTATATACTGTATGTGTATTTGTTTATATGTGAATATGTATGTGCACATATACATGCAGATATACACATACAGGGGCCTATCTATCAAGCTCCGAATGGAGCTTGATGCCCCCATAAACAGCAGTTATGAAGCAGCGGTCACAAAGACCGCTGCTTCATAACCCTGTCCGCGTGTTCTGAGCAGGCGGACAGGAATCGCAACAATTCAACCCGATCGAGTACGATCGGGTTGATTGACACCCCCTGCTGGTGGCCCATTGGCCGCGAGTCTGCAGGGGGCGGCGTTACACCAGCAGCTCTTGTGAGCTGCTGGTGCAATGTTAAATGCGGAGAGCGTATAGCTCTCCGCATTTAGCGAGGTCTTGCGGACCTGATCCGCACTGTCAGATCAGGTCCGCAAGACCTTTGATAAATTGGGGCCACAGTATATACACATACAGTATATACACTTAAATATACACTTCCCAGTTGTGATAAATTTTATAATGTATTGGCAGACAGCAAGGAGCTAGAACAAGAATACCGACTTTATTCAGCAGCATCCAAACTAAGCATAACTATTGAACTTAAAATATAACACAAAGCATACATCATTATTACATCTTCCCCTTTAAATATGAAACACTCAATATGAGACAAAGTTTTCCCAAATTTTTGGTTTAATAGCTCGACCATAATGAGAGAAAGTAACTGCTGGCTCACTAGTGATCAGTTTTTTTACTTTCTCAAATGTCTTTTCCATATTTGCATCCCAAGACCAAATAGCATCCCTTTGTAGCAATGCACATAGTGGGGCTGTCAGTTGAGTGAGGCCCTGAGAAAACTTGGATAGATAATTGAAAATGCCTAATGATGTCTCTAGTTCCTTCCTGGAGGATGGGACCTTCATGCTAATAACTGCTGTTGTCTTCTTTGGATCAGGCTTTAAGCCCTCTTTGGTTAGAAGGTGTTCAAAATATGTAACTTCTTCTACCCCAATTTGCATTTTGTTTGGCTTGAGTTTAAGATTTTTCTACTGATACCGCTTGAGTAAGGCAATAAGGTTTTTGTCATGTTCTGTACGATCCTTTCCATAAACCAGCAAATAATCAATTATTACTTCAACACCATGTAGACCAGCAATCAATTCATGTGATTTCTTTTGAAATATCTCCTGAGCAGAAGCTATGCCAATGAGAGTGGAGGGCCCTCTAGTGGGCCAGTAACAACATTAAGGGATTACCAACTTGAAGTCTGGAGAATGCTAGGGTGTTTTTGTTACAATGTTGCAGGCGAGGAGGCGGTGTTTTGTGCTTACCTTTATAGGGTCCTGCAGCAGTGTATCCGGCCTCTTTCTGTTCCAGACTTTGAGGAGAAAGTTTTTCTTTGTTCAGGGCTTGAATGATGGAGAGATCTAGAAGGAAGTCGGTGCCTCCCAAGCGCTTTAGGGAGGTTGTGGAGGTCGCAGCAAGGAAGAAGGGACCTGCAATGCAGAGAGAGGAGGACATGTCAGATGATGCGGTACCCCCCACACCCCAAAAACCCCCACCTAGCAGGAGTTTCAATAAAGGGAAAGGGCCTAAGAGAGGTGGGGGAGGTGGACCTAGCACTGGTAGTAAGGCCCAAACTAGTGTGGGGCACCATTTAACCATGGGCCATGATGTAAGTTGTAGTACACCTTCCCCTGTGTTACCCCGTGTTTGTTTATCCCCCAGGGGGAGGCAGGTTGCCAGGGGGAGCAGGGGGGCTTGGAGGGGCTTGCTGAGGGCCCGGTATAGGCAGTGGGGCCTGAGAAGGAGGGGGGCCTAACGTCAGGGGCAGGTCATGCCCTCAATTATGGGCCTGGGGAGCCAAGGGCATTAGATGGGGCGCTAGGCCTAGCGCCTGCAGTATTGCCCGTTCTCCCGCCGGCTGCCATGGCGGCGGTTCTGGCCCTGGCCCAATCCCTTGCCACGGTTGTGGGGCCATCTGCACAGGGCCGGACTGGTATGGCTGCAGTGGCGGCCGGAGGGAGCATGGAGGACCGTGGTCCGATTGCAGAGTGTGCAGCAGGCCCTCCCTCCACAGATGGCGGCTCTCGCGAGAGTTCCTCCTCACGTGCTTCCAGTGAGGATCGCGGCCCCCATCTTGGAGGGAGGGATGAAGGAGCAGAAGGAGGGCCGCGCGACCGGAGCAGCCCAGGTAACTTGGGGAGGCTCCGGTTCGCGGGGGGGGGGGGGCTCCGGCGGCCACAGGGAGGGTCCAGGGGGCCTCAGGGCGCTTACCTGGGTTGTCGGGTGCGGCGCTAGCGGAGGATGGAGCGATAAGGCCCGGAACAAGTGCGCATGCGCAGAGGCAGGCTGGTGCGCATGTTGCGAGGGCTGAAGTGATGCAGGGGGCGGTTAGGCCCGGGACAAGCGCGCAGGCGCAGAGGACAGGAGGAGTGCATGTGGAGAGGGCTGAGGCAAATGATAGGGCGAGTAGGCCCGGAACCAGCACTCTTGCGCAAAGGGAGCTGAGGGCACATGTGGAAAACAGGAATGGCATGCAAGCTGTGAATGTGGGAATGCAGCAGCGGGGGAGCTTAGCAGGAGAGCATGTGGGGATGACACGGGCTGGGAACACAAGGCAATTTGTGGGAAGTATGCATGGTGCTGCGTGTGAGGCTCCTATGAACACACAGGGCTTGGTAAACAGGGATGGAATGCATGACAACCAGGGAGTGTGTATGGAGGAAATGATAAGAAGGGCTGTTCAAGCAGCTATGAGTGACGCAGGTATGATGGCCCGTCCTGGGTTCTGTGACAACGCCCAGGGGGGTCCTGTTCAAGAGGCAATTATTTCTAGGGCAGTGGCAAACGCACTGGGCATGAATACAAGGGGGGTGCAGACTGGGGCTAGGATGGGGGCCTCAGTCGGGGACCCTCCAGTGAACCAGATGTCTCCCCAAGTTGCTTTGTCTCCCCAGGTTACATCAGCAGCAGAGATGAGGACACCAGCTGGATCATCCAGTGCGCTGGTGGTGGCGGGGCCCAGCAGGGAACAGCAGAAGGAGGCTGACCCAGTCCAGATGGCAGCGGCGGACGCCGACAGACCTGCAGTGGGTGAGTCCTTTGTTCTAAACACTACACACGCTGACACTGACACTTCTTCTAGCGGGTCAGGTTCTGAGAGTGGGGAGGACCTAGGGCTAGTGGGAAAAGGGCAGCGTAGGATGTTTAGATGGATCAAAAAGATGGCAGCGAATCAGGCGAAGGGGAGGTCTGTAGGTGCAGGGCAGGCAGAGGGGATAGCGGGGCCTTCAGGGACGGGCCCGAATATGCCCTTGGAGTCACCAATCCCGCGCAAAGTGGCGGCACAGAGAGACACGTATCCCTGCCTGGTGCACTCCCTTTACGGCCATCTCAAGGCTAAAATTATTAAAAAAATTCAGGAGGGACGTTACGTCAATATTTTTGAGCTCTCACTGGATGCATTCAGGGCCAAAGAGCGGGCCCTGGATGGATCCGGTCCGAAACGGGTGCGTAGGCCAGAAACCTATGAAGAATGGTTGAAATGCTTCAGGGTCCTGGTGTCCTGTTATGTGGATAGGTGGCCCTTACAGGGGCACAACTTGTTCAAATACCAGGAAACGATTGAAGACATCCATGTCAGGTTTAAGGAGGGCGCATGGCAGGAGTACGACATGGCCTTCAGGAGAAAGATGGTTGGCAACCATCTGCTTCATTTTGGGACACAGGATATGCATCTGTGGTCCAAATTGGGCTTGGAGGGGCCATCCCCCCTTCCCTCCCCTGTGCGTCAGGCGCAGGGGCGGGTTGGGCAGAAGCAAGGTAGAAGGGGTAGAGAGTGCTGGAAATTCCAGGACAGATTGTGCGACAGAGGGAGCAGCTGTTCCTTTCGGCACATATGCAAGCACTGCGGGGGGCCCCACCCAGGTGTGGAATGCGGAAAAAGAAAAGAGCAGGGACAGGCCAGACCGGCCATTAAGCCGGGAACTGGAGTTAAGGGCCCCAACACCGCTCAATCTGGCAGCCATGATGCCATGGCTGGCCGATTACCCGGACCAGGAGTCAGCGGTGCTGCTCTGGGACGGGCTGGGTGTGGGCTTCCAGATACCAGTGCGGGGTCTGGTTGTGGGGTCGGGGTTTCATAGGAACCTGAAGACGGCCTATGAGTTCCCACAGGTAGTGAGGGACAAACTGGCTAAGGAGGTTGCGATGGGCCGGGTGTCCGGCCCATTTACCGTTATGCCCATAGCCGACCTAGTGGTCTCCCCCCTGGGGGTTGTACCTAAAAAAGAGGTAGGAAAGTTCAGGTTGATTCATCACCTGTCCTTCCCTAAGGGCGCGTCGGTAAACGACGCAATTGATCCGGACCTAAGTACAGTGCACTATCAATCGTTTGATGAGGCGCTGACGTTGGTGCGAGTGAAGGGCCCAGGGGCTCTGATGGCAAAGCTAGACATTGAGTCAGCTTTCAGATTATTGCCACTGCACCCCTCTGCCTTTAGGCTTATAGGGATGAAGTTCGAGGGGGCATTCTATGTGGACAGGTGCCTGCCAATGGGGTGCTCGTTGTCATGCTCATTGTTTGAGTGTTTCAGCACATTCCTTCATTGGGTGGTGACGGTGGTGTCGGGGGGTGGGTCTGTGGCCCACTACCTGGATGATTTTCTGTTGGTAGGGAGAGCGCGAAGCACGGAGTGTGCGCGGCTCATGTCGGTAATGAGGGAGATCACAGATAGGTTCGGTGTTCCCCTGGCCGCTGACAAGACGGAGGGCCCTTGCACGTGCCTTACGTTCCTAGGGATAGAGATTGACACGATCAAGGCTCTATGTAGACTGCCAGACGATAAAGTGGAGCGTATGCGGCACATGGTGCGGCTAGTACGGGGGCAGGAGAGAGTGGCCAGAAGGGATGTGCAATCTCTATTGGGTTTGCTGAATTTTGCTGGCAGGGCGATTCCAATTGGAAGAGTCTTTAACAGGCGCCTGGAAGGGCAACTGAAGGGACCAATTGGAAGTGGCAAATGGATCAGAATCACACCGGAGGTCCGAGAGGATCTGAGGGTGTGGGACACATTTTTGTCACACTTCAAAGGGATTTGCCTATGGAGGCACCCGACGGTGTCTAATCAAGTGTTGCATCTGTTCACCGATGCAGCCGGCAGTTTCGGGTATGGCGCATACCTGGACGGTGAATGGAGTGGGGGGCCATGGCCCCGCGAATGGGTGGAGGCTGGCTGGGTCAAGAACTTGACTTTGCTGGAGCTCTTCCCCATTGTGGCTGCGGTGGAAATTTGGGGAAGGAGACTGGCTAATTGGTCAGTGGTATTCTGGTCGGACAATCTGAGCGTGGTGTACGCCATTAACAGATTGTCTGCCTCTTCGCCGGGGGTAGTTTGCTACTTGAGACATCTGGTGTTGCGCTGCTTGGAGCTCAACATCACGTTCACGGCCGAACACGTCCCGGGGGTGCATAACGTTATCGCTGATGCACTCTCTCGATTCAACTGGGAGCAGTTTAGGAAGGCAGCGCCCAAGGCCGCGAAGGAGGGTCTAATATGCCCGTCTTTTCTTTGGCAGCTGTTCAAGGCTGGGAGGAGATCCTCCCCCTAATCAGAGCATCGTTGGCGCCAAAGACTTGGTCTACATACGTCAATCACTGGAATAAATGGGTGGCCTTCTGCCAACAGATGGGAGTGCAGGTGGAAGACGCGTCCAGGGTACAGGTACTGGAATGGTTGGCTCAGTTAAGGACAGGAGGGGCTAGTAAAATGGGTGCAGCAAGCAAACTAGCAGCGTTAGCATTTTTTAATAAGGCATTGGGTTATGCTGACCACTCAAGGTCATTTCTGGTTCGTCAAGTGCTGAAAGGTTGGGGTAGGGTTTCCCCCCGTCCTAAGGATCGGAGGGAGCCCATAACATCGGGTCGAGACCTGGCCAGACAATTGCAATCGGCCTGTACATCGGACTATGTAAAACTCCTGTTTAGTGCAGCATTCGCACTGGCTTTTGCGGGGGCATTACGAGTGGGGGAGTTGGTGTCCTCCTCCAAACTTAAAGGGACAGGAGGCATCCTGGCAGAGCACGTGCGTTGCTCGGGAGAGGGGCTTCTCCTGTTCGTTCCTCGGTCCAAAACAGACCAGGAAGGTAAGGGGGCATGGCTCCCGCTGCAGAGGCACGCATTTGAGGAATGCTGCCCGGTGCGATGTGTTGAAGAATTTCAAAGGGTAAGACCTCAGAGTAGCAGACAGTTTTTAGTGCACAAGGATGGCAGCGCCTTGTCGCTTTTTCAGTTTCGCAGGGTACTCGCGAAAACGGCAGAGCTGGCGGGGCTGGATCCGAAAAAGATTGCCCCACACTCTTTCCGGATTGGGGCAGCTACCAGCGCGGCAGCGGCTGGGACACCAGCTGCAGAAATTAAAAGGTTGGGCAGATGGAAGTCAACCCAATACAAAAGATACATTAGACCCACGTAGTAAGGGGGGCTCACATCCATTAGGGTCGGGTTCCAGGGCATTACGAGTGGGGGGAGGAGGTCTGTAGGGATTGCTTGAAAGGGGCATGACGGGTAATGTGGTTTTGATCTGTTTTGCCAGGTGTAAGAGGTGGCAATCCCCCTCCAGTTCGGGTATGGATTGTCGGACATTCCTACATCCATTGGGCGTCCATCAGGGCGCTGCGTTCAGCGGAACGGCAGCGACTTGGATTCACAACGTCCAGGGCGAACTTCCGATGGTTAGGGCGCAGGGGCCTCACGTGGGCTGATTTGCCGGCCTTATTGCAGGAGGCGCACAAGAGGTGGGGGCAGCCTAATGTGATAGTGCTGCACCTCGGGGGGAATGACTTGGGGTCTCTCCCAGCATTGGATTTGATAAAACGCATGATGGCAGACTTGAAGTGGGTACACACATGGCTTAAAAATGTTAAGTTGGGATGGTCCAATGTGGTCGCACGACTACATTGGCGGTATATTGTGACCCAGAAGGCCGCGTACAATGTACGAAAGAAGGTTAACCGGGAGATGGGAAGGACGGTCACGGTCTTAGGGGGCTTTGTGGTCAGACACGAGCTCTTAACGGCCGACAGGAAGGATCTGTTTCGCCCTGATGGTGTCCATCTGACGGATGTTGGTCTGGATATCTTCTTAAAAGACATCAGGAGCGCTTTATTGTTAGTTATATAAAAAAAAAAAAAAAAAAAAAAGTTGTGGTAATTTGGTATAGTGTGTATATAGTTGCCTGTTGGCTTATTAGTTTGGCGGCAAGAGTACGCCTGGCTCTTGTGGCGGGTGGTCAAGGCCCTGGGGAGCGGGCACAGAAGGAGAAGAGTGACGGTCAATAAAAGGGGAGGGGTTACGCCCGCCCAGGCGCCGGCTTGGGGGGTCCCCTCCCTTACGAATAAAGGCTGAAAATCTCTTATTTCCACAGCTCTCTTTTTGTGCCATTGGGCGTGAACAGCCGGGTGTCACGCTGCAAACACCGAAAGGGGCCTTGACCAGCTGCTGATAGGGGTTAGGTTTAGGGTGAGATGCCGCCAACGGATTGTTAACGAACTTGTTGCCAATTTTTGGAAGTTAATTTATTTGAGTGCCTGCAATGGTATTAAATATCATCGCAGGCACAAGTTAAATCGTTTATGTTTAAATAAACGTGACCGTGACTGGTCTTTGTTTTTCTCCCAACTGAGTGTCTGGTCTGTTTATTTCTTATAAGTATAAGGTTTAAAGCAAGTCGTAAGATGGAATAGGGGGTTAAGACCTTATGAGAGTGGAGGGCCCTCTAGTGGGCCAGTAACAACATTAAGGGATTACCAACTTGAAGTCTGGAGAATGCTAGGGTGTTTTTGTTACAATGTTGCAGGCGAGGAGGCAATGTTTTGTGCTTACCTTTATAGGGTCCTGCAGCAGTGTATCCGGCCTCTTTCTGTTCCAGACTTCGAGGAGAAAGTTTTTCCCCGCCCACCCTGCCCCTTGGGATGAAGAAGAGAGTGGCGGCAGCGATGCGGCAGCATGAGGGTGAGTGAACCCGGCAGGGGTAGGTTTAATTGAGCTAGCCTTTTGTAAGCCCAGGTTGTTAATATAGCCACCCACCCACATCAGGAGGGTTGTACGATTCGCCTGATGGGGGGTGCTCTACTGGGTTGGGTGGAGATGCCCTAGCCGGCGGGTGGTCAAGGCCCTGGGGAGCGGGCACAGAAGGAGAAGAGTGACGGTCAATAAAAGGGGAGGGGTTACGCCCGCCCAGGCGCCGGCTTGGGGGGTCCCCTCCCTTACAAATACAGGCTGAAAATCTCTTATTTCCACAGCTCTCTTTTTGTGCCATTGGGCGTGAACAGCCGGGTGTCACGCTGCAAAAACCGAAAGGGGCCTTGACCAGCTGCTGATAGGGGTTAGGTTTAGGGTGAGATGCCGCCAACGGATTGTTAACGAACTTGTTGCCAAGTTTTGGAAGTTAATTTATTTGAGTGCCTGCAATGGTATTAAATATCATCGCAGGCACAAGTAAAATCGTTTATGTTGAAATAAACGTGACCGTGACTGGTCTTTGTTTTTCTCCCAACTGAGTGTCTGGTCTGTTTATTTCTTATAAGTATAAGGTTTAAAGCAAGTCGTAAGATGGAATAGGGGGTTAAGACCTTAAAGGTACCCTTGTGAAGCGCCATTGTCCAAAGGGGGAGTTGAAAGTGGTCAGGTGACTGCTGGGTTTATCAAGACGCAATTGCCAGTAACCAGATTGTGCATCTAGTACACTAAACACTGTTGCTCCTACTAGCTTGTGAGCTATATCATCTATGGTGGGGAGTTTGTAGTGTTCTCGCATTATTACTTTGTTCAAATCACGTGGCTCAATGCAAATATGAATTGTGCCTGTGTTTTTCTTCTCTACCACAACCATAGAACTGACCCATTCTGATGGTTCTGTGACCTTTTTTACTACACCCAACTTCTCCATCCTTGTTAGTTCTTGTTTGACTTTAGCCTCAAGAGATAGAGTTATTTTCCTTGGGGCATGAATGACAGGCTGTGCACCCTCTTTTATACGTATGCGGCTAATCCCCGGGAGGCACCCTAGGCCCTTGAATAGATCACTGTACTCACGCTTAATGTTGTCCTTTGACAGTTCGCTGCACCCACCATCCACAGCCATAATAATCTTTACAAGTCCAATCTCTTTACTTGTTTTGAGACCTAATACTGCTGGGGCTTTTGTTTCTATCACAAAAAAATTTAAGACCTTTTCAGATCCCTTGTAAAAACATTTTGCATAACAGCGACCAATCACTTTCAGCTTTTCACCGCCATATCCCAACAGTTTTGGTAGGTCTTGAGTCTCTAAGGGGAATTCATTTCTGAGGAGTTCCACGTATGTGTGGCTTGGCACACAGTTTACTTGTGCCCCTGTATCTATTTTGAATGTGACTGGAGTTTTGTGAGCCCCTATCTGTAGGGTTACATTTGCTTCATCTGCAGACTTGCGTGATTTCTGTACTGCTGCAAGATATATTGGGGTGCAATCTGAGTCTGACCCTGCATTGTCATCATTGTCCTCTATGGTGTGTACAGCCTGTGTTTGTGTCCTTGCAATATGGTAAAACAGTTTACACACCCTGGCAAAATGTCCTCTTTTCTTGCATTTATTACATATCTGCCACATTGCAGGACAGGAAGCATTTTTGTTGTGCATGTTTCCACAGTAGCCACAGGTTGCTTATGTGTTACTTGTCCCAGTGTCCCACTTGCCTTTTACCCCCTTGTGTCCTCTTTCTTGCCAGTATCTGCTGCTTTGATTTTCTATAGCACTGATCTGGTGCTGTGTTCCTTCCAGTACCTGAATGTCCTTTCTTGACATTTTATATGCTCTAGCAATCCTGATGGCTTTCTCAAGATTTAAATCTTCTTCCTGCAGCAGCTTTTCCTGAACTTCTTTAAACTTACTGCCCATTAGAATAAGGTCTTTTATCATATCACCTGCATCATAAAAAGCACAGTCTTTGGCAAGCAAGCGCAGCTGAGTAACCCATTCATCCACAGATTCACCTTCACACCGATTCCTCTCATAAAACAGTTTCCTTTGCACTGTTTTTCCTTGGATTTGCAGTATGCTTCAAACTTTGCAAACAATACCTCTGTTTTTATTTTTTCCATCTGCAGTGATATCCCCGCTTGCCTGCCAGGCTTTGCATACATCACGTCCCTTTTGTCCCACACATATCAGAAAGTGTGCTGCCTTCTGTTGATCAGTCCATGTGTCTGCATCTGGGCCTGCAAACACAAGTTCAATCAGCTCTCTCCATTTTGACCAATTGTAAGAAATGTTCCCTGACTCTAAATCCAGAGAAGGAATGTTCTTTGTGTTGCTGTTTGCTGCCATGCCACTTTTCACCCCACTCTGGTACCATGTGATGATTTTATAATGTATTAGCAGACAGCAAGGAGCTAGAAGAAGAATACAGACGTTATTCAGCAGAATCCATCTTAACAACAACTGTCCGCCCCCTCCAATCACATGACTAAAATGTTAACTAGTAAACTAAGCATAACTATTGCACTTAAAATATAACCTAAAGCATACACATTATTACACCAGTCACATACCTTGAAATTTGCAATATAATTTTAAAATAATTTTAATATGTTAAAATATATTCTATAAATATAGATAATCTCTTTATTTGCATAATCAAAACTGTTATATCAATACACTTTTTACCTCTGTGATTACCTTGTATCGAAGCCTCTGCAGACTGCCCCTTATCTTAGTGCTTTTGACAGAATTGCATTTTAGCCAATCATTTCCTTCTAAGTTAATAACGTAGGTATTTAACATACTCCTTATGCATCTTCAGCTTTAGGGCAGTTGGGCTAGCGAACCTTTGGGTTAGCACTTGAGCAAAAAGAAAAAAGAAAATGCTTTTTTAGTGCGCCTATAGAAGTCTATGGGGAAAGAGAGTGCTATCCTCCAGATAGTAGCGTGCTTGAGTCTTTATCACTCCACTTGTAATCTAGGCCTGGAAAAAGCGGCATACTTAAATATTGCAAGTAAAAGTTTTATTTATTATTTTTCTGTACAACCGTGCAAAATAATCATATATTAAAGTGCATTTCAACTCAAACATCCACATAAAAAGGTGTTACACAATAATATTATGCACTGGTTTTTGGAGACATAAATATGCTACTACCAGCTGGTCAGCAGTCAAAACTTGTAATCAGTTAAAGTCCACAGTCCACAACTAAAGTTCAGTTCAGTGCCTAAATCCAGATCGCCCTTCACCTCTCCACAGGCACAGCATGTCTTAAATTTGTTTTCTTCTATTTTATGGTTATGCCGTACCAGTATGTGGAAAGATCTGTTGGTCTTTGGAGAGGATGACACTGCTGTGAGAGGCATCTAAGATGTGAAGACGCCTTAGTGTCCTGGTGTGGGGAAGATTTCATTGATGAAGGAGGTGTTTTTAAGTGCATGGCTGAATATTACTGTGAGATCCGTGATTTTGCACTGAACTGAAATGTATAACTGATGACACGGTATGATCGCTAATAGTTACTAACACACAACAATTACTACCTCCACAGCTAGTTTACCCTTTCTTTCTAATTATCTCCTGGGACATGTCTCCTTCACTAATATCATATGCCTTTGTGGATTAAGCCTATGTGCCACTGAGTTGCTAAATGACTGTGAAGCCAATATAACTGCATATCCACATTTGGTTGCTCGCCTTTAGTACACATTTAACTGTTGACCAGCTGGTAATAGGATATTTATATCTACAAATACCAGTGTCTTATATTATGGCACATAAACCCTTTTTAATGTTGATGTTTTAGTTTCAATGCACTTTATCATATGCATATTATGCAGTGATAATGAATTAAGTGCGCAGCTTTTCCATATATATACACATTCCTTTCTTCTTTTTAGAATTTTTACAAATAATTTATCATGGATGTCAGCACCTTTATATATTACTCTAATATGTTATATTAGACCTTGAGCATCATTTTTGTATTGTTGTATGTATTTATAAATTTAAATTATTTAATAACAGTATTTTAAATCATCTTAAATTTACAATCTTCCTCTCCGTCTGCTGATAGCCTGGAAACTGGATGGTGTTATAAAGGGACTTAAACATGCAAAAAAGAAAAAGGAAATGCTGTCATGTGTTAGAGTATTTTATTATTGCACTACTGCTTGGATATAATACGGGCTTAATTTCTAATACCCTCTCTACCTCTACTCCAATATCTGACTTTTCTATGAACGCTGACGGCATCACTATCTCCCTATCAACCTCAAGTCTGCTGCCTCTGAGTTACTGTACACTTGGGGCCTGATCCGATATGCAGCGTCGCCCGCAAAAGCCGGCGACGCCGAATTTTGCGCGGGTTTGGTATCCTATATACGGCATAACCTAGAAGTTACGCTCGTATATTTCTGCCTTCGCCCGTAGTTTTTTGGGCCATAGGCAGGTATATCAAACCCGTGCAGTTTGGTATCCAATATACAGCGTAAGGACTTACGTGGCGAAAATGGAGAAATCTTACTCCATTTTCACCTCGCCACAAAATGCAGCCGTAGTAAGCCTTACGATGTCTATTGGAGCCCCGTAACTCCCTAAACTACCTGCTAAATAAAACCTAACACCTAACGCATGCGCAATGTCTATCTACCTGTCATCCGTGATCCCGGACCCCGCCACCACCTACATTAAAAGTATAACCCCCTAATGTGATCCCCCTACACCGTCGCCAGCTACATTACATACCCCCTAACGTGAGCTCCTACCCCGCCGCCACCTACATTACCTACCCCCTAATGTGAGCCCCCTACACCGCCGCCACCTACATTAACTACCCCCTAATGTGAGCTCCTACCCCGCCGCCAGCTATATTAAAATTATTAACCCCTAATTTAATCCCGCTACACCGCCGCCAGCTATATTAATTACATTAACCCCTAATTTAATCCCCCTACCCCGCCACCAGCTATATTAATTACATTAACCCCTAATTTAATCCCCCTACCCCGCCGCCAGCTATATTAAATAGATTAACCCCTAATCTAATCCCCCTACACCGCCGCCAGCTATATTAACTCTATTAACCCTAATTATATTAGGGTTAATATAGTTAATATAGTTATTATATTATATATGTTAACTATATTAACCCTAATTATATTAGGGTTAATATAGTTAATATCGTTATTATATTATATATATATTAAGTATAATAACCCTATCTAACTCTAACATCCCTAACTAAATTCTTATTAAAATAAATCTAATTAATATTAATATTATTAATTAAAATATTCATATTTAAAACTAAATACTTACCTATAAAATAAACCCTAAGATAGCTACAATGTAATTAATAATTACATTGTAGCTATTTTAGGGTTTATATTTATTTTACAGGTAACTTGGTATTTATTTTAACTAGGTACAATAGCTATTAAATAGTTAATAACTATTTAATAGCTACCTATTTAAAATAATTACCAATTTACCTGTAAAATAAATCCTAACCTAATTTACAAATACACCTACACTATCAATAAATTAAATAAACTACAAATATCTAAACTAAAATACAATTAAATAAACTAAACTAAATTACAAAAAAACAAACACTAAATTACAAAAAATAAAAAAAGATTACAAGATTTTTAAGCTAATTACACCTATTCTAAGCCCCCTAATAAAATAATAAAGCCCCCAAAATAAAAAAATGTCTCTACCCTATTCTAAAATACAAATATTAACAGCTCTATTACCTTACCAGCCCTTAAAAGGGCCTTTTGCGGGGCATGCCCCAAAGAAATCAGCTCTTTTGTCTGTAAAAAACCCCCACAATACCACCCCCCAACATTACAACCCACCACCCACATACCCCTACTCTAACTCAAACCCCCCTTAAATAAACCTAACACTACCCCCTGAAGATCTCTCTACCTTGTCTTCACCCAGCCGGGCAGAACTCTTCATGCGATCCAGGCGATGTCTTCAATCAAGCGGCAGAGAAGAAGTCTTCCATCCGGCGATGTCTTCATCCAAGCGGCAAAGAAGAAGTCTTCCATACGGTGAGGTCTTCAATCAAGCGGCAGAGAAGAGGTCCTCCATCGGGGCAAAGTTTTCTTCCAAGCGGCATCTTCAATCTTCTTTCTTCGCTCCTCCGACGCGGAACATCCATCCGGCACGATGACTTCCCAATGAATGAGGTTCCTTTAAATGACTTCATCCAAGATGGCGTCCGTCGAATTCCGATTGGCTGATAGGATTCTATCAGCCAATCGGAATTAAGTTAGAAAAATCTGATTGGCTGATTGAATCAGCCAATCAGATTCAAGTTCAATCCGAATTGAACTTGAATCTGATTGGCTGATTCAATCAGCCAATCAGATTTTTCTAACTTAATTCCGATTGGCTGATAGAATCCTATCAGCCAATCGGAATTCGATGGACGCCATCTTGGATGACATCATTTAAAGGAACCTCATTCATCGGAAAGTCGTCGTGCCGGATGGATGTTCCGCGTTGGAGGAACGAGGAAAGAAGATTGAAGATGCCGCTTGGAAGAAAACTTCGCCCCGATGGAGGACCTCTTCTCTGCCGCTTGATTGAAGACATCGTCGGATGGAAGACTTCTTCTTTGCCGCTTGGATGAAGAAATCGCTGGATCGAAGACTTCTTCTCTGCCGCTTGATTGAAGACATCGCCCGGATCGGATGAAGAGTTCTGCCCGGCTGGGTGAAGACAAGGTAGGGAGATCTTCAAGGGGGTAGTGTTAGGTTTATTTAAGGGGGGTTTGGGTTAGAGTAGGGGTATGTGGGTGGTGGGTTGTAATGTTGGGGGGGTATTGTGTGTTTTTTTTACAGGCAAAAGAGCTGATTTCTTTGGGGCATGCCCCGCAAAAGGCCCTTTTAAGAGCTGGTAAGGTAATAGAGCTGTTAACTTTTGTATTTTAGAATAGGGTAGGGACATTTTTTTATTTTGGGGGGCTTTATTATTTTATTAGGGGGCTTAGAATAGGTGTAATTAGCTTAAAAATCTTGTAATCTTTTTTTATTTTTTGTAATTTAGTGTTTGTTTTTTTTGTAATTTAGTTTAGTTTATTTAATTGTATTTTAGTTTAGATATTTGTAGTTTATTTAATTTATTGATAGTGTAGGTGTATTTGTAACTTAGGTTAGGATTTATTTTACAGGTAAATTGGTAATTATTTTAACTAGGTAGCTATTAAATAGTTATTAACTATTCAATAGCTATTGTACCTAGTTAAAATAAATACCAAGTTACCTGTAAAATAAATATAAACCCTAAAATAGCTACAATGTAATTATTAATTACATTGTAGCTATCTTAGGGTTTATTTTATAGGTAAGTATTTAGATTTAAAAAGGAATATTTTAATTAATAATATTAATTTTAATTAGATTTATTTTAATAAGAATTTAGTTAGGGATGTTAGAGTTAGATAGGGTTATTATACTTAATATATATATATAATATAATAACGAAATTAACTATATTAACCCTAATATAATTAGGGTTAATATAGTTAATATAGCTGGCAGCGGTGTACGGGGATTAGATTAGGGGTTAATCTATTTAATATAGCTGGCGGCGGTATAGGGGGATTAGATTAGGGGTTAATGTATTTAATATAGCTGGCGGCGGTATAGGGGGATTAAATTAGGGTTTAATAATTTTAATATAGCTGGCGGTGGTGTAAGGGGCTCACATTAGGGGGTAGTTAATGTAGATTGCGGCGGGGTAGGAGCTCACATTAGGGGGTAATATAGATAATGTAGGTGGCGGCGGGGTACGGGAGTGGCGGTTTAGGGGTTAATAACTTTATTAGGTGGCGGCGGGGTCCGGGAGCGGCGGTTTAGGGGTTAATAAAGTTTTTTATTGTTAGGATAGTGAGGGGGGATAGCGGATAGAGGGTTAGACGTTTCGGGCTATGTTTGGGAGGCGTGTTAGACAGTACGGGAGATTTAAAAATTTAGTCAGGTTTTGTAGGCGCCGGCAGTTTCTAAAGTGCCGTAAGACACTGGCGACTCCAGAAATTTGTACTTACGCAGATTTCTGGACATCGCTGGTTTATCAGACTTACGGCACTTTAGCATCTGATGGCACCGTATATAGGATAGCTCGAGTTGCGAGCTGAAACTATGGGCGGCGGGGGTTCCCTCGCTTGCGCCGCAAACTACGATCTTTATCGGATTGCGTCCCAAACCCGGGCAAAATTCGTCGTTGACGGCTTTTGCGGGCGACGCTGCATATCGGATCGGGCCCATGACTCCAAAGCAAATAATCTCCTTCCTTGTAATTTCCCGACTTGAATACTGCAGTAACCTATTTACTGGCCTTCCTCTATCCCACTTCTTCCCCCTTCAATCCATACTAAATGCCTCTGCCAGGCTAATCCACCATTCCCGTCGCTCTGTATCTGCAAGTCCCTTCACTGGCCCTCCATTCACAACAGAATTAAATGCAAAATTCTCACCCTGACCTACAAAGCCCTGACAAACGCTGCCCCCCACTACCTCTCCTCACTAATATACTCTAGCCCGCCCACTAAGATCCCCTCTTCCCATGATAGACTGCAGGTCTTCTCTTGTGCGGCACCTACCCTCTAAAGATGAAAAAATCCATGCAAACAGTTAAGATATGCTGTTCAAAATAGGCAGTGCTGTTTAAATAGAAAAGTCAAAAAATCATGAAAAATGCTGGAGAAAATGTGTTTTTAATGTCTTTTAAAACTGCTGTCAAATTATCTCACGTCTGGGTGAGTTTTCTCGCTGTGAGGACAGTAACATTTTTTGATTGAAATGGACTTAAATTTGAAAAATAACTGCATATACATATTTGGTTGCTCCTCTTTAGTACACATTTAACTGTTGACCAGCTGGTAATAGGATATTTATATCTACAAATACCAGTGTCTTATATTATGGCACATAAACCATTTTTTATGTCAATGTGATATTTATCATATGAATATTATGCAGTGTTAATGAATAAAACATTTACTTGCAATGTTTAAGTGTGCAGATTTTTCCATACTTTTTCCGTATATAAACACATTCCTTTCTTCTTTTGAGAATTTTTACAAATGATTTATTATAGATTTCAGCAGCTTTATATATTATTCTTATATGTTATATCAGAACTGGAGCATAATTTTTGTATTGTTTAAGTAACAGTATTTTAAATCATCTTAATTTACAATCTTCGTCTCCATCTGCTGATAGTCTGGAAATTAGATGGTGTTACCGGTGGTGCTCTATCTCTAACTAATCCCTTCCCGTTTATTTATAGAAACATTTATTTATTTTAAAGGGAGATAAATGTGCAAAAGAAAAAAAGGAAAGGCTGCTATGTGTTAGAGCATTTTATTATTGCACTACTGCTTGCATATAATATGAGCTTAATTTCTAATCCCCCCCCCCTCTAGCTTTACTCCGAGCTCCAAAGCAAATGACCTCAAAGCAAATAACCCCCTTCCTTGTAATTTCCCGACTTGACTACTGCAGTAACCTATTCACTGGCCTTCCTCTCTCTCACTTCTTCCCCCTTCAATCCATCCTAAATGCCTGTGCCAGGCTAATCCACATTCCCCGTCGCTCTGAATCTGTGAGTCCCTTCACTGGCTCCCCATTCACAACAGAATTCAAAATTCTCACCCTGACCTACAAAGCCCTGACCAACGCTGCCCCCCCCCCACTACCTGTCCTCACTAATATACTCTAGCCCGCCCACTAAGATCCCCTCTTCCCATGCTAGACTGCAGGATTTCTCTTGTGCGGCACCTAATCTCTAAAGATGAAAAAAATCAATGCAAACAGTTAAGATATGCTGTTCAAAATAGGCAGTGCTGTTTAAATAGAAAAGTAAAAAAAATCATGACAAGTGCTGGTGAAAATGTGTGTTTTTAATCGCTTATAAAACTGCTGTCAAATGATCTCACTTCTGGGTGAGTTTTCTCGCTGTGAGGATGGTAAAAAAACATTGACTGAAAAGGGCTTGAAATTGAAAATCATGGAAACCTATTCTAAAAGGTTTAAATAGGTCCCTATACTGGTAAATTAAAAAACAAACATAAACAGCTGAAAAAATTACAGGGAGTGCAGAATTATTAGGCAAGTTGTATTTTTGAGGATTAATTTTATTATTGAACAACAACCATGTTCTCAATGAACCCAAAAAACTCATTAATATCAAAGCTGAATAGTTTTGGAAGTAGTTTTTAGTTTGTTTTTAGTTATAGCTATTTTAGGGGGATATCTGTGTGTGCAGGTGACTATTACTGTGCATAATTATTAGGCAACTTAACAAAAAACAAATATATACCCATTTCAATTATTTATTTTTACCTGTGAAACCAATATAACATCTCAACATTCACAAATATACATTTCTGACATTCAAAAACAAATCAGTGACCAATATAGCCACCTTTCTTTGCAAGGACACTCAAAAGCCTGCCATCCATGGATTCTGTCAGTGTTTTGATCTGTTCACCATCAACATTGCGTGCAGCAGCAACCACAGCCTCCCAGACACTGTTCAGAGAGGTGTACTGTTTTCCCTCCTTGTAAATCTCACATTTGATGATGGACCACAGGTTCTCAATGGGGTTCAGATCAGGTGAACAAGGAGGCCATGTCATTAGATTTTCTTCTTTTATACCCTTTCTTGCCAGCCACGCTGTGGAGTACTTGGACGCATGTGATGGAGCATTGTCCTGCATGAAAATCATGTTTTTCTTGAAGGATGCAGAATTCTTCCTGTACCACTGCTTGAAGAAGGTGTCTTCCAGAAACTGGCAGTAGGACTGGGAGTTGAGCTTGACTCCATCCTCAACCCGAAAAGGCCCCACAAGCTCATCTTTGATGATACCAGCCCAAACCAGTACTCCACCTCCACCTTGCTGGCGTCTGAGTCGGACTGGAGCTCTCTGCCCTTTACCAATCCAGCCACGGGCCCATCCATCTGGCCCATCAAGACTCACTCTCATTTCATCAGTCCATAAAACCTTAGAAAAATCAGTCTTGAGATATTTCTTGGCCCAGTCTTGACGTTTCAGCTTGTGTGTCTTGTTCAGTGGTAGTCATCTTTCAGCCTTTCTTACCTTGGCCATGTCTCTGAGTATTGCACACCTTGTGCTTTTGGGCACTCCAGTGATGTTGCAGCTCTGAAATATGGCCAAACTGGTGGGAAGTGGCATCTTGGCAGCTGCACGCTTGACTTTTCTCAGTTATTTTGCGCCTTGGTTTTTCCACACGCTTCTTGCAACCCTGTTGACTATTTTGAATGAAACGCTTGATTGTTCGATGATCACGCTTCAGAAGCTTTGCAATTTTAAGAGTGCTGCATCCCTCTGCAAGATATCTCACTATTTTTGACTTTTCTGAGCCTGTCAAGTCCTTCTTTTGACCCATTTTGCCAAAGGAAAGGAAGTTGCCTAATAATTATGCACACCTGATATAGGGTGTTGATGTCATTAGACCACACCCCTTCTCATTACAGAGATGCACATCACCTAATATGCTTAATTGGTAGTAGGCTTTCGAGCCTATACAGCTTGGAGTAAGACAACAAGCATAAAGAGGATGATGTGGTCAAAATACTCATTTGCCTAATAATTCTGCACTCCCTGTAGATAAGTTTATATTTAAAGTGCAAAATTAAGCATTTAAGATGAAGAAAAAAAGTAACAGTAGATAAATGAGTTTTGGAAGTGAATAAAGAGTAAATCATACCAACAGATAAATCTCACAACTAACTCCTTACTTGATCCACTACAATCTGGTTTCCGTCCTAAACACTCAACAGAAACCGCTCTTGCTAAAGTAACAAATGACCTGTTATCAGCTAAAGCAAAAGGCCATTACTCCTTACTAATTCTTCTTGACCTGTCCGCAGCTTTTGACACAGTTGACCATCCTCTCCTCCTAAAAATACTACATTCATTTGGCATCCGAGACACAGCCCTCTCCTGGTTTGCATCATATCTTTCAAACCGCTCATTTTCAGTTTCCTTTAACAACATATCTTGTGATCCTATGCCTCTCTCAGTTGGAGTACCACAAGGCTCTGTCTTGGGTCCCTTGCTTTTCTCTCTTTATACATCCTGCCTTGGAAAACTTATAGCCTCCTTTGGATTCCAGTACCACCTATATGCTGATGATACCCAAATATATCTTTCCTCTCCTGATATCTTTCCCTCTTTACTCAACCAGATTTCTGCTGCTTCTTATCCCCCCCTCTTCAAGACATCCGACACCTGACATTTCTCTGATGGTTGGAGACTCTATTCTCAACACCTCACCCCAGGTCCGCTGCCTTGGGGTTACACTAGACTCAGAATTCACATTCAACCCACATATACAAACGCTTGCCAAATACTGCCATTCACACCTACGCAACATTTCCAGAATTCGTCCCTTCCTTACTCAAAAAACTATAAAAATACTTATTCATTCTCTCATCCTGTCACGCATTGATTATTGCAATCTACTCTTAAATGGCCTTCCAAAACACCGCCTCTCCTCCGTCCAATCTATTATGAATGCTTCTGCTAGACTCATCCACCTAAGTCGATGATCTACATCAGCTGCTCTGCTCTGCCAGTCTCTACACTGGCTCCCCATACACTCCAGAATACAATTTAAAGTATTAGCCCTAACCTACAAAGCACTCAACAGTCTAACTCCCAACTATATTTCCTCTCTCATTGTGAAATACTCCCCATCCCGTCCTCTTTGATCAACCTCTGACCTACGTCTCTACACTCCTGTTATCTCTACATCCCACTCCCGCCTCCAAGACTTTTCACATGCTGCTCCTCTCCTCTGGAACTCTCTACCCCGCTCCATCAGTCTGTCTCCAACCTTATATAGCTTCAGACGATCCTTGAAAACCCACTTATTCAGAAAGGCTTACCATCTCTCCTCCCTCCCGCATCCGAACTAAGCTAATACATGTACATGAACTGCCTGACTCACTGCTGCAAATATAACCGATGTAACAAGCTACCCCAACCTTATGTCTCTGCACCCTAAACCTATAGACTGTGAGCTCTCTGGAGCAGGGCCCTCTTCCTCCTGTGCTAGATTTGTTTAGTCTTGTTATGTCTTGTATTTTATCACAAATCCTTGTCATTGTATACCCCTATCATTGTACCCAGCGCTACGGAATTTGGCGGCGCTATACAAATAAATGATAATAATAATAAATCGAATAGAAAACATAACTGATAATTGTAGGTTAAAATAAGAAGTACATTTTACTATTAAACTGTATAAGCATTTATTCAAATCTCATTTAGTGTATAAGGAGTATAATGGGAAGTGATAATTTGCGCTTTAGATAAAGTTGATCATTATGTGCCCAATGCACTTTTTTCTTTTTTTTAATCTATTGCAAACTATTACTTCCAATGGTAACAGTAGTCACCAGCCTTACCCTATACCTAAACCCTTCGTAGGAAACACCTATCCACCTGATCCCAGCACAATGTACCCCCATTTCAAATAACCGAACACCACTAAAACCATATGGAAAAATTTCTACTCCACATTTAACGCCCTAAATGCTAGACCCCTTTGGTAAATATCACCCCCTTCTATTGACCCTCTAACCACCAGACACCAATTCATGAAAATTCCCTAACAACCAGACAGTCACCCATCTGTAAAAATCCCCTTGCTATTAACCCACTAATTGCCAGATGACCAGCAGTAAGAATTGCTGCACATTAAGCTACTAACCACCAGACCAACCATCTGTATAAATCCCCCTAGCTATTAAATCTTTAGCAGGTAATCACCCCCACTGCAAGATCCCCCATGCATAAACTGACCCCTACCATAAGGCAACATATTTAACCCCTTAAGGACAGCCGACATACCCTGTAAATTGGTTGTCATTTTACTTTGGGGTTAAATAGCATGGCACTTACTAGCAGTGAGGCATGTTGTAATAGTGCATTACACCACTTTCTGCATGACTTGTGCTATTACTTGGCCAAAAAACCCTTAAGGACATGTGACATACAGGGTACACCCATGTCGTAAGGGGCTAAACTAGCCCTCACCCTAAGACCCTCACCACTAAGAACTCCTCCACTGCCAGACCCCTTGCCTAAACTGCTAAACTGATCCTTAACCTAAGACCCCAACCTAAACTAATCACTAACCTAATACCTCCAAACCACCTGTTATCAAAAGAATGACAGAAAAAAGTTACTATCAAAAAAGGTTACTTTAAAAAAGTTGCTATTACAATAAAACCAACTACATATAAATAAAGGCTCTCCTTTAAGGGGGTGCTAAGGGGGGGGGGGGGCAGTTCAGGTTAGAGCATGTACTTTTACGACTATCGACTTTGCACTACTGTGTGTTTAACCCTTGCAGAGCACTGCTCGGGCTCGATCAAATATACAGTGTAGGTTTCGGCGCAAGCGTGGGAACCTGTGCCGCTCGTAATTTCACCTTGCACATTGGGGTATTACATGTACTGCGCCGTTAGATGCTAAACTGGCATAAGTAGGACAAACTGGCGATCTTCCGAAATGTGCGCAAATACACATTTTAGTCGTCGCAAGTAACTTACGCCAGTATTTTGTCCATGGAAAGTCTCAATAAAGATTAGTTTTATGCAAATTAGGCTAACACTCATAAAAATGAACCTTGACTTCATCTAAAAATGCGACACGTAATTACGCTATTCAAAATTCATATATAAACCCATGCGCAGCTGCCATTTTCTTCAGTGTGTTTGCATGGTTTGTTGAGCTACAGCACACTACAGTGGAGTGGAGGATTAGTCAGAGTAGAGAGAGAGGCGCAAACAGAGGAGTTAGTTAGGTCGCATTGTTGGTTGATTAAGCTTGTACACTTACACATATTTTTACATATTGCACACATATTGCATACATACATATACAAAGACACCACACTTTTTTTTCTAACACCTCACACATTTTATTTAAATTTTACAGTGTGATAGGCTGAGTGTTTGGTTGTGATTGTGTGTGATTGAACTGGGAGTGAGTGTGAGTGTGTGTAGTGTGAGGATGGCAGGGAGAGGTAGGGCGGAGGGGAGGAGGGGAGAGGAGTGGCAGGGAGAGGAGTATTGTAGAGGACAGGAGGAGCAGTGGGGTCCCCGTCAGGGAGTAAGTGGAGTGGGGAGAGGGAGAGCTAGAAGGGATGATGGGAGGGGAGATGCCCGAGAGCCCCAGAGACCAGGCACATCTAGAAGAGGGACAGAGGGTGCACATGGGGACAGAAGGGGGGAGGAGGGAGAGGATAGGGAGGAACCCACACCAGGGACATCACAGGGAGCAAGCCAGGTGTCCACGGAGGATGGGAGGCTGAGATGTCCAAAGTTCTCATTCGATGAAAATGTTGCCCTAGTCCAGGCCATCATGGACAATTACAGTGCCCTCTTTGGGCAGGAGAAGGGCAAAGGCAGTGCCAAAAGGGGAAAAACAGCATGGTTGGCGGTAGAGGATGCTTTTAACAGTGTGGCCCCGCAGAGGAGTATCACAGCAGTCCGTGGACTTCCAGGGGCTTGTGACTCAGGGGCTGCAACCACAGCACATCATGCTGGTGAGTAACATCCCACACACCAGTATTATATGTATTTGAGATATAACATCCTTTAATATCACACATTCATCTACACAATGAGGAGCATGGTATTTGGCCTACGAACAAAAACATCTACAATTATATTTGACATTAATGCTACTTCATACACAATGCAATTCATGATATGAGGTGTAATAGTGCAATACTAACATGTCTCAGAGTAACACAGGCCACAAGCCACATGTAGAGTTTTCAGTAAATGGACACTATAGCCATCACAGTACTATTAGCTCAAGAAAGCTGGTTCTGTGCCTACATCAGGCTAAAGTAAATTGTGTGACCATAGTGTCAATTAAAGAATTTTTTTTTTCCATAATTGACATGTACACATAACTATTGTATGAAATACATACCTGTATACTGTGTATATTAAAATCCCTCATATCACAAATCACAATGTGCACATGCATGTTATAGAGTTTAACATGAGAATCAGTATAGGCCCTAGCATGTATCAATGTACATTTTATGCCCACATCTCTAACTAATCCCTTCCCGTTTATTTATAGAAACATTTATTTATTTTAAAGGGAGATAAATGTGCAAAAGAAAAAAAGGAAAGGCTGCTATGTGTTAGAGCATTTTATTATTGCACTACTGCTTGCATATAATATGAGCTTAATTTCTAATCCCCCCCCCTCTAGCTTTACTCCGAGCTCCAAAGCAAATGACCTCAAAGCAAATAACCCCCTTCCTTGTAATTTCCCGACTTGACTACTGCAGTAACCTATTCACTGGCCTTCCTCTCTCTCACTTCTTCCCCCTTCAATCCATCCTAAATGCCTGTGCCAGGCTAATCCACATTCCCCGTCGCTCTGAATCTGTGAGTCCCTTCACTGGCTCCCCATTCACAACAGAATTCAAAATTCTCACCCTGACCTACAAAGCCCTGACCAACGCTGCCCCCCCCCCCACTACCTGTCCTCACTAATATACTCTAGCCCGCCCACTAAGATCCCCTCTTCCCATGCTAGACTGCAGGATTTCTCTTGTGCGGCACCTAATCTCTAAAGATGAAAAAAATCAATGCAAACAGTTAAGATATGCTGTTCAAAATAGGCAGTGCTGTTTAAATAGAAAAGTAAAAAAAATCATGACAAGTGCTGGTGAAAATGTGTGTTTTTAATCGCTTATAAAACTGCTGTCAAATGATCTCACTTCTGGGTGAGTTTTCTCGCTGTGAGGATGGTAAAAAAACATTGACTGAAAAGGGCTTGAAATTGAAAATCATGGAAACCTATTCTAAAAGGTTTAAATAGGTCCCTATACTGGTAAATTAAAAAACAAACATAAACAGCTGAAAAAATTACAGGGAGTGCAGAATTATTAGGCAAGTTGTATTTTTGAGGATTAATTTTATTATTGAACAACAACCATGTTCTCAATGAACCCAAAAAACTCATTAATATCAAAGCTGAATAGTTTTGGAAGTAGTTTTTAGTTTGTTTTTAGTTATAGCTATTTTAGGGGGATATCTGTGTGTGCAGGTGACTATTACTGTGCATAATTATTAGGCAACTTAACAAAAAACAAATATATACCCATTTCAATTATTTATTTTTACCTGTGAAACCAATATAACATCTCAACATTCACAAATATACATTTCTGACATTCAAAAACAAATCAGTGACCAATATAGCCACCTTTCTTTGCAAGGACACTCAAAAGCCTGCCATCCATGGATTCTGTCAGTGTTTTGATCTGTTCACCATCAACATTGCGTGCAGCAGCAACCACAGCCTCCCAGACACTGTTCAGAGAGGTGTACTGTTTTCCCTCCTTGTAAATCTCACATTTGATGATGGACCACAGGTTCTCAATGGGGTTCAGATCAGGTGAACAAGGAGGCCATGTCATTAGATTTTCTTCTTTTATACCCTTTCTTGCCAGCCACGCTGTGGAGTACTTGGACGCATGTGATGGAGCATTGTCCTGCATGAAAATCATGTTTTTCTTGAAGGATGCAGAATTCTTCCTGTACCACTGCTTGAAGAAGGTGTCTTCCAGAAACTGGCAGTAGGACTGGGAGTTGAGCTTGACTCCATCCTCAACCCGAAAAGGCCCCACAAGCTCATCTTTGATGATACCAGCCCAAACCAGTACTCCACCTCCACCTTGCTGGCGTCTGAGTCGGACTGGAGCTCTCTGCCCTTTACCAATCCAGCCACGGGCCCATCCATCTGGCCCATCAAGACTCACTCTCATTTCATCAGTCCATAAAACCTTAGAAAAATCAGTCTTGAGATATTTCTTGGCCCAGTCTTGACGTTTCAGCTTGTGTGTCTTGTTCAGTGGTAGTCATCTTTCAGCCTTTCTTACCTTGGCCATGTCTCTGAGTATTGCACACCTTGTGCTTTTGGGCACTCCAGTGATGTTGCAGCTCTGAAATATGGCCAAACTGGTGGGAAGTGGCATCTTGGCAGCTGCACGCTTGACTTTTCTCAGTTCATGGGCAGTTATTTTGCGCCTTGGTTTTTCCACACGCTTCTTGCAACCCTGTTGACTATTTTGAATGAAACGCTTGATTGTTCGATGATCACGCTTCAGAAGCTTTGCAATTTTAAGAGTGCTGCATCCCTCTGCAAGATATCTCACTATTTTTGACTTTTCTGAGCCTGTCAAGTCCTTCTTTTGACCCATTTTGCCAAAGGAAAGGAAGTTGCCTAATAATTATGCACACCTGATATAGGGTGTTGATGTCATTAGACCACACCCCTTCTCATTACAGAGATGCACATCACCTAATATGCTTAATTGGTAGTAGGCTTTCGAGCCTATACAGCTTGGAGTAAGACAACAAGCATAAAGAGGATGATGTGGTCAAAATACTCATTTGCCTAATAATTCTGCACTCCCTGTAGATAAGTTTATATTTAAAGTGCAAAATTAAGCATTTAAGATGAAGAAAAAAAGTAACAGTAGATAAATGAGTTTTGGAAGTGAATAGAGAGTAAATCATACCAACAGATAAATCTCACAACTAACTCCTTACTTGATCCACTACAATCTGGTTTCCGTCCTAAACACTCAACAGAAACCGCTCTTGCTAAAGTAACAAATGACCTGTTATCAGCTAAAGCAAAAGGCCATTACTCCTTACTAATTCTTCTTGACCTGTCCACAGCTTTTGACACAGTTGACCATCCTCTCCTCCTAAAAATACTACATTCATTTTGCATCCGAGACACAGCCCTCTCCTGATTTGCATCATATCTTTCAAACCGCTCATTTTCAGTTTCCTTTAACAACATATCTTGTGATCCTATGCCTCTCTCAGTTGGAGTACCACAAGGCTCTGTCTTGGGTCCCTTGCTTTTCTCTCTTTATACATCCTGCCTTGGAAAACTTATAGCCTCCTTTGGATTCCAGTACCACCTATATGCTGATGATACCCAAATATATCTTTCCTCTCCTGATATCTTTCCCTCTTTACTCAACCAGATTTCTGCTGCTTCTTATCCCCCCCTCTTCAAGACATCCGACACCTGACATTTCTCTGATGGTTGGAGACTCTATTCTCAACACCTCACCCCAGGTCCGCTGCCTTGGGGTTACACTAGACTCAGAATTCACATTCAACCCACATATACAAACGCTTGCCAAATACTGCCATTCACACCTACGCAACATTTCCAGAATTCGTCCCTTCCTTACTCAAAAAACTATAAAAATACTTATTCATTCTCTCATCCTGTCACGCATTGATTATTGCAATCTACTCTTAAATGGCCTTCCAAAACACCGCCTCTCCTCCGTCCAATCTATTATGAATGCTTCTGCTAGACTCATCCACCTAAGTCGATGATCTACATCAGCTGCTCTGCTCTGCCAGTCTCTACACTGGCTCCCCATACACTCCAGAATACAATTTAAAGTATTAGCCCTAACCTACAAAGCACTCAACAGTCTAACTCCCAACTATATTTCCTCTCTCATTGTGAAATACTCCCCATCCCGTCCTCTTTGATCAACCTCTGACCTACGTCTCTACACTCCTGTTATCTCTACATCCCACTCCCGCCTCCAAGACTTTTCACATGCTGCTCCTCTCCTCTGGAACTCTCTACCCCGCTCCATCAGTCTGTCTCCAACCTTATATAGCTTCAGACGATCCTTGAAAACCCACTTATTCAGAAAGGCTTACCATCTCTCCTCCCTCCCGCATCCGAACTAAGCTAATACATGTACATGAACTGCCTGACTCACTGCTGCAAATATAACCGATGTAACAAGCTACCCCAACCTTATGTCTCTGCACCCTAAACCTATAGACTGTGAGCTCTCTGGAGCAGGGCCCTCTTCCTCCTGTGCTAGATTTGTTTAGTCTTGTTATGTCTTGTATTTTATCACAAATCCTTGTCATTGTATACCCCTATCATTGTACCCAGCGCTACGGAATTTGGCGGCGCTATACAAATAAATGATAATAATAATAAATCGAATAGAAAACATAACTGATAATTGTAGGTTAAAATAAGAAGTACATTTTACTATTAAACTGTATAAGCATTTATTCAAATCTCATTTAGTGTATAAGGAGTATAATGGGAAGTGATAATTTGCGCTTTAGATAAAGTTGATCATTATGTGCCCAATGCACTTTTTTCTTTTTTTTAATCTATTGCAAACTATTACTTCCAATGGTAACAGTAGTCACCAGCCTTACCCTATACCTAAACCCTTCGTAGGAAACACCTATCCACCTGATCCCAGCACAATGTACCCCCATTTCAAATAACCGAACACCACTAAAACCATATGGAAAAATTTCTACTCCACATTTAACGCCCTAAATGCTAGACCCCTTTGGTAAATATCACCCCCTTCTATTGACCCTCTAACCACCAGACACCAATTCATGAAAATTCCCTAACAACCAGACAGTCACCCATCTGTAAAAATCCCCTTGCTATTAACCCACTAATTGCCAGATGACCAGCAGTAAGAATTGCTGCACATTAAGCTACTAACCACCAGACCAACCATCTGTATAAATCCCCCTAGCTATTAAATCTTTAGCAGGTAATCACCCCCACTGCAAGATCCCCCATGCATAAACTGACCCCTACCATAAGGCAACATATTTAACCCCTTAAGGACAGCCGACATACCCTGTAAATTGGTTGTCATTTTACTTTGGGGTTAAATAGCATGGCACTTACTAGCAGTGAGGCATGTTGTAATAGTGCATTACACCACTTTCTGCATGACTTGTGCTATTACTTGGCCAAAAAACCCTTAAGGACATGTGACATACAGGGTACACCCATGTCGTAAGGGGCTAAACTAGCCCTCACCCTAAGACCCTCACCACTAAGAACTCCTCCACTGCCAGACCCCTTGCCTAAACTGCTAAACTGATCCTTAACCTAAGACCCCAACCTAAACTAATCACTAACCTAATACCTCCAAACCACCTGTTATCAAAAGAATGACAGAAAAAAGTTACTATCAAAAAAGGTTACTTTAAAAAAGTTGCTATTACAATAAAACCAACTACATATAAATAAAGGCTCTCCTTTAAGGGGGTGCTAAGGGGGGGGGCAGTTCAGGTTAGAGCATGTACTTTTACGACTATCGACTTTGCACTACTGTGTGTTTAACCCTTGCAGAGCACTGCTCGGGCTCGATCAAATATACGGTGTAGGTTTCGGCGCAAGCGTGGGAACCTGTGCCGCTCGTAATTTCACCTTGCACATTGGGGTATTACATGTACTGCGCCGTTAGATGCTAAACTGGCATAAGTAGGACAAACTGGCGATCTTCCGAAATGTGCGCAAATACACATTTTAGTCGTCGCAAGTAACTTACGCCAGTATTTTGTCCATGGAAAGTCTCAATAAAGATTAGTTTTATGCAAATTAGGCTAACACTCATAAAAATGAACCTTGACTTCATCTAAAAATGCGACACGTAATTACGCTATTCAAAATTCATATATAAACCCATGCGCAGCTGCCATTTTCTTCAGTGTGTTTGGATGGTTTGTTGAGCTACAGCACACTACAGTGGAGTGGAGGATTAGTCAGAGTAGAGAGAGAGGCGCAAACAGAGGAGTTAGTTAGGTCGCATTGTTGGTTGATTAAGCTTGTACACTTACACATATTTTTACATATTGCATACATACATATACAAAGACACCACACTTTTTTTTCTAACACCTCACACATTTTATTTAAATTTTACAGTGTGATAGGCTGAGTGTTTGGTTGTGATTGTGTGTGATTGAACTGGGAGTGAGTGTGAGTGTGTGTAGTGTGAGGATGGCAGGGAGAGGTAGGGCGGAGGGGAGGAGGGGAGAGGAGTGGCAGGGAGAGGAGTATTGTAGAGGACAGGAGGAGCAGTGGGGTCCCCGTCAGGGAGTAAGTGGAGTGGGGAGAGGGAGAGCTAGAAGGGATGATGGGAGGGGAGATGCCCGAGAGCCCCAGAGACCAGGCACATCTAGAAGAGGGACAGAGGGTGCACATGGGGACAGAAGGGAGGAGGAGGGAGAGGATAGGGAGGAACCCACACCAGGGACATCACAGGGAGCAAGCCAGGTGTCCACGGAGGATGGGAGGCTGAGATGTCCAAAGTTCTCATTCAATGAAAATGTTGCCCTAGTCCAGGCCATCATGGACAATTACAGTGCCCTCTTTGGGCAGGAGAAGGGCAAACAAGCAAACAAAGGGTGGTGTGAGTGCTAATCAGGAAAAGGTTTCTGTGCTTGAATCCCTAATATGGTCTGATAAAATCTCCAATTACAGACTATACGATAAAGAGGTGAGAGTGGTGTGGGATAAGCGCTCCAGCTAAGTAGAGCCAACCAAATTATTAAAAAATAAAATGAAATAACAAGAGGAACTAATGATAATAAAAGAGAATTTTTATAGTGATTTAAGTAGATAACTAGTTAATGCATACAGAATATGTTAGCATATACTCAATTACATAAGATGCCGGCATCAGTAACAATCAAACATATTAATCATATTAAAAACAGAAAAATACAGCCGATATAAAATTTCTAAAAGGTTCCCTGAGTGTTTTTTAAAAATATATACGAATATGAATAAACTTGATAAAGGTAAATGACTCTTAGCACAGTGAAATTGGCTCGGCTAAATGTTACCAGTATTATTTTTAAGCAATGGAATATTTGGTCACAGTATTCAGTGGAGGCGTCTGATCTGTTCAGCCGTTAGGAGTAACTGTGAGTGATGGATCGGGAGGTGTGACGTCACGTCACCTGACTATTGTATTCCTCCAATCTCTGTGATATGCTTAAACACAACAAGTTTGAAATTTGTATCCAATTCTCAATTGTAACAAAGTATACTTGTTTATGTGATGGTTAGTATCAATACTTGCAAGTGTCCAATGTCCAAAGAATCTGTCCAAATTTGAAAAAAACGGTTTGTTTTATCAGCAGCTCTGAATCCTATGGAGTGTTGATCCGTTTGGTTTTATGTCCGTTCTGAAATGTGAAACTTGTCCTTATCCGAAGAAGCTCCTAAGCACTTGGTTTTTAGTGTATATTAGGGCTATGATGGGAGCAAAGGAAGAAACAAGGGGGCACACAGGAATTATTCATACATCGATCTCAGTGTTGATTCAAGGAGATAGAAATGAACCTGTTTTTGTGCCAGTAAAACAATTTAGCAGTTCAATAGCCTTAGTATATAATTGGTTACACACAGGAATTACTCATATGTCCTCCCTCTATATTAATCATAGAGATAGGGATGAACCTGTGGAGTGTAACACTACCAGTAATAAAATTCTGAATTGACAGGAGTAAGCAAATCTACGCGTTTCGGCAGTGTTAGCTGCCTTTATCAAGATGCTTACTACATGAAATTACTGCCTTTTTATAAGGAGTGTTTGATTCAGGACAGGTGTGGTTAGAGGATAGTCTAAATTAACCCTTAAGTGCTTCTAAAGTGAATGTGTTGAAGTCAGTTTCATAGATAGATGAGGTACATCTTATTAAAAAAGAATTTTTCAAAGACAATATTCCATCTAATTTCACTCATTAAGTGTTTTTGAAATGATTGCATTAGGATTAAATACATGAACAAAATACATAAACAGAATTGGAATATTGAATTAATGTTTAAATTTATGAGAAATCCCATCATTTCAGAATGTGAAATTAAGTATAAAGATATAGTCGCCTATATCTCAACATTATACTATAACCAGTTTTTCTTTAATGCAGTTTTTGTTGAAAGTGATTTTTATATATGTAAATATACATTGCTCCAAAGGTTTTTTTCATTTTATTATAATAATCTTGCAAAATTGCAATATCAGGTTGTTCTTTAGTAAGCGCTAAATCAACTTGTCTATACGCTAAGGGGTAAGGGGAGGATGTGATACAAAGTAAAAGTTTTGTAAATATAGCTTCAAGACGGCTATTGTACAGTCTCGTTTATGTTTATTTCGATAGTGTATGAGTTCAATTTTAGTGAAATAATATTTTATATGATAGATGTAATTTGGAATATGTGTTCAACTATTTTGTTTGTCTAGTAATTGTTTATAAAATAGAATTAAGATCAAAGGAACTATTAAGTCCCAATGGATGTACTGTTTTATATTCAAATATGAGTTCTGCTTCTTTTTTTAGGAGTACCTTTTCTATATTTCCCCCTCTCTTGTTCGGTCTAATTTTTTTCATTCCCCAACATTGAAAACATTTAAGGTCTCCATGGTGTATTTCATTGAAATGTTTGTAAAGTATGGTTTTTGTGGTTTTATGTTCTATGTTCCAAATATGTTCTCTCATTCTATCTTTGAATGTGCGACTGGTTTGACCTATATAGAATAAATTACACGAACATCTTATGCAGTAAATTATATTTGAGTCGTTACATGTTATGGTGTCCTTAATTGTAAATGTAACCTGTTGGTTGATAAATGTTATCTTTTTAGTTTTATTACTATATCTACAGGATTTACACTTGTGACATGGATAGAATCCAAAAATTTTTTCTTTCTTTAAGTTCATATCTTTTGAATAATCATTTTTTGTTTTGAATTCACTTGGTGACAGATAGCTTTTGAGATTTTTAGCTTTTTTGAAAATGAGATCTGGGTGATTTTTAACTGTAGTTCCTAATATAGGATCCTTTTTGATATAGTGCCAGTGTTTTTGAAGGATGGTTTTTATTTCTTTGTGGTTTGAGTTATATTCAGTTATAAATGGAATAAAATTATTGACATTAGAAGGCATTGAATTATTTGTATATAATTTTTTTCTTTTGTTAGGTTGCTTTTGTAATAAGTTGGATCTATCAGTTTTTCTTACAGAAGTTATGGTTTCTTGGATTTTTTTCTGATTGTAACCTTTATCTGCAAATCTATTTAGTAGAATGTTACATTGTGAGTCATAAGATTCTATGTCTGAGCAGTTTTTTCTGACTCTTAGCATCTGACTTTTTGGGATGTTATCCTTCCACCTATTCAGATGGCAGCTTTGATAATGTATAAAATTATTTGAGTCTATAGTTTTGAAGTAGGTTTTGGTTTTAATTAAATTCTCTACTATCTCTACCTCAATGTCTAGGAAATGTATTGAACTAGTGCTGTGTTCATAAGTGAAAGTGAGGCCTACATCATTAGTATTCATGTCCTCAAGGAATAGTTCTAGAATTTCGTAGTCACCCCTCCAGACTAGGAAGATATCGTCAATGAATCTTTTATAGAGCACAAGGTTCGCTCCCCACACATCATTGGATAGAAAAGTTTCTTCAAAGAATCCCATAAATAGATTCGCATAGCTGGGAGCGAACCTTGTGCCCATAGCGGTACCCCTAGTCTGGAGGTAAAATTTGTCATTAAACATGAAACTATTGTTTTTTAAAATAAACTCAATGCTATCTAGAATAAATTTGTTTTGTTCTTGTAATAGATTGGGATCGTTATTTAAATAGTGTGCAATTGCTTCTAGCCCTAAATTGTGATTAATGTTCGTATATAATGAATTAACGTCACAAGTGACCATTATATAATTGTTTTGCCATTTAATTTCATTTAATACATTTAAAAAATGAGTGGAATCTTTTAAATGTGATGGTAGCTGTGTAACATAATTTTGAAGGTAATGATCAACATATTGGGAAAGGTTGGAGGATATTGATTCTATTCCTGATATAATGGGACGTCCAGGGGGTTTGGTGAGATGTTTATGAATTTTTGGCAGAAAATAAAATGTTGGATTTTTTGGAAAATTAACTTTAAGGAAATTGTATTCTGAATCTGTAATTACTCCTGATATTTTTGCCTTATCCAATAACAGATTGAGTTTCTTTTTCTGAGTTTCTATTGGATTGTTTTTAAGACTAGTGTACGTCGTGTTGTCATGTAGAAGCCTATATGATTCTTCCAGGTAGTATTGTACATCCATAATTACAATACCCCCGCCTTTATCGGCGGGTTTTATTATAATCTCTTTATTATTTTGTAATGATTTTAATGTTTTACGTTCATTTGGTTTGAGATTATCTTTTATTTTGTTGTTGATTTCTAATTTCTCTAGATCTTCTTTAACGTTTATTTCAAAATTTTTGATAAAGTCTCCCTTTTCTTGCATAGGGTAGAAAGTTGATTTCTCTTTTAGGTTGGAATGTATATATTTACTAGGTGTGTTTTGTGTTCTAGTGAGTGGAGTAGTTAAAAAGTATTTTTTCAAAGTTAGTTTACGAACAAACTGGTTTACGTTTATTAGTGTTTCGAATTTGTTCATTTTGCACATTGGTGCAAAGGTTAGACCTTTTTTTAAAACTCTTTCTTCATCTATATTTAGTTTATATTTACTCAAGTTGAATATACCAGTGTTCTGATCAATTTTTGAGGTGATTATCTTAGTCTTTTTTGTGGGTTTTCTCCCTCTTCTCCCTCTCTTTCTCTTTTTCCTTTTGGTGTTCCCCAAATGGAATTTTGTGTTTTTGAAGTATTTTTTTGGTGTCCTGTATGTTGTGAAGTTTGTCCTAAAAAATGTCTATTGGTTTTTTGAAAAGGAACATTCTCAAAATTATCATGGGTGTCTGACAAAGGTTCAAAACTATTAGATAAAGGAATTCTCCAATTGTGAGTATTTGTTCTTTCTCTATAACTATTGGAAGATGAATTTCCTGAATCACGATATCTATTGTGATAGGATCTATAGTGCATATTTTGATATGATCTATTGTGATGGGATCTATCCTGGTATTGATTATTTTTATCATAATATTGCTGATTTGATCTATAATCATAATCATTTCTCTCATTGTAATAATTTCTATTTGGTATATAGAAGTTATTATTCGTGCCTCTATTACCAGATATGGATTGATTCCTTTGATGGTGAGGTTTGTTTTGAAAGTTATGAAAGTTGTGATTTCTGTTGTGATTATAATTATTATCATTGTGTGTATTAATGTTTTCTTTATTAGATGTTGTTTTATTTTCTTTTATAGTTTTGTGTTTACTAAAGATGGATGCATTGATTTGGATGTTTTGTGGGTCTTTATTAGTGTGGAGTTTTGTTGTTTGATCTATTGTGGATGATGAACATGGAATAATGTCCTTATCTTCTTCTTCTATTTCTGTGGTTATTTGACTATTCTCAGATTTATTAGCAATTTTATAATCATCCATATCTCTTTTAAATGTATTGTTTTTACCTATTTGTAACATTTGTTTAAATTCCATGATATTTTTAATCATGATTTGTTGTTTATTTATATATTCTTTATCGTTAGTAAACGGTTTTAATTTATCTTTAAATGTATCAATATCATTTTTTATTTGAGTTAGAGAACGATTTCTAGATTTAATTAATATTTTTAACAGATCTAGTGATGCATTTTCTAAGGTGCTGTACCACTCAGTTGCTAGATCTTCATTCAGTTCGAAAGTACAATCTTTTTTTAGTCTTAGTCCTCTAGGAACCATTTTTGACTCTATATATTTCTGGGTATATGATAATTCAACTGAATATTTAATCTCCTTTAGGAGTGTATCTTCTAATTCCTTACAAGTGTTGTATAAATTAATATCATCCAGTGGTAGCGATTCCATTGTTTCAAAATTATTGGTTTGGATTTCTGATAACATATTTTCTCTAAAAGAAAATAGTTCCATTATGTGTGCAAAAAAAGGTTTTTTATATTGCAAAGAAAACGTATCTACCGATACAGTGGTTTAGAAGTTATATGTGAAAACAGTGTGTATTTTTTAGAAGAAATATCTATTATGAACAAATTTCTCAAAATATAGAACTTATTGTGTTTGGAATATTTTTCTTAGTGAGTGACAAGCTACTACAAACACCTGGAGATTATACTGATAAACAAACAAACAAAGGGTGGTGTGAGTGCTAATCAGGAAAAGGTTTCTGTGCTTGAATCCCTAATATGGTCTGATAAAATCTCCAATTACAGACTATACAATAAAGGGGTGAGAGTGGTGTGGGATAAGCGCTCCAGCTAAGTAGAGCCAACCAAATTATTAAAAAATAAAATGAAATAACAAGAGGAACTAATGATAATAAAAGAGAATTTTTATAGTGATTTAAGTAGATAACTAGTTAATGCATACAGAATATGTTAGCATATACTCAATTACATAAGATGCCGGCATCAGTAACAATCAAACATATTAATCATATTAAAAACAGAAAAATACAGCCGATATAAAATTTCTAAAAGGTTCCCTGAGTGTTTTTTAAAAATATATACGAATATGAATAAACTTGATAAAGGTAAATGACTCTTAGCACAGTGAAATTGGCTCGGCTAAATGTTACCAGTATTATTTTTAAGCAATGGAATATTTGGTCACAGTATTCAGTGGAGGCGTCTGATCTGTTCAGCCATTAGGAGTAACTGTGAGTGATGGATCGGGAGGTGTGACGTCACGTCACCTGACTATTGTATTCCTCCAATCTCTGTGATATGCTTAAACACAACAAGTTTGAAATTTGTATCCAATTCTCAATTGTAACAAAGTATACTTGTTTATGTGATGGTTAGTATCAATACTTGCAAGTGTCCAATGTCCAAAGAATCTGTCCAAATTTGAAAAAAACGGTTTGTTTTATCAGCAGCTCTGAATCCTATGGAGTGTTGATCCGTTTGGTTTTATGTCCGTTCTGAAATGTGAAACTTGTCCTTATCCGAAGAAGCTCCTAAGCACTTGGTTTTTAGTGTATATTAGGGCTATGATGGGAGCAAAGGAAGAAACAAGGGGGCACACAGGAATTATTCATACATCGATCTCAGTGTTGATTCAAGGAGATAGAAATGAACCTGTTTTTGTGCCAGTAAAACAATTTAGCAGTTCAATAGCCTTAGTATATAATTGGTTACACACAGGAATTACTCATATGTCCTCCCTCTATATTAATCATAGAGATAGGGATGAACCTGTGGAGTGTTATTACTGGTAGTGTTACACTCCACAGGTTCATCCCTATCTCTATGATTAATATAGAGGGAGGACATATGAGTAATTCCTGTGTGTAACCAATTATATACTAAGGCTATTGAACTGCTAAATTGTTTTACTGGCACAAAAACAGGTTCATTTCTATCTCCTTGAATCAACACTGAGATCGATGTATGAATAATTCCTGTGTGCCCCCTTGTTTCTTCCTTTGCTCCCATCATAGCCCTAATATACACTAAAAACCAAGTGCTTAGGAGCTTCTTCGGATAAGGACAAGTTTCACATTTCAGAACGGACATAAAACCAAACGGATCAACACTCCATAGGATTCAGAGCTGCTGATAAAACAAACCGTTTTTTTCAAATTTGGACAGATTCTTTGGACATTGGACACTTGCAAGTATTGATACTAACCATCACATAAACAAGTATACTTTGTTACAATTGAGAATTGGATACAAATTTCAAACTTGTTGTGTTTAAGCATATCACAGAGATTGGAGGAATACAATAGTCAGGTGACGTGACGTCACACCTCCCGATCCATCACTCACAGTTACTCCTAACGGCTGAACAGATCAGACGCCTCCACTGAATACTGTGACCAAATATTCCATTGCTTAAAAATAATACTGGTAACATTTAGCCGAGCCAATTTCACTGTGCTAAGAGTCATTTACCTTTATCAAGTTTATTCATATTCGTATATATTTTTAAAAAACACTCAGGGAACCTTTTAGAAATTTTATATCGGCTGTATTTTTCTGTTTTTAATATGATTAATATGTTTGATTGTTACTGATGCCGGCATCTTATGTAATTGAGTATATGCTAACATATTCTGTATGCATTAACTAGTTATCTACTTAAATCACTATAAAAATTCTCTTTTATTATCATTAGTTCCTCTTGTTATTTCATTTTATTTTTTAATAATTTGGTTGGCTCTACTTAGCTGGAGCGCTTATCCCACACCACTCTCACCTCTTTATCAGGAGAAGGGCAAAGGCAGTGCCAAAAGGGGAAAAACAGCATGGTTGGCGGTAGAGGATGCTTTTAACAGTGTGGCCCCGCAGAGGAGTATCACAGCAGTCCGTGGACTTCCAGGGGCTTGTGACTCAGGGGCTGCAACCACAGCACATCATGCTGGTGAGTAACATCCCACACACCAGTATTATATGTATTTGAGATATAACATCCTTTAATATCACACATTCATCTACACAATGAGGAGCATGGTATTTGGCCTACGAACAAAAACATCTACAATTATATTTGACATTAATGCTACTTCATACACAATGCAATTCATGATATGAGGTGTAATAGTGCAATACTAACATGTCTCAGAGTAACACAGGCCACAAGCCACATGTAGAGTTTTCAGTAAATGGACACTATAGCCATCACAGTACTATTAGCTCAAGAAAGCTGGTTCTGTGCCTACATCAGGCTAAAGTAAATTGTGTGACCATAGTGTCAATTAAAGAATTTTTTTTTTCCATAATTGACATGTACACATAACTATTGTATGAAATACATACCTGTATACTGTGTATATTAAAATCCCTCATATCACAAATCACAATGTGCACATGCATGTTATAGAGTTTAACATGAGAATCAGTATAGGCCCTAGCATGTATCAATGTACATTTTATGCCCACATGGACATATATATGACTGTACTAATCCCTCTCATCATTTGACTCCTCCACAGAACCTCCTGTCACGAGGATACAAACAGGCATGCCGCCACCACCACCACCACCAGTCACAGGCATGCAGCCACCACCACCAGTCACAGGCATGCAGCCACCACCACCAGTCTTCAGGCAAACACATGAACAGTATGCTCCCAGGCATGAGCAGGGTTGGATGGCTTCAGTTGAGGACCCGGGAGTGATGCCACCACCATTGCCATATGACCCCTGGCAAGATTCCTGGCCAGAGGAATATTCTTCTTTTGGATTTGTCGGGGAGGCAAGACAGCCACAAAGGGTCCATGTATTTACCCCGTCAACACAATCTCAGGGCAGTCATGGCTTTTACACACAGACTATGTCACAAGAAGTGCCAACTGGACAGGCTGAGTGGTAACACACTGGTCATCAGTGGAACTATCAATCCACCCTGAGAGCTCCACCATCCTCATCACTTGGGAGAGCTCCACCATCCTCATCACTTGGGAGAGCTCCACCATCCTCATCACTTGGGAGAGCTCCACCATCTGCAGATGAAAATATAGCTGAAAGTACTCAAGCACCAGCAGATGGAGCTGAACCTGTCCCTACAGAACCAGCAGATGCAGCTGAACCTGTCCCAACAGAATCAGCAGATGCAGCTGAATCTGTCCCCACAGAACCAGCAGATGCAGCTGAATCTGCACCTCAGGCAACTAGAAGCCCTGCTGCTCAAGAGCCTGTGGATGCATTGTATTCTCCCCTGGGTGAGGAATACATTGCACTACAGAGGAGGCTCATAACAAGCTCCGAGAGCAGACAAAGATGCCAAGAGAGATTCTTCAGGAGCCAAGAGAGGAGACAACAACGTAGCATAGAGCTACAGAGGGACATGGCAGCATCGTTAAGTGCAAGTGTTCATAACCAATCACAGATGATGCGAATTCTGTCTGATATGCAGATGCAGATGGACAATAGATGGTGAGAACAAAATCAACTCTTGGGTGTGTTGGTTGAGCACTTTACACACCAGCAGGACACTGCCTCCAGCCTATCATCTGTGGCCAGCACACCAGCAGAAACAGCAGAATCTTCTCAAACCAAGAGAACAAGGCAATCCACTACAGTCACCTCAGCTCCCTCATCCAAGAAGCCAAAAAAAAATATATATTCTTATAGTTGACCATAAATCTTGTCCTCTGTTATTTACCATATAATTGTCATCCACATCCATGTGAGATGTGTTTTAGTATACTAATATTGTTAAGACATATAATAAGACCTGTGTGGAAATGGCAAAAAAAAGGTAATATTATCCTGCTTATGACATATTCTTGTACTATAACTCACATCCACAATAGTTTTTTCTGAAGGGTACATATAGTAATATTCACTTCTAAGATGTAAATCAAAGTATCTCACATCCAATATAAATTGACACATTGGTATATATAGTAGTGATGTTACTGATAGGGTGGGCATTATTAGGTGTTTTAAGTCTGCAGGTGAGAGGTTGTGGTGTCTGTGATTGGTTTGACACAATTGCAAAGAGGCAGCCTTCAAGAAGGTCTTAGATATTATCATATGAGCCATTCTAGGTTTTGCTTTCAACTAAGAATACCAAGAGAACAAAGCAAGTGTTAGAATTAAATCTGAAAGTAGTTTGAAATAACATGCCCTATTTAAAAAAGAAGTTTTTTTTTGGACTTGACTGTCCCTTTATATATTTTGGCATCAGTGCCAAGCTGTGTTAGCATTAGAATAAATTACACTCCAGTAGGTTCTAAAGAGATGAAGGTAATACAATTTAAAGTAAATAAGCAAGTATATGTCCACAATGTGATAAAGTACCTACAAGCTCAATACATTTGATTATGTTGTGGCTTGAAACTATTTCAAATCCACAAATAAACCTTAAAAACCAATATCATAGGTATACTGTCCCTTTAACCTTGAGATGCTGCTTAAATGTATGTGTTTGTTAAGGCTTCCAGGGAGTTGCATTGCTTTTTTAGTCAGTGCAAGGGTTGCTGCGCCTGCAATATGTGGCAAGATGAGAATGGAGTAGATTTTCTGAATTCTGCGCGCGTAAGTCCTTACGCTGTATATTGGATACCAAATTGCGCGTCTGTTCGCAATGTTAGTCTATGGCTAAAAAAAATACGGCCGAAGGGTGAAATATACGAGTGCAACGTGTATGCTACGCCGTATATGTAATACAAAAATTGTGTTAAATCTGGCGTCGCCGGCTTTTGCGGGCGACACTGCATATGTGATTGAGACCCTGGTCTTTAGAGTAAACTTCTGCTGATTCAGGGCCAGATTACAAGTAGCGTGTTATTTAACACTCCCGCTCGAGCGTCAACAGCGCTAGAAGTAAGTTTTCTGCGCATGTCGGGTTACGATCGTATTATGAGTTGAAACTAAGCCGCCTTTCATAAAAAAAAGCCGATCTTAGAATATTGCGCATGTGAGAACATATTCCCCCATAGGAGTCAATGGAGCAAGAAAGTGGAAAAAAACATACTAAGAAATACTTAGAACATATTCTCCAATGTGCAAAACATTGGAATGTGAAATATTTACGGTAAAAACATAGTTAAAAACTTTATTAAATATGAATATTACATAAATATGCTTTTTTATGTTTTCATTTACATATAATTCTGCTTTCGCCCGTCGTTTTTTGGCCCATAGACTGACATAGAAAACACGCGCAGTTTGGTATCCAATATAAGACGTAAGGACTTACACGTGCAGATTTCAGAAAATCTACTCCATTCTCATCTCGCCACAAATTTCAGCCGCAGGAACCCTTGCACTGACTTAGAAACCAACAAAACTCTCTGAAGGCCTAACAAGTGCATGCTTAACAACATACATATCAGCAGCTTGATCACAAATAGTTAACCTCTTCAAAGCATTTATTATTCCTGCCCTGCAAGTTTGTCAAACCAATCACAAAGGGGTCATCATGGGGCACAAGGGGTGCATCATGGGGCACAAGGGGTGCTGGAAGCCCTACAATTCCCTGTTGTTCTGTCTACACATGCTGATTCTATAGTTGCTGCTGAGGTCCATGGTGATGGTGCTGCCCCTGCTGCAGCTGGTCATCGAATTACATACTGCGGAGTTCCACTGCATGTAAGTGAAACTACTACATCCCACCCACATTCCCTTAACCACCCTAATTACAGAAAATATATCATTAGTTCAATTCATGTTTTGGTCACTATGATTTATTGACTATCATTTCGAGGAATGAAAATGGATGTTTATACCTTATGTTCACACCTTCTGTAAAAACATTATTATTTAGATATATATACCCATGTGCAGGGATAGGCAAGGTGTCCTTCACTAAAAGTCTTTACCTTTGAAAATGTCCGCCACAGCCTTGGCTCGTGCCTATCCCTGCACATGGGTCAATTTCTATTGGATGTGAGAAACCTTGATTTACATCTTAAAAGTGAATATCACTATATGTACCCTTCATACACAACTATGTGATGTGGTTTAGAGAACATGAATATGTCATAAACATGATGATATTACCTTTTCTGGGCCATTTCCACACAGGCCTTATTATATTTTTAAAAAATATTAGTGTACTAAAACACCCCTCACATGGATGTGGATGACAATTATATGGTAAATAACAGAGGACAAGATTTAGGATGAAATATAACAATATTTTTTATTTTTTAGGCTTCTTAGATGAGGGGGCTGAGGGGCCTGGAGTGGGTCTCCTGCCTCTCCTGGGTTGTGTGGATTCAGAGGATTCTGCAGGAGTGCTGGCCACAGATGAGAGGCTGGAGGCAATGTCCTGCTGGTGTGTGAAATGCTCCACCAACACACCCAACAGTTGGTTTTGTTCCCACCATCTGTTGTCACGCTAAATCTGCATGTCCGAAATAACTCTCAGCATCTGAGATTGGTTCTGGACGATACCACTTATAGATGCTGCCATGTCCCGTTGCAGCTCAATGGAACGCTGTAGTAAAGTCTGTTGGCTCTTGTAAAACCTGCGTTGGTCTCTCTGCATTCTCTCGCAGGTTGATGTGAGCCTCTCGCAGGTTGATGTTTGCCTCCTCTGGAGGGCAATGTATTCGTCGCCCATGGCGGAAGTCAGAGGATCTATAGGCTCTTCCCCAGCAGGGATTCTATGCGCAGGTTCACCTCTAGCTGCTGTTTCAACTTGAACATCCTCAGCTGCTGGTGCTGCCGGAGGGATCACAGCTGGTGCTGCCGGAGGGATCACAGCTGGTGCTGCTGGAAGGATCACAGCTGGTGCTGCCAGAGGGATCACAGCTGGTGCTGCCGGAGGGATGATGACAGGCGGTGCTGCCTGAGGAATGCTGACAGCTCTATGCTCCTCCTCAGATGCTGGAGCTCTTCCAAGGGAAGCAGATGGTGGAGATCTCCGGATGGACTGGTAGTCACATTGCTGACTGGTGTGCACCCACTCAGCCTGGTGGTATAATCCCTGACTGGCCTGATATTGGTGGGGGGGGGTAAAGACATCTATCCTTCGGGGCTGACTTGGCTCCCCCTCCAAGCCATAGGAATAGTCCTCCAGCCAGGGATCCTGCCAGGTATCGTCTTGCAATGCTGGTGGCATGACATCTGGATTGTCAACAGAGGCACTCCAACCCAGCTATTGCCTGGGAGCATACTCTTGCTGGACTCTCTGGACCGGTGGTTGAGGTGGAGATATTCTTTGTGGCGGTGGTGGAGGTGGATGCATGGGCGTTTGCACCCTGGTGACTGGAGGTTCTGTGGAGGAGTCAAATGATGAGAGGGATTAGTACAGTCAGATATATATCCATGTGGGCATACAATGTACATGCTAGGGCCTATACACATTCTCATGTCAAACTCTATAACATGCATGTGCACATTGAGATTTGTGATATGAGGGTTTTTAATATGCAAAGTATACATGTATGTGTTTCATCCAATAGTTCTGTGTACATGTCAGTGATGGAGAGACATGTTAGTATTTCACTATTCCACCTCATATCATGAATTTCAATGTGTTAAGTAGCATTAAATGGACATTAAACCCATTTTTATTCTTTCATGATTCAGCTAGAGCATGCAATTTTAAACAACTTTCTAATTTACTTCCATTAGCTAGTTTGCTTCATTCTCTTGATATTCTTAGCTGAAAAGCATATCTACATAGGCTCAGAAGCTGCTGATTGGTGGCTGCACATCAATGCCTCGTGTGATTGCCTCACCCATGTGCAATGATAGTTAATAAACAAAGAATAACAAAATAGTGAAGCAAATTAGATAATAGAAGTAAATTGGGATGTTGTTTAAAACTGTATTTTCTATCTGAATAATGAAATAAAAATATTTGGTTTAATGTCCCTTTAATGTGAAATCTAATTGTAGATGTTTTTGTTAGTAGGCCAAATACCATGCTCCTCATTGTGTACATGAATGTGTGACATTAAAGGATGTTATATCTCAAATACATATAATACTGGTGTGTGGGATGTTACTCACCAGCATGCTGCGCTGATGTTGCAATCCCTGAGTCACGAGCCCCTGGAAGTCCACGGACTGCTGTGACGTTCAGGGACCTACGAATGAACTCCTGCCACTCGTTATATTCTGCCTCCTGGTGAGACCCACCTCCTGTTGCCCTCTGGGACATTGCTTTGTGGCCCATCTTCTCCTTGACTCTCCTCTTACAATCATTTCACCTTTTCTTTAGGCCATCCATAGTCCTCCTCTGCTGGGACACACCATTAACTGCCTCCTCCACCTTCAGCCAGGCATCTTTACGCCTACGGGCAAATCCTTTGCCCTTCTCTTGGCCAAAGAGGGCGGTAAGGTTCTCCAGGACGGCCTGGACTAGAGCAAGGTTTTCAGCAAAGGAGAAGTTGGGGCACCTCATACGCTCCTCGTCCTGGGCCGCCTGGCTCCCTCCCTGGGATGTCCCTGGTGTGGGTTCCTCCCTATCCTCTCCCTCCTCCCCCCTTCTATCCCCATGTGCACCCTCTATCCCTCTTCTACTGAGTGCGCCTGGCCTTGGGGCAACCCCACTCCCATCTTCCCTTCTAAGTCTCCCTCTCCCCACTCCACTGACTCCCTGACGGGGACCCTGCTGCTCTTCCTGACCATAATCCTCTCCCTGCAACTCCCCTTCCCTCCCCCCCCCCCCCGCCCTAGCTCTCCCTGACATCCTCACACTACACACACTCACACACTCACACTCACTCCCACTTCAATTACACACAATCACAACCAAACACTCAGCCTTTCACACTGTAAAAGATAAATAAAATGTGTAAGGTGTTATAAAAAAAGTGTTGTGTATTTTGTATATGTGTGTATGCAAAATGTGTGCAATATGTAAAAAAGTGACAGTAATGTACAAGCTTAACAAATTCACCAAATCCGACCAAACTAAATATATGCAATGCGCCTCTCTCTCTACTCTAACCACTTTCTCTTACTCACTGTAGTGTGCTGTAGCTCCAAGAACCAACCGAACACACTAAAGAAAATGGCGGATGCGCAGGGGTTTAAGTATGATTTTTGAATGGCGTAATTACGTGGCGCATCTTTTAGAACTGGCCGTTATTTTCTACGATTCGTAGCCTAGTTTGCATAAAACTACACTTTATTGAGACTTTACGTGAACAAAATACTGGCGTAAGTACAGGGAGTGCAGAATTATTAGGCAAGTTGTATTTTTGAGGATTAATTTTATTATTGAACAACAACCATGTTCTCAATGAACCCAAAAAACTCATTAATATCAAAGCTGAATAGTTTTGGAAGTAGTTTTTAGTTTGTTTTTAGTTATAGCTATTTTAGGGGGATATCTGTGTGTGCAGGTGACTATTACTGTGCATAATTATTAGGCAACTTAACAAAAAACAAATATATACCCATTTCAATTATTTATTTTTACCAGTGAAACCAATATAACATCTCAACATTCACAAATATACATTTCTGACATTCAAAAACAAAACAAAAACAAATCAGTGACCAATATAGCCACCTTTCTTTGCAAGGACACTCAAAAGCCTGCCATCCATGGATTCTGTCAGTGTTTTGATCTGTTCACCATCAACATTGCGTGCAGCAGCAACCACAGCCTCCCAGACACTGTTCAGAGAGGTGTACTGTTTTCCCTCCTTGTAAATCTCACATTTGATGATGGACCACAGATTCTCAATGGGGTTCAGATCAGGTGAACAAGGAGGCCATGTCATTAGATTTTCTTCTTTTATACCCTTTCTTGCCAGCCACGCTGTGGAGTACTTGGACGCGTGTGATGGAGCATTGCCCTGCATGAAAATCATGTTTTTCTTGAAGGATGCAGACTTCTTCCTGTACCACTGCTTGAAGAAGGTGTCTTCCAGAAACTGGCAGTAGGACTGGGAGTTGAGCTTGACTCCATCCTCAACCCGAAAAGGCCCCACAAGCTCATCTTTGATGATACCAGCCCAAACCAGTACTCCACCTCCACGTTGCTGGCGTCTGAGTCGGACTGGAGCTCTCTGCCCTTTACCAATCCAGCCACGGGCCCATCCATCTGGCCCATCAAGACTCACTCTCATTTCATCAGTCCATAAAACCTTAGAAAAATCAGTCTTGAGATATTTCTTGGCCCAGTCTTGACGTTTCAGCTTGTGTGTCTTGTTCAGTGGTGGTCGTCTTTCAGCCTTTCTTACCTTGGCCACGTCTCTGAGTATTGCACACCTTGTGCTTTTGGGCACTCCAGTTATGTTGCAGCTCTGAAATATGGCCAAACTGGTGGCAAATGGCATCTTGGCAGCTGCACGCTTGACTTTTCTCAGTTCATGGGCAGTTATTTTGCGCCTTGGTTTTTCCACACGCTTCTTGCGACCCTGTTGACTATTTTGAATGAAACGCTTGATTGTTCGATAATCACGCTTCAGAAGCTTTGCAATTTTAAGAGTGCTGCATCCTTCTGCAAGATATCTCACTATTTTTGAATTTTCTGAGCCTGTCAAGTCCTTCTTTTGACCCATTTTGCCAAAGGAAAGGAAGTTGCCTTATAATTATGCACACCTGATATAGGGTGTTGATGTCATTAGACCACACCCCTTCTCATTACAGAGATGCACATCACCTAATATGCTTAATTGGTAGTAGGCTTTCGAGCCTATACAGCTTGGAGTAAGACAACATGCATGTGGCAAACCTAGCCACTTCTGGACTATAACGTAAGAAAGGTTGTCTGTGACAGACCCTTCGGTCAGGACTGAAAGTGTTAACTTTATTTTCTAACCACAAGTGGCTGGCTCCAGCTACAATCTAATTAATGCTTAGCATTCTATTGTTTGATCACCCCCAGAGAGAAACGCCTAAGTGATAAGGAGAGTCAAGAGTGTCCTGTGGTTGAAGTGTTTAAGTAATATAATCCTATTGTATCATGTCAAGGGCGCTTCTCCCTTTTATCTAATGTACAACATTCTTTCCACCCCCATCTGGGGGGGGGGGGGTCAAAAACCTGTATAAATCTGTATGCTGCCTTCAAATAAAGTGTTATTCTGTTTAAAACCTGAAAACTGGCTGGGTTGTGAACTGCTGATTCCCTATGCAGGACATTGTTCCCTGGTGTTAACCCTTGGTATCCGGTTGGTACCGTTACAATTGGTGGCAAGCGACGGAATGAACCTTATCGCCCAGAAGAGCAACTACACAAGCCAGTAACCTCAGGAAGAGGGGGATTACTACAATACTGACTAAGATGGAAGGAGTACCAGGGACCGAAGTGAATGGAGATGGATTATTCTAAGCTAAAGAGACAAACGTAAAAGGAACTACTAGAAGCCAGGGGAAAGATAGGCAGCAGCAAACCCAAGGCTATATTAATTGCTGAGCTGATGGAGGGAGACAGAGCTCGCAGCGCTACGCCTCCAGCAGCCATGGAGGAGACCCTATACCAGAGGGAAATGAGGACCAGGCTGGAATTTTTACCCCAACCTGTACCACGGGATATGCTATCCGTGGTAATGGCAGATGTGCAGGAGTACGTGATGGCACACAGTCCGCGGAATGCATCCTCCCGAGCAGAATCCATTTTGGACGCACTCAGCAACCCAGTAAGACCCAAAATCCCATACCATGCATTTAAAATGTTTTGTGAGGAGAAGGATGAGATTGATGGGTATTTACAGGATTTTGAGAGACTGTGCGAGTTACATGATTTGGAGCAGTCCGTATGGGTGCCGGTGCTAGCAGGCAAGCTAGCCGGTAGGGCAGCGGAAGCGTATCGCGCTGTACCCAGGGAGGACAGCAAGGATTACGCTAAAGTGAAGAGAGCGATCTTGGAAAGATATGCCATTACCTCAGAGGCATACCGGCGCAAGTTTAGAGGCCTGCGCAAGCCAGAAAGAGATTCCCATGCAGAGTGGGCCCACAAGCTGGATCAAGCATCTCAGGGGTGGATACAGGCCAGCCAAGCTACCACCATGGAAGAATTGCGACAACTGATGCTGTTGGAGCAATTCTTTAACGGCTTGTCCCCAGAAGCCCAAGAATGGGTGAGAGATCGAAAACCCCTCACCTTAACCGAAGCAGCCAGATTAGCAGACCAGCATTTTGATGCCAGGAGGCACCATGGACTACAGCCTAACAACGGACGGGCTAATATACAATGCCACACCTGCAAGCAGTGGGGACATATGGCACGTGAGTGCACCCAAAATCGGAGCAGACAAGCTTGGAACCAGGTCAGACAGAACCTGGCCCCAAGGGCGGCTGCTCACCATTACCAAACGGAGCCAGCCGCTCATGAGGTGTTGAGCACCCAAGCCGAGGAACCCCTGGGAATTCTGCATGAGGTGATGTCGGTCCAGGGACTTCGGGATTCGGGAGCTACTTTAACCCTGATAGCTCCCCATTTGGTGCCGGATACAGCACCCACTGGCGGATCCGTGGCAGTACGAGGGGCAGGGGGAGCAGTATACCGATTGCCCACTGCTAGAGTGGAGTACAGACCCCCAGTCACCCCAGCAGCTGCCAGTTACCAACCCCCGGCGCACCGCTATACCACACGGCCTCCGGCCACGAACTACCCTCAGAGAGCCCGGTTCAATTCGCGGGGCTACTCACAACCTATTCGGTGCTTTGGATGTAAGCAACTAGGGCACAAAAGACCAGAGTGTCCCCTAAATGCAGCGAATCAAGCACAGTCCTGGAGAAGACCCGCTGGCGGAATCCCACATAATCCTCAGCCTGTGGCCCGCTACGTAGAGGCGCCAGAATGCTGGGGCAGCCTACATGAAGCAGACCCCGTGCAAGCTGCCCACCGGAATAACCGGCAACGGGTTAAAGTGAATGGGAAGGAGGTCAGTTGTCTACGGGATACTGGTGCTACCATGACCTTGCTTCAAGAGAACTTGGTGCCTGAGAAACAGCACACTGGAGACACTGTGGCTGTGAGGGTAGCAGGGGGCACTGTGTTCCGCCTACCTGTTGCCAGGGTACATTTGGATTGGGGAGTGGGCGCTAGACTTGTGAATGTGGGGGTCAAGAAGGACTTACCTGCTGATGTTCTCCTTGGAAATGACTTGGCCCCCCTTGTTTCTGCCTATGCTCCCATGGATCCCGCTAATGTTAACCCTGTGACTACCCAAGCCCAGTCCCTCCGGGAAGAGACGCTTCCATGTTTGGGGTGGGGGCAGTACTGAGCCAAGTTGGAGCAGATGGCGGAGAACACCCCGTAGCTTACTTGAGCCGAAAGTTGTTGCCCCGGACATCCCCAAGCCGATCCGTTGGGATCAGACTGTGTATGCCGGCTTGGTTCTGGGGGAGCATTGTGGCAAACCTAGCCACTTCTGGACTATAACGTAAGAAAGGTTGTCTGTGACAGACCCTTCGGTCAGGACTGAAAGTGTTAACTTTATTTTCTAACCACAAGTGGCTGGCTCCAGCTACAATCTAATTAATGCTTAGCATTCTATTGTTTGATCACCCCCAGAGAGAAACGCCTAAGTGATAAGGAGAGTCAAGAGTGTCCTGTGGTTGAAGTGTTTAAGTAATATAATCCTATTGTATCATGTCAAGGGCGCTTCTCCCTTTTATCTAATGTACAACATTCTTTCCACCCCCATCTGGGGGGGGGGGGGTCAAAAACCTGTATAAATCTGTATGCTGCCTTCAAATAAAGTGTTATTCTGTTTAAAACCTGAAAACTGGCTGGGTTGTGAACTGCTGATTCCCTATGCAGGACATTGTTCCCTGGTGTTAACCCTTGGTATCCGGTTGGTACCGTTACAATGCATAAAGAGGATGATGTGGTCAAAATACTCATTTGCCTAATAATTCTGCACTCCCTGTACTTGCGACGACTAAAATGTGTATTTGCGCACATTTTAGCTGATCGACGTTTTTTCCTACTTACGCCAGTTTAGCATCTGACGGCGCAGTATATTGGATAGGTCGAGTTGCGAGGTGAAATTACGGGCGGCGCGGGTTCCCTCGCTTGCGCAGAAAACTACGCCGTATATCGGATCGCGCCCCAAGGGTCTTGTTGAACAAGACCCTTGGAGTGCTCTTTTGTTTGGATATATTTATATATATATATATATATATATTTATCTTTAGACATGAATATGTATGCATCTCATTGTTAAAACCCTTTGCCTGCCTTTTTTCCTAACACCTTAGACCTCATATCTTTGAGCCCATATAACTTTTGTGTGCAATATTTTATCAGATAGTGTTATTATGAGTGTAACTGTACTTTGTAATGTATTTTTGATGTGTTTTGTGACACTTTTTGTTTCACAAAACAGTTAAAGGGACAGTATACACCAATTTTCATATAATTGCATGTAATAAACACTACTATAAAGAATAATATGCACAGATACTGATATAAAAATATATAAAACCGTTTCAAAACTTACTTAGAAGCTCCCAGTTTAGCTCGTTTAAAAACATTGCTAGAACACCCACTTTAAAAGACACAACCCCCTCCCCCTTCTTCTGCATATGAAAAGACTCTTTACACAAACAGGAGCAAGCTGGAATAGGTATATATCAGTATTCTCCTAAAACTTTGGGGCTTGGTTAGAAGTTATTTTTAATGTTATTTAAAAATAAGCAAAACTATACATTTTTCTAAAAAAAAAAAAACCTGTATGGGCTATATAAATGGATCATTAATCCCCTTTTTGCTTGCACGCAACTGTTAGCACACCACTTGTAATATAGCCCTCAATCAGCAGCACTAGTTGCAAATCTGAGTCAAGGGTCTAACAAATTAGAGCATATTATGGCCTTTTAATTGGTTTGCTTTTAACATATTTTAAACAGAACAGTTTCTAGATACCAAATAATCATAATGGCATGCAAATTAATTTAAAGTACGAACAGTAAATTATAACCAGATATCTGTGCTTAGAGGCACATTAAATTGTAACAGGTCAGAGAAATGTAATTGCTGGTAATAAGAAGAATATATATATTTTAAATGCGACCTATCTGAGAATAATTCATTTGGGAGACAGGGTAAATTTTGCTGTTACCTTTTTGGATATTGAAAATTCTCATTAATAGTATTCAGTGATTTTCCTTAAATGCAGAGTAGAACATAAATGATATGGTTTCTGCATTATTACTACCAGCTCATGAATAAGCTTCACAGTTCCGTCCCTGGGAGGTTTATTTGACATATTGCCAAAAATGAGTTATGAGACACTTTCTTTACGACTCATAACTAAGCACATGTACATATTTTCTATTCACAAATCATTAAAATATAGTGTCTTATTCACAAAGGTCTGAAAGGTATTTAGGCTTTCCTTCTGCAAAAGATATTTGCAGGTGCAAAGTAGATGATCTGAACCAGAAAAAATTAGCTCATTTCTTAAATAAAAAATTGAAGGCATCATCACTTCATTATTTTCACAGCATACTGCCACGTTATCTGTTAATATAATCATGGTTGACGCAGGTATAGTATATTAAAATATTTTAATCAACTGTTTAATATATTAACCCCTGTACTGCATCGCAATGAGTTGTAGCCCTCACTGGCAGACAAGTTAAACAATATTAAAGGAATAGTCTAGTCAAAATTAAACTTTCATAATTCAGTGAGCAGGGCAATTTTAAACAACTTTCTAATTTACTACTATAATCAATTTTTCTTTGATCTCTTAGTGTCTTTATTTGAAAAAGCAAGAATGTAAGCTTAGGATCCAGCCCATTTTTGGTTCAGCACCTGGGTAGCGCTTGCTGATTGGTGTCTAAATGTAGCCACCAATCAGCAAGTGCTACCCAGCTGCTGAACCAAAAATGGGCCAGCGCCTAAGCTTACATTCCAGCCTTTTCAAATAAAGATAACAAGAGAGCAAAGAAAAAAATGATAATAGAAGTAAATTAGAAAGTTTCTTAAAATTGCCCTGCTCTATCTGAATCATGAAAGTTTAATTTTGACTAAACTATTCCTTTAAGCTCCAAATAATGTAAATGATCAGGATAATATTCTGATTTTAAAGTTACCAAACAACATTTTTTTCCTGCAGTTTTAAGTTTAAGCATAATGATATTTTTCCATTTAACAATGAGATAAATCAGATGGTTAATAGTTGCACTTGCTCTAATAGAGCCTTTCTTAATTATTATTATTATTATTATTATTATTATTATTATTATTATTTTAGAAATAACACATTAAAACAGGTACAGAATAAAAATGATAAAAAACTATTGGTAGCTGCCATGAGAAAGACATAAACAGAGGGGAAATAAACACGCATGTATCTATACAAAAGAATAGAATCACTGTAGAACTATGGGTAACTAGTGAAGACAGGTAACAAATAATAACCTTGTTAAACAGTAATTGAATCTACTATTATATATATTCCTATGTTACTACTACTGGATGGTTTAAACCTTGGCTAAGTGAGCTGTGGGGTAAGCGCTGACCTGTTCAAACATTATTTAAAGGAGTTCACCTTGGTGTAATGGGAAGAAAAGTAAAACAATGTTAAAGGATTGTTGGTAGTGAGAAAAGTGAATCCTCTCCTCCCTCCCCAGGCCTTGTCTATAATAAAAATTAAATTAAATATAAATTTAAGTTAAAGGGAGAGTAAACATCTTGTAATTATAAGACATTTCTGTTGTGTTGCTGTGGAACTACATACCAACTAGGGGGTCAATTTATCAAGCTCCGTACAGAGCTGGATTCCCTGTGTTTCCGGCAAGCCTTCAGCCTTCTGTCGGCATTTATCAATGTGCACGCTACATCGTATCATGTCCGCTCGCACATTAATAAATTGAGTCTTAACATATTTAAAACAAATTAACATCCTTTTTACTATAATTGAAGGTGCGGCCCTCATTCCAGCTCAGCTGGTAGGGGGCAGATTAAGGTTTTTCAAGGATATTTGGATAAAATCTGTCCAAAAGCAATGGATTCAGAGCATTGTCTCTCAAGGGTATCGAATAGGATTCAGAGTAAGACCTCTTGTGAGAAGATTTTTTCTCTCACATATCCCAGCAAATCCAGTAAAAGCTCAGGCTTTCCTGAAGTGTGTTTCAGACCTGGAGTCTTCAGGGGTAATCATGCCAGTTCCTCTTCAGGAACAAGGTTTGGGGTTTTATTCAAATCTATTCATTGTCCCAAAAAAGGAAAATTTATTCAGACCAGTTCTGGATCTGAAAATTTTGAATCGTTATGTAAGAGTACCAACTTTCAAGATGGTGACTATAAGGACTATTCTGCCTTTTGTTCAGCAAGGACATTATATTTCCACAATAGACTTGCAGGATGCATACCTTCATATTCCGATTCATCCAGAACATTATCAGTTTCTGAGATTCTCTTTTCTAAACAAGCATTACCAATTTGTTGCTCTTCCATTTGGCCTAGCAACAGCTCCAATAATCTTCTCAAAGGTTCTGGGTGCCCTACTCTCTGTAATCAGAGAACAGGGTATTGTGGTGTTTCCTTATTTGGACAATATCTTGGTACTAGCTCAGTCTTTACGTACTGCAGAATCTCACATGAATCAACTAGTGTTGTTTCTTCGGAAACATGGTTGGAGGATCAATTTACCAAAAAGTTTCTTGATTCCTCAGACAAGGGTCACCTTTTTAGGCTTCCAGATAGATTCAGTGTCCATGACTGTGTCTCTAACAGACAAGAGATGTTTAAAATTGGTTGCAGCTTGCCGGCACCTTCAGTCTCAGTCATTCCCTTCAGTGGCTATGTGCATGGAAGATTTAGGTCTCATGACTGCAGCATCGGATGGGATCCCCTTTGCTCGTTTTCACATGAGACCTCTACAGCTTTGTATGCTGAACCAATGGTGCAGGGATTATACAAAGATATCACAATTAATTTCCTTAAATCCCAATGTACGACACTCTCTGACATGGTGGATAGATCACCATCGTTTAGTTCAAGGGGCTTCTTTTGTTCAGCCAACCTGGTCTGCGCTCACAACAGATGCGAGTCTTTCAGGTTGGGGAGCTGTTTGGGGATCTCTGACAGCACAAGGGGTTTGGAAATCTCAAGAGGCGAGATTACCAATAAATATTTTAGAACTCCTTGCAATTCTCAGAGCTCTTCAGTTTTGGCCTCTGTTGAAGAGAGAACCATTCATTTGTTTTCAGACAGACAATATCACAACAGTGGCATATGTCAATCATCAGGGTGGGACTCACAGTCCCCAAGCTATGAAAGAAATATCTCGGATACTTATTTGGGCGGAATCCAGCTCCTATCTCATTTCTGCGGTACATATCCCAGGCGAATTATCTCAGCCGCTAGACTTTACATCCAGGGGAGTGGTCTCTACATCCAGATGTATTTTTTCAGATTGTTTAGATGTGGGGTCTTCCAGAGATAGATCTCATGGCCTCTCATCTAAACAAGAAGCTTCCCAGATACCTGTCCAGGTCCAGGGATGTACAGGCGGAAGCAGTGGATGCGCTGACACTTCCTTGGTGTTATCATCCTGCTTACATTATCCCGCCTCTAGTTCTCCTTCCAAGAGTGATCTACAAAATCATCATGGAACAATCATTTGTGCTGCTGGTGGCTCCAGCATAGCCACACAGGTTTTGTGTGTGTATGCGGATCTGGTTTGGATGTCCAGTTGCCCGCCTTGGCCACTTCCATTATGGCCAGACCTACTATCTCAAGGTCCGTTTTTCCATCAGGATCTCAAATAATTAAATTTGAAGGTATGGAAATTGAACGCTTAGTACTAAGTCATAGAGGTTTCTCTGACTCAGTGATTAATACTATGTTACAAGCTCGTAAATCTGTCTCTAGAAAGATTTATTATAGAGTTTGGAAGACTTACATTTCATGGTGTTCTTCTCATAAATTCTCCTGGCATTCTTTTAGAATTCCTAGAATTTTACAGTTTCTTCAGGATGGTTTGTATAAGGGTTTGTCTGCAAGTTCCTTGAAAGGACAAATCTCTGCTCTTTCTGTTTTATTTCACAGAAAGATTGCTATACTTCCTGATATACACTGTTTTGTACAGGCTTTAGTTCATATTAAGCCTGTTATTAAATCAATTTCTCCTCCTTGGAGTCTTAATTTGGTTCTGAAAGCTTTACAGGCTTCTTCATTTGAACCTATGCATTCTTTGGACATTAAACTACTTTCTTGGAAAGTGTTGTTCCTTTTGGCCATCTCTTCTGCTAGAAGAGTTTCTGAGCTATCTGCTCTTTCTTGTGAGTCTCCTTTTCTGATTTTTCATCAGGATAAGGCAGTATTGCGGACTTCTTTTCAATTTTTACCTAAGGTTGTGAATTTTAACAACATTAGTAGAGAAAATGTTGTCCCTTCCTTGTGTCCTAATCCTAAGAATTCTTTGGAAAGATCCTTACATTCTTTGAATGTGGTAAGAGCTTTGAAATATTATGTGGAAGCTACTAAAGATTTCAGGAAGACTTCCAGTCTATTTGTTTTATTTTCTGGTCCTAGTAAAGGTCAGAAAGCTTCTGCTATTTCCTTGGCTTCTTGGTTGAAACTTTTGATTCATCAAGCTTATTTGGAGTCGGGTCAGGCCCCGCCTCAGAGAATTACAGCTCATTCTACTAGATCAGTCTCCACTTTGTGGGCTTTTAAGAATGAAGCTTCAGTTGATCATATTTGCAAAGTGGCAACTTGGTCCTCTTTGCATACATTTACTAAATTCTACCGTTTTGATGTATTTGCTTCTTCGGAAGCAGTTTTTGGTAGAAAAGTTCTTCAGGCAGCTGTTTCAGTTTGATTCTTCTGCTTTTGATTTAAGTTTTTTTCTTTCAATTATGAAATAAACTTATTTTTTGGGTTGTGGATTAATTTTTTTCAGCGAAAAATGGCTGTTTTTATTTTATTCCCTCCCTCTCTAGTGACTCTTGAGTGGAGATCCACATCTTGGGTATTGCTATCCCATACGTCACTAGCTCATGGACTCTTGCCAATTACATGAAAGAAAACATAATTTATGTAAGAACTTACCTGATAAATTCATATCTTTCATATTGGCAAGAGTACATGAGGCCCATCCTTTTTATGGTGGTTATGATTTTTTGTATAAAGCACAATTATTTCCAAATTTTCTTTGTTGATGCTTTCTACTCCTTTCTTTATCACCCCACTGCTTGGCTATTCGTTAAACTGAATTGTGGGTGTGGTGAGGGGTGTATTTATAGGCATTTTGAGGTTTGGGAAACTTTGCCCCTCCTGGTAGGATTGTATATCCCATACGTCACTAGCTCATGGACTCTTGCCAATATGAAAGAAATTAATTTATCGGGTAAGTTCTTACATAAATTATGTTTTTAATGTGCCTCTAAATATAGATGAGGAGCAATAAATCTTTGAAGGTGCAGTGATCAGACCCAGCTGTCATTATACAGTTCAGAGACTTGCTTACCATATATTCCTTAAAGGGACAGTCTAGTCCAAAAAAACCTTTTATGATTCAGATAGGGCATGTAATATTAAACAATTTTCCAATTTACTTTTATTACCAATTTTTTCTTTGTTCTCTTGGTATTCTTAGTTGAAAGCTTAACTTAGGAGGTTCATATGCTAATTTCTTAGACCTTGAAGGCCGCCTCTTAAGAATGCATTTTAACAGGTTTTTCACCACTAGAGGGTGTTAGTTCATGTTTTTCATATGGATAACACTGTGCTCGTGCACGTGAAGTTACCTGGGAGCCATCACTGATTGGCTAAACTGCAAGTCTGTCAAAAGAACAAATAAAGGGGCAGTCTGCAGAGGCTTAGATACAAGATAATCACAGAGGTAAAAAATATATAAATATAACTGTTTTGGTTATGCAAAACTAGGGAATGGGTAAACAAGGGATTATCTGTCTTTTAAAACAATAGCAATTCTGGTGTAGACTGTCCCTTTAATAAAAAGATCCATATTCTGTTTTCTGATCCCCATCATGAAAACATGTTTTAAGCATTTGTTTATTAGTTATTACAGGGAGTGCAGAATTATTAGGCAAATGAGTATTTTGACCACATCATCCTCTTTATGCATGTTGTCTTACTCCAAGCTGTATAGACTCGAAAGCCTACTACCAATTAAGCATATTAGGTGATGTGCATCTCTGTAATGAGAAGGAGTGTGGTCTAATGACATCAACACCCTATATCAGGTGTGCATAATTATTAGGCAACTTCCTTTCCTTTGGCAAAATGGGTCAAAAGAAGGACTTGACAGGCTCAGAAAAGTCAAAAATAGTGAGATATCTTGCAGAGGGATGCAGCACTCTTAAAATTGCAAAGCTTCTGAAGCGTGATCATCGAACAATCAAGCGTTTCATTCAAAATAGTCAACAGGGTCGCAAGAAGCGTGTGGAAAAACCAAGGCGCAAAATAACTGCCCATGAACTGAGAAAAGTCAAGCGTGCAGCTGCCAAGATGCCACTTGCCACCAGTTTGGCCATATTTCAGAGCTGCAACATCACTGGAGTGCCCAAAGGCACAAGGTGTGCAATACTCAGAGACATGGCCAAGGTAAGAAAGGCTGAAAGACGACCACCACTGAACAAGACACACAAGCTGAAACGTCAAGACTGGGCCAAGAAATATCTCAAGACTGATTTTTCTAAGGTTTTATGGACTGATGAAATGAGAGTGAGTCTTGATGGGCCAGATGGATGGGCCCGTGGCTGGATTGGTAAAGGGCAGAGAGCTCCAGTCCGACTCAGACGCCAGCAAGGTGGAGGTGGAGTACTGGTTTGGGCTGGTATCATCAAAGATGAGCTTGTGGGGCCTTTTCGGGTTGAGGATGGAGTCAAGCTCAACTCCCAGTCCTACTGCCAGTTTCTGGAAGACACCTTCTTCAAGCAGTGGTACAGGAAGAAGTCTGCATCCTTCAAGAAAAACATGATTTTCATGCAGGACAATGCTCCATCACACGCGTCCAAGTACTCCACAGCGTGGCTGGCAAGAAAGGGTATAAAAGAAGAAAATCTAATGACATGGCCATGTTCACCTGATCTGAACCCCATTGAGAACCTGTGGTCCATCATCAAATGTGAGATTTACAAGGAGGGAAAACAGTACACTTCTCTGAACAGTGTCTGGGAGGCTGTGGTTGCTGCTGCACGCAATGTTGATGGTGAACAGATCAAAACACTGACAGAATCCATGGATGGCAGGCTTTTGAGTGTCCTTGCAAAGAAAGGTGGCTATACTGGTCACTGATTTGTTTTTGAATGTCAGAAATGTATATTTGTGAATGTTGAGATGTTATATTGGTTTCACTGGTAAAAATAAATAATTGAAATGGGTATATATTTGTTTTTTGTTAAGTTGCCTAATAATTATGCACAGTAATAGTCACCTGCACACACAGATACCCCCCTAAAATAGCTATTACTAAAAACAAACTAAAAACTACTTCCAAAACTATTCAGCTTTGATATTAATGAGTTTTTTGGGTTCATTGAGAACATGGTTGTTGTTCAATAATAAAATTAATCCTCAAAAATACAACTTGCCTAATAATTCTGCACTCCCTGTAGTCTTAGCATTATCATCTGTTATTAGATGTGTGACTATAATTTTGTAGTCGGATAGCCATCTATATTGTAACTCTAGCAGTAGCCTGCTCCTTTTGTTCATCTATAAGGTGTTATCTGTTACTTAAAGTCAGCCCCCAAGAGCTCCACCAGAATCTTTCAAGAAATATTTGTTTAGATAATTGAGTGGTTCCTTTAATGTAATCAATTAATAAATGCTCATGCACAGAAATATTTAAAATCTGGAATATATTTGATGACTTGAAAAATGCTATTATATTATTATATACTATGGCCTAAATTGCAAGCGGAGTGCAAAAATAATAACGTTGTTGAGCTAACACCTTTCAAGTTAAATCAATAAGCGCTCTCATTCTTGCGCTCATATTACAAGCTGAAAATAAAAATGTAACACTCGAGTGAAAGCCTCAGGTGCACTAATGCATGGAGGTCTGATAGCATGGCTGCTCCAAATAATTGTCCTTATGTTGTTCCACTAAATATACAATGCCAGAATGATATATGTCAATAACGTCCATATTTTGATCTCATTTTGGACATTCTTTTAAAATGTAAACAATAAAATATGTATCAATGCCTATTTCTTTTCTCAGATTTTGGCATACGAAGGCCCAGATTACAAGTGGAGCTCAAAAATATTAGCACCACTCAAGTTAAATCAGTAGTGCTCATGTCCAGTTAGGAATTTTGGCTACACAGGCGAAGACTCATTTTGTTACCCGCTCCCAATTTTTTTTATATACCCTACTATTACTACTTCTTAACAAAATCTTCTAGTGATGCATTAAGCATATCTAGATAACTATTTTATGATAGAGAACATAGATATCCGTCATCACATCAAATTCTTGAATATTAATCTGATTGTCATATCCATTTTCCCTTTAGGAGTAAAGTACCGCCCACTCTAACTCCCTATTTAAGCTCATCTCTCTCTGTTTCCTCGCTTGATTAATCGCAAAACAGTAAGCTGTATTAAAACAAGATCCTAACCTGCTTGTTCAAGCTCTGATATCTGTGAAACATGGAGGCATCATGACCTCTTATCTTTTTTGCCATTATACTTAGACTGATACTAGCAGGTTTAACATGAAAATGTATCAAACTGCAGGCAGATAAATTCTCAAATAGAGGACCTGTCCACCTGTATTCACTATTTTGAAAAATGTAAGACTGCAGAAGAGCTCTGTTTTTCAATCCTGCCCCTGCTTTTGAGCAACCAATTACGTGAAAGCATTTTCTATACATGTTGCACTGTGCCTAGATACTCCTATTCCGCTCATATTACAAATTGAAAGTAAAAAGCATGAACACAAGTGAAAGACTGAGGATGCACAAACATATATAGGTAAAATAGCACTCCCTTTCCCATAGACTTCTATGTGTCGCACTACAAAAGCCTGTTCTGGCTTTTGCTTGCACTCTGCTATGAACAAAAATGAACAAAGCAAGTACACCTCCCAGAAGCTAGGCTTTCCCATCATTTTTTTTATTGGACTTTCCAATGTTTACACTAGCTGATCTTGTCCACTAAAGCTACAAGCATTACAACATCTTCCCTTAGTCTGTCCATACAGGTACATTCGACTTAGCTTGGATCTGATCTATGATGATTTATTCTGTCGATTTACACAACCCACACAAGCAGATACTCACCAGTGATAGATCTAAACACAGTCTTCAAGAGTTACGTGTTAATAAGCTGGGTTTATATATCCAGCAATTCCATTATAAGCTTATCTAAATTAGATGCGTTGATGTAAATGAAAGTTGTGTTTTGTTTGTTTTTACTGGGCTGGGGGTTGTATGTATACAAGTACATTGTTTGGTTACTATTACTATCGGTTTGGGCACAATTTTCACAGGGGGTGGAGTTTTTGGTTTAAATGCACTGTTGGTTAAATGCAAGTCAGCCTCGGTATGAGAGGTGGTAATCTGAAATCAGCATTACTTAAATCGGAGAGCCGTTGGATATATTTATTAAATTTGGTCCAACCTTTGGGCTTGAATGAACAAAACAACTTCTATGTTTACTTATAACATCTTATATAGAGGAACAGAATCAATCATAACCACTTAATAAGTATTCAATACTAGGAACCAAATTCTGTTGGATATTAAAGCATATACAGTATGTCTACTAACACAGGATTTCACCTCCACAGTGATAATTATTCACAATGCACATATTTATAGTATAGACAATCCTATTAGAAGATAGCACCGTTTGATTATTTACATTAAAGGGACATTAAACACTTTGAGATGGTAATATAAAATGATAAATTATATATATAAAACAACTCTGCAATATACTTTCATTATTTATTTTGTCCTCTTTGCCTGTAATTCCATTCTGAAATTGTGAGCTTTTCAGTTCCTGTTAGAAATGGAAGTGCAGAACACTGTTAAATCCAGCACAACCATTGGCTGCACACTCTAGTGACCTATGTATAACTGTCCCTAATTGGCCACAGCAGAGAAGGTAACACAAGTTACAACATGGCAGCTCCCAGTGTTTTATAGACACTAAAACTTTACACTTATTTTGTCACTTTTTTAACAACTAATGAAACTTTAAAAAATACATCTACATGTTAGTCATGGACTAATCTTTTCTTTGAATGCATCATTCTATCTAGCATGTATTTAGTGTTTAATGTCCCTTTAAGTGGGGATTTTTTTGAACCACACGAATTAGAGATTTCTTTTCACTATTTATTTTTGTCTAACACAGTATTCTGTTTGATTTTAGGAATAGTGTAGCAAGTTTGTAAATCACTGCATAATCTACTATCACTTTATTTTTAAAAAAATCTAACAATTCAGTAACATATGATGTGTATTCACACTCTATCTACTCTATTTTTTCATTTATTGTTCACTTAATACTCTGGCTATCTGTCCAGATATAAAATGATTATGCTGATCATTATGTTATAGCACTAATACAAAGCACATTCACCCAGATTTATTTAATATATTTCTCCAAATTAAAATAATTCTGGTACTTTATTCACTGAAGATTAAATGTACATTGTGTAATATATTAATTCGAGTTGTATACTAGAACATGGTAGAAGGTAATCCTATAATTGTGATAGTTATGCTATACATTAGATATCTTTGTAAGTATCACATTAACTAGTCAGCATATTCATATAGGGATATGACTTCTGCAACATTGATAACACCCAATGAGGACTATCACCCTGGGTTACAAAGTTATATCATAGCCCCAGGCTGAGATCTCTAATGGATTTGCTTGACAGGTTCAAATCATGATATGTGTAAAATATCACTGCGAATACATGACCTTACATTGCTGAGTGATACTGTTTTAGTAAAAATGCATATCTTAAACATCTCAGAGCTATAACTTTAAATGTATCACTTGACATTCACATTTTAATCGCCTGTCCTATTATTATTGACATACTGTCAATCACTTGTGACTACAGTCACATCCTCCCCAATCAGAATGGAGAATGGGCGGGACTTCCATTTTGACTAGGGTATAAATCCCCCAAGATCCGGCGGCTCGCCGCCTTTGTTAAAGCCCGGAGGGGTGAAACGCCTCAGGGGAGAGCTGTAAGCGTGGAGACGCTCATGATATTATTTTAATTGCCTGACAATAGTTCATTGTTTGTTGCTTATAATTCTAGCCGCTCAAGCTATAGTTAATTACGTTATACAGTCTGGATTGTGCCAAGTCTTTAATAACACAGGGCTATACTATGGAGTTTACTTTGCTTGCCGTCTAAGTGAATCTATTTAACCAAAATACATCAGCATTTTATTGCATTTGAATCGAGTCATTCCTTCACTTATATGGTGTATACGATCTATAACAGGATCCATAGCGTAGCTGGTCAAATAAATAATATATGAAAACTACGACAACCAAACTGTCATACTATGATAAATATTTTTGTATATAAGAAACGATCTAGGGGAGCAGAGAACACACACTAAGTAGCGACATATACTGAAGCAATTTAATTCTGTCATCTGGGGCTTAACACACGCTACAAGTATTAACTATCTGACTGTTACTATGTTGCAACATTAATAATAAGAAAGAAAGTTAGAATGAACTGTTGCCTAACTCACATTCACAAATATTTGATGTCTGGTTTTCCTCCCCCAGTAATCTATTAGAGCCAAGACGATTGCAGCTCCATGGCAAATATTTAAAGGGACAGTAACTTCCATACAGATATTTTATGAATGATAAGACGGAGGAGCTATGAGAGCAGATTACGGCTAGATTACGAATTTAGTGTTATGAGTGAAAAAGCCTCATAACGCTGCTTTTTTACTACCGCTGGTATTACGAGTCTTGCTAGTATAGCTGTACCGCACACTTTTTTGGCCGTAACGCAACGTAATTACCGCAGCTTTCAAAAAGTCCTTTTTCAATGGGACTTCCACAGCACCGGTATTACGAGTTTGCCTGTCCAGCCAAAAAGTGAGAGGTACAGCCAATACCTTCAAGATCCATACCGTAAAATGAAAGTCAGTAGTTATGAGTTTTATGCTACAAAGCAGTAAAATAAAACTCAGAACTAAAGTGCTAAAAAGTACACTAACACCCATAAACTACCTATTAACCCCTAAACCGAGGCCCTCCCGCATCGTAAACACTAACATAAAATTATTAACCCCTAATCTGCCGTTCCGGACATCGCCGCCACTATAATAAACATATTAACTCCTAAACCGCCTCACTCCTACATCGCAAACACTAGTTAAATATTATTAACCCCTTATCTGCTGCCCCAATATCGTTGCCACCTACATACACTTATTAACCCCTAATCTGTTGTCCCTAACATTGCTGCAACCTACATTACTGTTATTAACCCCTAATCTGCTGCCCCCAAAATCGCTTCCACTATACTAAAGTTATAAACCCCTAAACCTAACCCTAAGTCTAACCCTAACACTCACTAACTTTTATATAATTAAGATAAATCTAAATAAAAATTACTATCATTAACTAAATAATTCTTATATAAAATTAAATACTTACCTATAAAATAAACCCTAAGCTAGCTACAATATAACTAATAGTTACATTGTAGCTATCTTAGGTTTTATTTTTATTTCACAGGTAAGTTTGTATTTATTTTAACTAGGTAGACTAGTTAGTAAATAGTTATTAACTACCTAGCTAAAAAAAATACAAATGTACCTGTAAAATAAAACCTAACCTGTCTTACACTAACACCTAACCTTACACTACAATTAAAAAATTACATTAATTGAATACAATTAACTAAATTACAAAAAAATCAAAACACTAAATTACACAAAATAAAAAAATAAATTATCAAATATTTAAACTAATTACACCTAACCTAATAGCCTTATCAAAATAAAAAAGCCCCCTCAAATAAAAAAGCCCCCTCAAATAAAAAAGCCCCTAGCTTAAACTAAACTGCCAATAGCCCTTAAAAGGGCCTTTTGTGGGGCATTGCCCCAAATAAATCAGCTCTTTTACCTGTAAAAAAAAATACAAACAACCCCCCAACAGTAAAACCCACCACTCACACAACCAAACCCCCCAAATAAAATCCTATCTAAAAAACCTAAGCTCCCCATTGGCTTGAAAAGGGCATTTGGATGGGCATTTCCCTTAAAAGGGCATTTAGCTCTTTTTCAGCCCAAACCCTAATCTAAAAATAAAACCCACCCAATAAACCCTTTAAAAAAACCTAACACTAACCCCCAAAGATCCACTTACAGTTTTTGATGACCGGACATCCATCCTCAACAAAGCCGGGAGAAGTCTTCATCCAAGCGGCAAGAAGTGGTCCTCCATGTGTGCAGAATTCTTCATCCAGACGGCATCCTCTATCTTCATCCTTCCGATGCGGAGCGGCTCCATCTTCAAGACATCCTCTTCTTTTGATGGTCGCTGAAGAATAAAGGTTCCTTTAAATTATGTCATCCAAGATGGCGTCCCTTGAATTCCGATTGGCTGATAGAATTCTATCAGCCAATCGGAATTAAAGGTGAAAAAATCCTATTGGCTGATGCAATCAGCCAATAGGATTGAGCTTCAATTTCTTCACCTTTAATTCTGATTGGCTGATAGAATTCTATCAGCCAACCGGAATTCAAGGGACACCATCTTGGATGACGTCATTTAAAGGAACCTTCATTCTTTAGCGACCATCGAAAGATTTTGATAGGGCTATAAGATTAGATGTATTAGTTTAAATATTTGATCATTTCTTTTTTATTTTGTGTAATTTAGTGTTGTTTTTTTTGTTGTAATTTAGTTAATTATATTTAATTAATGTAATTTATTTAATTGTAGTGTAAGGTTATGTGTTAGTGTAAGACAGGTTAGGTTTTATTTTACATGTAAATTTGTATTTATTTTAGCTAGGTAGTTAGTAAATAGTTAATAACTATTTACTAACTAGTCTACCTAGTTAAAATAAATACAAACTTAGCTGTGAAATAAAAATAAAACCTAAGATAGATACAATGTAACTATTTTAGCTATCTTAGGGTTTATTTTATAGGTAAGTATTTAGTCTTAAATAGGAATTATTTAGTTATTAATTTTAATTTTTATTTAGATTTATTTAATTATGTTCAAGTTAGTGGGTGTTAGGGTTAGGTTTAGATTTAGGGTTAGGTTTAGGGGTTAATAACTTTAGTATAGTAGCAGCGACATTGGGGGCAGCAGATCAGGGGTTAATAGATGTAGGTAGGTGACGGCGATGTTAGGAGTGGCATATTAGGGGTTAATAAGTATAATGTAGGTGGCAGCGATGTCGGGGGCGGCAGATTAGGGTTTAATAAGTGTAATGTAGGTGTTGGCGATGTCAGGGGCATCAGATTAGGGTTGTTTAGACTCAGGGTTTATGTTAGGGTGTTAGGTGTAAACATAACTTTTGTTTCACCATAGGAATCAATGGGGCTGCGTCATGGAGCTTTACGCTCCTTTATTGCAGGTGTTAGGCTTTTTTAAGCCGGCTCTCCCCATTGATGTCTATGGGGAAATCGTGCACGAGCATGTAAAGCCAGCTCAAAGCAGCGCTGGTATTTGAGTGCGGTATGGAGCTTAATTTTGCTCAACGCTCACATATTGCCTGCTAACGCCGGGTTTATGAAAACCTGTAATAGCAACACTATAGGGAGGTGAGCGGTGGAAATAACTTGCAAGTTAGTACCGAGCCACTCATAACGCAAAACTCGTAATCTAGCCGTTTGTCATTGTAGAGTGAATTTGAGTCAACAAACGAATACATATTTAAATGATACATTTGTATAATCACATACATAAGCAAGGATAACAATCGTCTTAATTTATCTATAAATGTAGAATTAATTTTATTACTCTGAAATACAATTACAGTACCTGTTAAAAGTCTTGAGTCAGCTTTACTTATATTCTGAGCTACTGTATTTTTATACTCCCACAATGATAGGGTCATGCCTATAGTGATATGCTGTGCTATTGGTTCCTTAGCCAATCTATTAATATACTTATATGCTATGAAGTGGAGTTATTATAAGCTTCATAACTGACAAACCAACCGTTTTGGATATCGTAATACATTGAGTTATTATAAAACTCAAAAGTTAACACCAACAGTACACGGTGATTGATATCACATACACTCTAGTGGCTGTCTCATATATTTAAGTGAGACCAGATTTTTGATCATCTTAAGTAACTTTATTTTGTATATAGAGGGGATTTAGGTTGTTGTCAGTATTCATAGGCCTGATTTTCTTCAATAAAACCGCTAATTATCTCACAGGACTAGTGTTCAGTGTAGTTTTTTAATGATTTTTGTATGTTACTCCATTTTAGTTTAGATCAATAAAAGTTATATTTTACCAGTATGGAGTTTCACTGTGCTATTTGTGCATACTTTTCTAGGTTTTGGTGCACTTCTTCAATGCACCATCCAATCAACAGTGTTTTAAATGCACTGTTTGTTCACTTGTTCAGGTTGTTCTGAAGAATTTTGTCTCAAATCCAGCGATATACAGTATATACAGTATATTGCTTACAAGCTATGCTTGTGCTAAACAAATAAGGGGTGCCTTACGGCAGAGTTTGCTCTGGGATCCAGTGAGTTCTAGTTATGCCTCTGATATATATATCAGAGGCATATATATATATATATATATATATATATATATATATATATATATATATATATATATAAAATCAGGGTAAAGATAAGCACTCACTGGATTTAAGTACAACAACTATTTATTAGGCAGTGACGTTTCGGGGCATTCACCCCTTCCTCAGACAACCAAAAATGTGATTCAAACAGTGTTAAATAGCAAATCAGACCCCTCCCCCATCTATTATTCAGCCAATCAAAATACATCAAATCAAATCAATAAGAGATGTATGTTAACAAAAAACAATTTCACTTCTGTATAATACCACCATGATATACAATATTAACAAAAAGGTTATGTATAAAATATCAATCTATTGTGACAAAATTGTGTGTATCAGTGACAGCTTATTGAATGGCCATGGAGCCTAACCAGAGTCAGCATAATAAATATCAGCACAATATTCTAATATTGCCCTACAACATATAATGTTATGAACATAAATGGCATACAATTCAATTAGTATAACAGTAAATAACCGCTTACTTTTTCAGCTTAAGTTGTAAGGCAATGTATGAGATCCGCCATTAACGCTCAATCCAGCGTGGTCACCGGTGGGCGTGTAAGCATCCGGGTTAGTTTCAGACAAGCACGCATTGACCGGAGCAGTGTTATGTGTTGCCATGGCAACCTGTCGCAGTACAATTGGTCTTATCAAAACGAGGCTAGTATCTGAATGGCAGCAACAGGTTGTCATGGCAGCTCTATGCCAGATATATAGTACTGTGTGCACAGCTCATATACTATTAGTGTCAGCTAGACTGGGCTAGTTAAGCGTATATATTATAGTCAGATTTAGACACTATTAAAAGTATAGCAAATTTTGGCACATAATATGCACACTCGCCAAATCCGGTTCTCTGAGAGCTGACTCAGTTAGCAGCTGTCAAGAGATACAGCTGACAGCGAATACCTACAATATAGCTACGATTTCAATATAAAGCCAGGGAGCCTCTGCATCATATTAGATCCATTTTTAAGAAACACTTATACAAATCAGTGGACACCTTGTTTCAACTCTTTATCACATATCTATCACTAAATCATAGAATCTGGAAGCAAACTTTGCTATACTTTTAATAGTGTCTAAATCTGACTATAATATATACGCTTAACTAGCCCAGTCTAGCTGACACTAATAGTATATGAGCTGTGCACACAGTACTATATATCTGGCATAGAGCTGCCATGACAACCTGTTGCTGCCATTCAGATACTAGCCTCGTTTTGATGAGACCAATTGTACCGCGACAGGTTGCCATGGCAACACATAACACTGCTCCGGTCAATGCGTGCTTGTCTGAAACTAACCCGGATGCTTACACGCCCACCGGTGACCACGCTGGATTGAGCGTTAATGGCGGATCTCATACATTGCCTTACAACTTAGGCTGAAAAAGTAAGCGGTTATTTACTGTTATACTAATTGAATTGTATGCCATTTATGTTCATAACATTATATGCTGTAGGGCAATGTTAGAATATTGTGCTGATATTTATTATGCTGACTCTGGTTAGGCTCCATGGCCATTCAATAAGCTGTCACTGATACACACAATTTTGTCACAATAGATTGATATTTTATACATAACATTTTTGTTAATATTGTATATCATGGTGGTATTATACAGAAGTGAAATTGTTTTTTGTTAACATACATCTCTTATTGATTTGATTTGATGTATTTTGATTGGCTGAATAATAGATGGGGGAGGGGTCTGATTTGCTTTTTAACACTGTTTGAATCACATTTTTGGTTGTCTGAGGAAGGGGTGAATGCCCCGAAACGTCACTGCCTAATAAATAGTTGTTGTACTTAAATCCAGTGAGTGCTTATCTTTACCCTGATTGAATTTCCTGCTAAGCACCCTGGTCTGCGTTTGGGTTGGCGAGTGAGAGTGCACTTACTTGGAGTCTATATATATATATATATATATATATATATATATATATGAAACAAAAAAGGATAGAGAAGCGCACAAGAAAGGCACTCCTAGTGAAGCCTGTATGCACCAATAGTATGGACAGGACGAAATAAAAATGATTTACACCTGGTAGCAGTTACACACGATCACACCGCTATGTGTAATACAATGTACTGGATACTACCGGTGTCTGTAGAGTATCGGGCAGTACGTGTGGCGGGGGGCGGAGCCTTACTTATTAAGGCTCCGCCCCCCGCCACACGTACTGCCCGATACTCTACAGACACCGGTAGTATCCAGTACATTGTATTACACATAGCGGTGTGATCGTGTGTAACTGCTACCAGGTGTAGAGTGGGCCTAGACTTCTACAATCCACAGCAGCTCAATAACGGACAGAGTGCAAGGTATAAACATCATATACTGGTCCCACCCGTTCGTGCTGCATAGTTTGCCACAGCCATATTGTTTGGCTTTTTTTACTTTTTATATGTGACTTTACATGTTATTGTATAAATAATATAAAAAAAAACTTGATATTTTTTATTACACCTCATGTACTACGTTCTATGACTGCCCCTGTATACCCCACACATACCCTGGCTCTAATAGTGGATTAAATCTCACAATCGCGGTCTGGAGATACAGAGACTACACTGTTACCACCTAGGAGCTGAAGGATCAGAGTGGGAAGGTAAAAAGGGAGAGCAAAAGAAGACATCGACCATACCAAATATAACAAGTGTCTTATCTATACCTCATATCGGATGAGGTTAAATCACGCTAGTGGTTCATTTTTATTTCATCCTGTCCATACTATTGGTGAATACAGGCTTCACTAGGAGTGCCTTTCTTGCGCGCTTCTCTATCCTTTTTTTGTTTCAGAAACCCATTGGGAGGATCCACTTGTTCAAGAGGACACTCTCATTATCAGAGGAAGCAGCAGAGAATACACAGGCACTTGGGAACTGTTACAAGAGTTGTCATAAATTGACCTTGTTGTATACAGCCTACAGACTTATAAGACTGACCGTGCTGGACTAGGCTTGTATCTTAGTGATACTTTTTTCTGTTCTAATCAATATACTACACCTATACTGTATTAATGCATAATATACCATATATGTACATGTAATAATATCTAATACAGTATATGTGTACTTGTGTCCAGGTACACTCCCTATTATCCAGCTATACATTCCTAAGCACAGATATTATCCTTTATTCAAATATATATATATATATATATATATATATATATATATATATATATATATATATATATATATATATATATATATATATATATATATATAAATATATATATATATAAATATAATTAAAGTGTGTTAACAATGATATATGACAAAATGATTGACTGGGAAGGGCTCAAAGGTGCATGTGTATATATATATATATATATATATATATATGTATCTTTATGTGTACATATGCATGTGTATGTATGTATGTGTGCACCTTTGAGCCATTCCCAGTTTAATACCTTGTCACATACCATATCCCTATGAATATTTTTAATATGTATAACTATGAGTTAAATACGTTATTTTAATATGTTTTACATGTGTTTAGTGAAATTTTATATTTTAGCCCTAACACTTTACTTCAGGTCTTGAGCCGAGCTAACATTTTTAGCTCTACTATGTAACCCATGGTGTTAGTGTGGCTGCTCTATCTGCTGAAAGTACAAGGCGCACTATATTAAATGTCTAATGCACTAACATTCTCTGGTAAAAACTTTTTATACCATTTACTTGTAATACCAGTTTGTGTGCTATTCTTGGAGTATGGCTGCAATATTGATAGCACATCCTGAGCTATCAATAGCACACCACTTTTAATCTGGGCTTAAATGTGATATTAATATATCCATTTTACTATATGTGAATTCCACGGCTTTAAAATAAACTTGGTATATAAATATAGGGCAAGATTACAAGTAGAGCATTATTTACGCTCCTGCTTGAGTGTTAACAGCGCTAGAAGGGAGCTGTTTGCGCATGCCGGGTTTCGCTCGTATTACAGGTTGAAAGTAAACTGTTTTAACTTGTGTGCTTACACAACTAGCATAAAAAGCCAAACTTACACTATTGAATGCGCGTTCACATATTCCCCCATAGAAGTGGATGGAGCAGAAAAAGTGGGGAAAAACCCTACTCGCACGCAAATATGATCGCATATTCTCAAGTACACTAGCCTGACATGAAAATATGAATATTTTACATTCCAATGTTCGTCACATAGAAGAATATGTTATATTTTTTTCTCAAATACATATTTCTAAATTTATTTGATGGTATTTTGGTACAAATATATATACAGTATCCCACAAAAGTGAGTACACACCTAACATTTTTATAAATATTTTATTATATCTTCCATGTGACAACACTGAAGAAATGACACTTTGCTATAATGTAAAGGAGTGGGTGTACAGCCTGTATAACAGTGTAAATTTGCTGTTCCTTTAAAATAACTCAGCACACAGCCATTAATGTCTAAACCGTTGGCAACAAAAGTGAGTACACCCCTAAATGGAAATGTCCAAATTGGGCCCAATTAGCCATTTTCCCTCCCCAGTGCCATGTGACTTGTTAGTGTTACAAGGTCTCAGGTGTGAATGGGGAGCAGGTGTGTTAAATTTGGTGTTATCGCTCTCACACTCTCTCATACTGGTTACTGGAAGTTCAACATGGCACCTCATGGCAAAGAACTCTCTGAGGATATGAAAAAAAGAATTGTTGCTCTACATAAAGATGGCATAGGCAATAAGAAGATTGCCAAGACCCTGAAACTAAGATGCAGCACAGTGGGCAAGACCACACAGCGGTTTCACAGGACAGGTTCCACTCAGAACAGGCCTCGCCATGGTTGACCAAAGAAGTTGAGTGCACGTGCTCAGCATCATATCCAGAGGTTGTCTTTGGCAAATAGACGTATGAGTGCTGCCAGCATTGCTGCAGAGGTTGAAGGGGTGGGGGGACAGCCTGTCAGAGCTCAGACCATACGCCACACACTGCATCAAATTGGTCTGCATGGCTGTCGTCCCAGAAGGAAGCCTCTTCTAAAGATGATACACAAGAAAGTCCGCAAACAGTTTGCTGAAGACAAGCAGACTAAGGACATGGATTACTGGAACCATGTCCTGTGGTCTGATGAGACCAAGATAAACTTATTTGGTTCATATGGTGTCAAGCGTGTGTGGCGGCAACCAGGTGAGGTGTACAAAGACAATGTGTGTCTTGCCTAATTGCTGTATATATAAACTCCATGCCCAAGAGGGTTAAGGCAGTGCTGGAAAATAATGGTGGCCACACAAAATATTGACACTTTGGGCCCAATTTGGACATTTCCACTTAGGGGTGTACTCACTTTTGTTGCCAACGGTTTAGACATTAATGGCTGTGTTTTTAGTAGAAATGTGCGATTCGTTTCGGATCGATTTGGAAATTCGCCGAATTCGTAAAATTCGGGATTTGGATCGATTCGAATTTCCGAATTAAAATAGTGCCGAATCTAACGAATAAATCCGAATAAGTTCGGATTTATTCGGTATATTCGGATGGCTATGGATTACACTAGTATTGTACAGTATATTATTTTATATCACTCTGCTATGGGTTACACCTAATATACAGTACATAATACTAGTCTAATTCCACCTAACACTTACCGAAATTCCGAATTCCGAACCGAACCAAATCGAACCGAATTTATTTGAATCCGAAACGAATCTGAAACAAATTGATTCAAATTTTTCCGAATTCAAATTGATCCGAACCGAAATTTGAAAAAATCAGAATCGATCCGAACCGAATTTTTACGCCATGCACATGTCTAGTTATGAGTTATTTTGAGGGGACAGCAAATTTACACTGTTATACAGGCTGTACATTCACTACTTTACATTGTAGCAAAGAGTCATTACTTCAGTGTTGTCACATGAAAAGACATAATAAAATATTTACAAAAATGTGAGGGGTGTACTCACTTTTGTGGGATACTGTATATATATATATATATATATATATATATATATATATATATATATATATATATATATATATATATATATATATATATATAGGTATCTATTTACAAATATATATATAGGAATATCTATTTATAAATACTTAGAACATATTCTGCTATGTACAGAACATTGGAATGTGATTTTTTTACAGTAAATACATAGTGAAACACTTTATTAAATATGGATATTGCATAAATAGGAGTTTACATGTTTTCATCAATTTAACTGCAAAAGGGCTCCAATGCACTTATATAATGTGTACATATGTATTCATATGTATTTATGTGTTTATATGCATATATACAGTATCTCACAAAATTGAGTACACCCCTCAAATTTTTGTAAATATTTTATTATATGTTTTCATGTGACAACACTGAAGAAATGACACTTTGCTACAATGTAAAGTAGTGAGTGTACAACCTGTATATCAATGTAAATTTGCTGTCCCCTCAAAATAAATATTTCTAAGACCCTGAAACTGAGCTGCAGCACGGTGGGCAAGACCATACAGTGGTTTCACAGGACATTTTCCACTCAGAACAGGCCTCGCCATGGTCGACCAAAGAAGTTGACTGCATGTGCTCAGCATCATATTCAGAGGTTGTCTTTGGGAAATAGATGTATGAGTGCTGCCAGAATTGCTGCAGAGGTTGAAGGGGTGGGGTGTCAGCCTGTCAGTGCTCAGACCATACGCAGCACACTGCATCAAATTGGTCGTCCCAGAAGGTAGCCTCTTCTAAAGATGATGCACAAGAAAGCCCGCAAACAGTTTGCTGAAGACAAGCAGACATGGATTACTGGAACCATTTCCTGTGGTCCGATGAGACCAAGATAAACATATATGGTTCAGATGGTGTCAAGTGTGTGTGGCGACAACTAGGTGAGGAGTACAAAGACAAGTGTGTCTTGCCTGCAGTCAAGAATGTTGGTGGGAGTGTCATGGTCTGGGCCTACATGAGTGCTGCCGGCACTTGAAAGATACAGTTTACTGAGGGAACCATAAATGCCAACATGTACTGTGACATACTGAAGCAGCGCATGAGCCCCTCCCTTCAGAGACTGGGCCGCAGGGCAGTATACCAACATGATAACGACCCCAAACACACCTCCAGGATGATAACTGCCTTGCTAAAAAGCTGAGGGTAAAGGTGATGAACTGGCCAAGCATGTCTCCAGACCTAAATCCTATTCAGCATCTGTGGGGCATCATCAAACGAAAGGTGAGGGAGCGCAAGGTCTCTAACATCCACCAACTCTGTGATGTCGTCATGGAGGAGTGGAAGAGGACTCCAATGACAACCTGTAAAGCTCTGGTGAACTCCATGCCCAAGAGGGTTAAGGCAGTGCTGGAAAATAACGGTGGCCACACAAAATATTGACACTTTAGGCCCAAGTTATTATGAGGGGACAGCAAATTTACACTGTTATACAGGCTGTACACTCACTACTTTACATTGAAGCAAAGTGTAATTTCTTCAGTGTTGTCATATGAAAATATATAATAAAATATTTACAAACATGTGAGGGGTGTACTCACTTTTGTGATAAACTGTATGCCTGTAAATACATATATACACATATAAATATGTAAATACTGTACACCTGTACAGACATATGAACATGTTATATAATATATATATATATATACACATACATATACATATTTAGACATGTATATGTATGTATCTCTATAATAAAGCTCTTTGCCTGCCTTTTTTTCTTACATCCTTGAGCCCTTATAACTTTTTTGTGCAGTATTTTTTACGAATAATTTTTATTAGATGGTGTTATTATGAGTGTAACTGTACTTTTAAATGTATTTTTGAAGTGTTTTGTGACACTTTTTAGTTTTTTGAAACAGTTAACAAGAGTTCTGAGGTCGTGCTACCCCGACGCACGTTAACTTCAATTGTGCTCAAGCGATTGCGTTTTCTTTCAACTTGTAATATAAGTGAAAAACCCAATGCGCACAAACACCCGCAATAAACCCCTTTTCGCTTGTGAGTAACTGTTAGAACTCTACTCGTAATCTAGCCCAAATTAACTCACTTCTTCTGTAGAAAAAAAATAGTTCTTGAAAAAGTCAAATGTTTATCATTGTGTTGCTATAACTCTAGCTTAGCTAAACACCAGTTAATTTAATTGTGAAATGTTTTGACAAAATGCCTTTTGTTCTTAACTGCGTTTATTAAAGTATTTATATAAACAATGCATACAATATTTTTGCTACACAATATTGTGCATTGTTTGCCTGTGGTTTTACCCGGTTCCAATGGCTGCCATTGCTGCATGCCCAGGGGGCTATTAAAGCACTATACAATACAGTAATATCTTGTAGTTCAGTGGCATGCATGGGAAAAAAACATTCACTGCAGGTCTATCAAAAGGTGAGTCAGTAACCTTTACTTATAAGTAAATACAATTCAGACTGGTTAAATAGATGGAAATGATGTACTGTAAGTAAGCGCAGCCTCAAACTGGACCATTTAACCCAGTTAAGATGAAGGATATAAGTAATATAAACAGGTATTATTTGGGGAATATAAACAAGTGGGCTTATTTAGAGTTCCTAATGCTTATCTACCATTAAAAAAGGCTACTCGCATATGACAGACCATAAAGTACAGCTGAAGGCTTACACGATTAAAAGACCATTTTATTATGACAAGTCTTTTGGGACTCATTTTAATTACTTGGCTTGTAATGTGCCTACTTTTTAAGAAGCCCAAAGGGAGATGTTTTTTTTTTTTTTTTATCAGCCGTGTGTGGGCTAAGCAAGTTAAAGGAGACATTCCTTTCTTTACAGCATAAATCTCCAAAACTGCTTCTAAAGAATAACAACCCAGAAAAAACCCCACGGGGTATGTCTGTGTGTTTGCTGGTTTAATCGATGAAATAAAAAGTATTTGTAAAAACGAAATCAAGTAAATTATATGTTAAAGTATTATTTCCGGGTTTTTAGAAGAGTTGGCACGGTGTTAAAGGCGGTGTTTTGTAATGACACATATGTAACAAATTAAAAATAATGCTTTGTAGATCAGAAACAATGGATATTAAAAACACATTCCTTATTGGTGGTATAGTGCTTTGGCAGCAATACTTTTAGACATGAGCTGGACTCCAACTAAGATCCTTTTATGGTTTGGCAGTTACTAAACTAAAGCAGTATTATAAGGAGGGGCAGTTAAAGAAAAACGTTTCCCATATAATTGTTCTGTTATTTTCCTTCACTACTATGGAAAGTAATTCACCTCTTCATACAATTGTTCACTTGTTTTGGAAACTTTTATCTGTTCAGCGCTATGTGTGGTCAAATAAAGCATTATTGGGACTAAACCTGATTAGGAGCTAAAGGGAGTAGATCATGTCTTTAAAATCCATCAGCAAAGTCATCTTAAAACAAAATGGATGGGAACTTTTTTGTACGAAAGGGACTAAACATACATTTTTTTCATACTCTCTTAAAGGGACAGTCACAGTGAAACTTTAATTATTCAGATCCATACAATTTGAAACAGCTTTCCAATATACTTCACACTGGAATTAAACGTGGAATGTAATATCCAGGTTCTTAACTAGAATAGAATTGTATTGTGTCAAAGGAAAATACAAAAATATCTCACAGCCCATTTTAAATTCATCATCAATTCCACTTGCTGTCATACAAGATCTGGCTGATTATAAGGTTTTATGTATAAAAAAACAAAAACAAAAAAAACATTAGTGAGAGGAACTATAAAGTCATTCACTACTTGTATAAAAACATTACCTTATTAAACACTCTGGAATAAAAGTCCGGACAGTGGTTCAATAAAAAATTATGTAAAAGTGGTCACATCTGTTATAACAGCTGATTTATTTTGGCTGAACTCCATACTATAAGTTGTAGCTATAACAAGTAAACAACAAGATTATGAGTGAAGTGGTACTTTGCGCTCCCCCTTGTATGTTAACTCCGCAAGATGGAGGCTTAATGCGTGTCGGGAAGTGCGCGTATTACATATTGAAAGAAAAAGCTTTTCGCACTAGCGCTAACCCAACTCACGCAAAAAGCCGAAGTTCAAATAATGCAAACGTGTTAATGTATTCCCCCATAGTGGCCGATATATTAAATGTCGGACGGACATGATCTGCTGTAGCGGATGCTTGTGCAATGCCGCACAGCAGGGGGTGTCAATCATCCCGATCGTATCTGATCTGGATGATTGTGGTCCGCCACGTCAGTGATCTAGAAACATCAGGGGTAGATTGCAGCATCTGCTGCTTGATAAATCTTCCCCATAGACTTCAATAAAGATCGAAAAGTAGAATAAAACTCAAACACCCTTACTCTCATTTTCTCAAGTGCATTTACCTGACATGAAATATAAATATTTGACATTTCATGTCATGTTCTTTACATAGCAGAATATGTTTGATTTATTCTTAAATATAAATGTATGTATATATCTGATGTTTCTTTGTAAAATATATATCTATCTGGAATATATATATATATATATATATATATATATATATATATATATATATATATATATATATATATATATATAGGTTTGAATATATTATATATAGGTTTCTGATAGCATCAGAACGAGGCTCCCATAGAAGCATTGTGAGCACAATGCTTCCCAGCAATGCGAACGTGAGGTCACGTTCGCATTGCTGAAAACTTGTAATACCAGTGCACATTATCATGCGCTGGTATTACACAGTGGAGCTCAAATATCACTTTAATCAAAATGATATTTAGTGTTCCATTTGTAATCTGGTCCTAAGTGTTTGGTAGGCGAAAAAAGAGAAACGATGGCACTACAAGTGGTGTATCCCGATAGTATAAACTATGAAACCCTTATATAGGTTTAAAGGATTAACAATGTTGTACGTGAGGGACCACGGTACTGTACATAAGCAGAGAGAGTAACTGGAGAAGGATTCTAATGCATGGCATTAGAAAAGTATGTACATGAATAGTACTTAACACCAAAATGAAAGAACTAAGCAGAGGGATTCAATAAAGACACAATAGGAAATCCTCCAATAGAAGGGGTGAAGGGATAAAACAACTTTTAATAAGGTGTTAATTAAAATGCCAGTATAACTTTAAAAACACAGTGTGATTGGATGAGTGCATCAACAGTGAATGTAAATTCCCAGAGGGTAAATACCCTAAGTCTAGGCAGACCCCGACTATAGTGGCAGTTTCAGTGTGGGTATACCCTATATGCAATTACTATATATTATATTATTGGCTATGCTGACTAGGTAGGAGACCACCGAATGGCATATAATAATGATAGTAAAGGGAGAGGTGATGGAAATCCACTGTACGAATATCACTGGAGTATTGTTGTAATTCAATATAAGAGTAGAATCTCTAAACATATAACATAATCATGTAAGTTATATCAGAATACTGATCATACAGCTATTGGTGATTCTACATAGATTGGGCTGACTAACTGTAGGCATCATAAAGTCGAGTCGCATTGTTCCACTAGGATTTTATTTGGATCAAGAGGATTGCAGGCAATTGGCTACCGTGAGTTGAATACCCCCAACAGTGTCAAGCAGGTGATTAAACTGTAAATCTTTTTACAGAGTGCCCCCTATATTGCCCTGATGGACAAAGTACTGTGACTTTAAATAGGAACTAAATAGTGCACAAATAAACTACTGACACTCAATATAGTGATTGGGTTTAATTTGTACTGCAATAGATTGCACGCTATTATTTTGTCACGTACTTGGACCAAATACTACAAGTAAGTGGAGGATGCGGTAAAAAGAACCAGCCAGGTGTTAAGCGTCCACAGAATAACGATCGGCCGTGCTGACAGGGGAATCACCCCTAGTGGGTTTCTAGAGCAACTGTGTATGGAAATGCAGAAATAGTATTCTAAACTGCCGCTTATCGGTAGCGTAATCACTTGTATTGTTACCTGAATAACATATGTAATGGAACTAAACATATATTGGTGTTTTAACACAGCCTCACTTACCATATCTCACAATACTTAAAGGATTTGGATTTGGGCACTGACAATACTGATCATTATGTGCCTTATCACATACTTGGGTGAGTAGGTGGCAGGGATACGTAAAATGTTTAAAAATTAGTTTATATTCAGATAGAACAGTCCCCCGCTACAATATAGATTTGAATGACAGTGTAATCTTTCCTAAGGCGAGTTGGAAATTAACTGCTCGTACATGTAATTGTGGAATATGGTGATACTAGTATATCCGCCGTTAGCTGTAATTTTATCTGTCAATGGACAATTAGCTTAAAGGGACACTGAACCCAATTTTTCTAATTTACTCCTATTATCAATTTTTCTTCGTTCTCTTGCTTTCTTTATTTGAAAAAGAAGGCATCTAAGCTATTTTTTTTGGCTTAGAACCATGGAAAGCACTTGTTTATTGGTAGGTGAATTTACCCACCAATCAGGAAGAACAACACAGTGTGTTCACCAAAAATGGGCCGGCATCTAAACTTGCATTCTTGCATTTCAAATAAAGATACCAAGAGAATGAAAATAATTTGATAATAGGAGTAAATTAGAAAGTTGCTTAAAATTGCATGCTCTATCTGAATCACGATACAAAAAAATTGGGTTCAGTGTCCCTTTAAGGTAAACCCACTCACATATCTGCTTGATCTGCAGTTTGGTAAACCCCACAGGGGGATAATCATTAAGCTAATAGTAATTTTACTGCTAGGTATGGCAACACAAATCGTCAGCCATTGACTGCATACATTTAGGTATATTGGGAATTAACTTAAAATATTAGAAGAAATAACACTCATTCGCACAACTGCAATTAAAAAAAGAGACAAAGCGTCCCCATTTGCCCTGACATGTTTCGCCTTTCGGCTTTGTCAAACTGCAGATCAAGCAGATATGTGAGTGGGTTTACCTTAAGCTAATTGTCCATTGACGGATAAAATTACAACTAACGGCGGACTACTAGTAAACCTTTAAGTATTGTGAGATGTGGTAAGTGAGGCTGTGTTAAAACACCAATATATGTTTAGTTCCATTACATATGTTATTCAGGTAACAATACAAGTGATTACGCTACCGATAAGCGGCAGTTTAGAATACTATTTATGCATTTCCATACACAAATGCCCTAGAAACCCACTAGGGGGCGATTTCCCTGTCAGCACATCCAAGTACATGACACAATAATAGTGTGCAATCTATTGCAGTACAAATTAAACCCAATCACTATATTGAGTGTCAATAGTTTATTTGTGCACTATTTAGTTGCTAGTTGGGGGTATTCAACTCAAGGTAGCCAATTGCCTGCAATCCCCTTGATCCAAATAAAGTCCTAGTGGAACAATACGACTCAGCCTTTATGGTGCCTACAGTTAGTCAGCCCAATCTATGTAGAATCACCAATAGCTGAATGATCAGTATTCTGATATAACTTACATGATTATGTTATATGTTTAGAGATTCTACTCTTATATTGAATTACAAAAATACTCCAGTGATATTCGTACAGTGGAATTTCATCACCTCTCCCTTTACTATCATTATTATATGCCATTCAGTGGTCTCCCACCCAGTCAGCATAGCCAAAAATATAATATATAGTTATTGTATATAGGGCATAGAATATCCACAAAGCAAAAAGAGTCAGAGCACCTCCACCGGATGTAGTAGGTGCTTGGTATCTCTCAAATAACTAGGAAGTTGCTTAACTAGTGGTTGGAGTATTTCATCCAACCACTGTGAAATATGCTCAAACAATGAGTTAATACCACTAATGATTGGCCTGCCTACCACGTTGGAGAGAGACTTATGGACATTGGGCAAAAAATTGAAAATTGGAATCACAGGGTAATCCACTAACAAAAATTCTTCAGTTTTATCATCAAGAAAACCCTCCTCTCTTCCATCATCAACAAGTTGCCCAAGTTCCCTTTGAAAATGTCTGGTGGGTTTAAATGCAAGCTTAGTGTACTGTTGGGGGTCATTCAGTTGCCTTAAGGCTTCACTGATAAAATACTGTCTATCCATTACCACAACTGACCCCCCCCCCTTGTCAGCTGCCCTTATCACCAATTCTTTACATTCACCTGGCTTTTTGAGTGTAAGGTTTTTCTTTTTATTATCATTTACACAATAGGTTAAATGGTTAAGGTCTTGTTCCACTCTTTTTTTGGAACTTTTCCAAGATCTCCCCTCTAGATTGAATGGGGTAAAACCTTGAAGCCACTTTCATTGGGGGACCTGTCCCTATCTGTTCATCTGCCATACTGTGTGTAGAAACTCTTTCACTCTGAATTATTTCCATACTTTCAAAGTCACATTTTTCCTGAAAACTTAGACCTCTTTTTACAACTGTTCTATTCCCTTCAGACAGCATCAATGTAAATTCATCATTTATATTCTCACTTTTAAAGTGCTTTTTTAGCATGAGATTTCTGATCAATTTATTTACATCGATTAAGGTCTGAAAGAGATTAAAGGTCTCACTAGGTACATAATTTAGACCAAGGCTCAAAACATTCAATTCTTTGTCACTAAGTTGGTGTGAAGACAAATAAATAACTGTATTTAACTGTATTTTGTCTGTGATCTCCCCCTCCTTGGTAGGAGAGGGTTTTGCATGGGTTTTCCACCTCTTCCCCCCCTTCGGGTTCTTTTGGGCATGTTGGAAAAACCTGGGTCAAATCCAATTTGTCTGATTCTACTGGGCCTCCATAAGGGGGTATATTCTGAGCCTTAGGGTCTCTTCCCGATACCTAGATACTTCACTCGTTTGGTATACTTTGATAATTGATCCCATTTTTTGTTTAGCTCCCAACTATAATGTTGACACTGAATTGGACCTATCTTCATCTCCTGAGGTTGACCCCTCCCCAGAATTCTGCCCTTCCTCCTGTGATTCCCCCTCACTATCAGTGAATGTTACCTTCTTGTATTTTTTGTTATTGGCTTTGTTGTTCTTATTTTTTCCTTGTTTGTTGCCTTTTGTTTTATACTGGTCATTGTCTTTTCTTTAATTAAACCTTTGTTTTCTATTCCATATATAGACCTTGTTTGACTCATAGTCGGATGTGTCCCTGACATATTTATCATGTTTAATTTCCATAATTGCACACTTTGATTCAGCTATGGTTTCCTGCAATATTTTGTCAAACTTGGAGTATTGTAATTCATTTTTTCTCTTATTACACTCCACCTGCAAGGAATCAATTTCGTTAGAAACTGCATTTAACTGTTTGGTTTTAAATTCTAATAATAATTTCATAAGTCTGAGAGAACACTCAGATAACACATCATTCCAATTTTTAATGAAGTCCATATTCTCTACCGGGGAAGTAGGAAATTTGTAAATTTCAGACCTCTTGGAATGAGTCCAGAGTTCAAATATTTCTGGAGGGTCCAAACATCCCATTTTAATCTGGTCTCTTTAATCAATAATGGTTCCTTTGTTTCAAACAATTTACTAAGTGAAAACAAAGAGCAATCAGTTGAGTCCAAGTCACTCATGTCACTCGCTCTATCCACTGCAGGATGTAGTGAATAGTATTGTAAAGTTCCTTCACTGTTCCTAGAAGCTTCCATATTGCACCAATGTAAAAATACAACAAGGAATAAATTGCCCTTTGCTAAGTTGATAGAAGGTTATAAGGAAAATCAGCAGTGCTCCAGCCACTTGCGGGAACAGTTCCGCTTCTTCAAAACAGAAATGCCATCTTGCTTAGCACCTGATAATTACCTATCTCCTTATATATGACAGTCATCAGAAACTAGTCCAATCAATGACTCCCACTGCCAACATCTGATTGACACATTCACATGCACCTCTCCGTAGTGATCACTGCTATTGTAAGTTCAACCAAAAACTATACCACAGTAATAATAGGCACACAAAACGGGAACAGTTACTCACAGCCAAAACCCGGATTTCATCCCCTCTGTCTTTGTCTGGTCTCACCAGCGGATCTTTTCAGGGACTCTACTTACTGCAGATGTCCGATTGCCCGTATTCGGCATTCTCTTCCCTCTAGTCGACTGTGTGTGGCTCTGACATCAGCGTGTGACCGTGGGTCATGTGACCCAGCGAGTGCTCTCCGTGTTCCAACGTAAAGAATATCCACAAAACAAAAAGAGTCAGAGCACCTCCACGGGATGTAAGATAAAAAAATATATACTTTATTCCAAAATGTCAGTTAAAATATTGTTTCAATGGAAGTGACAGCAAAGGTCTGATGATAGTGATTAAATCTGTAGATCCACTGACGCGTTTTGGCCATTAAGCCGTAGTCGTAGTGTGATCAAGTAGCCTGTTCCGGCCCCTTTTAAGCTAAAAGGTTTCCTGTAATTGGTTAAAACCAAATAACTGATTTAACCCTTATCATTCCGATATTGTCGATTATATATTTACAATATAGCGTCATTTCAGCCTTGAAAACAGTGTTTACAGCATATGGAAACATCCTAACATATGATCATCATCTTTCAGAAAATAGTTACAGAGGAATTAGAATGGACATGGTTAACCGTATAAAACATTTAATTCATACAATATATTGTGCAAAATTAATCCAAAATGTATTCACTCTGTTCCTGAATCACCACGTCTATTAAACAGTTGCAGATAAAACATACAGGAACATAACTTGTGAGGGTAGGATGCTCCAATCAACTCTTTCTCACGGCGTTCTTCTGCGTTACCACGTGTCCTGCTCCTCGGCCACTGCGGGTGCACGTAGGGATTACGTCTCTGTCCAGACGCTGCACGTAGAGAAAAACAAGGAAACTCCTCGGCACACCAGGGATAGGTAAAAAGCCAGTCTTTATTCAATAATAAATAAAAGCAAGATCCTCATACAGCAACATGGTAAAAGCAATAGATAAACTGGAACAGGGGGAACATCACCTCCTGTGACATCATACGCGTTTCATGCCTCTGGGGCACTTGTTCACTGATAGAGAACAGGTGGTGAAGGTGCTCTTAATATACAGATTTCTGTCCAATGACATAACATCAATTAAAACACATCTCATTAACCCCTAAGTTCCTGTCAAAAACAAAAAATTCTAGTCTATATAGCCTCTCTGTGTGGCACCCATTACAAAAGTGTGTGCATATATGTGCACTGCAACATAAGTTTAATTGATTGTATCACAATTTAGTATAAACCATTATGCTATTATTTATCGTTGCGTAAAATAATGCAGTATTAATGCAATAAAGCAAAAAATAGAATAAACCCAAGTATAAATGTAGGTATATAACTAAATTGGACATCAAGACCTGATCCTCACTGAAATGTAAATTACACTTTGAGAAAAAGTTTATAAAGCGTTAATTTAAGTAGTATTATACATATAAAGACACTTTTTCATTGCAATACATTATGAGTGGTAGGTCAACGTTGAATAAACATATTTACATCCATTCTGGAATTCAAACCCGTAGGTACCCTGGTTTTTAAATGAAGAATCCAAAAGACCTCTCTTTCATCAAGTTTCTTTTCCCTATCTCCACCCCGGGGATGTCTAGGTATGAAGTCTATGCCCTGTACTTTCAACAGTGTTTTGTCAGAATTATGAAAATTTATGAAGTATTTGGCAATGGGCGTTTTTGAATCAGGGTCCTCTATGGACCTTAGATGTTCCATGACCCGGTCCTTCAAGGACCGTTTAGTACGTCCCACATATTGAATATTACATCCTTGACAAGTCAATAGATAAATTACGTGTGTACTATTGCAATTTATAAAATATCTTATATCACTTGTTTTACCTAGTGCTTCTGATCTGCAGGTATTGCCCCTGAACGATATGAGAGCACGTTTTGCATCGTGAGGCATTACATTTGTAACACCCCTTACATTTTTGTAACCATGTGTCATTGACAACTCTGGGCAACATAGAGGGTGATAATATGTTTCTCAAAGTCTTTGCTTTGCGTGATACAAATTTGCAACCTCCCTCTAGGACTTGATTTAGTTTTTCGTCACTCTCTAAGATTGGTAGACTCTTTTTAATTATTTTACAGATCTTTCCATACTCCATACTATATGGTGTTACAAAAATTGGTACAGAAGAAAAGGATTTCTCATTGCTCTCCTTTTTTGCCCCTTCTGTCTTTTTTATAAGTCAGGAGTTCTGACCTAGGGACCTTATCTACTTCAATTTTTGCTTGTGTCAAAATAGTTTTTGGATAGCCTCGTGATTTTAATCGCTTCACGGTATCTGCAGCGTGCTCTTCGTAGGTTTTCGGATCAGTACAGTTCCGTTTTACTCGAATGAGTTGGCTTTTGGGGATGGAGGCAAGGAGATGTGATGGATGACAAGAGTCATATTTAAGGATGCTATTACCCGACGTGGGTTTACGGTATAATTCAACCTGGATTACTTCACCCATTGGTCTAATGGTCACATCCAAAAAATTTAAAGAATCTACACTGGATTCTATTGTGAAGTTGAGGTTTAACCTATTACTTGACACATATTGGTGAAAAGAATCAATAGACTCATTATCTCCATCCCAGATAAATACCAGGTCGTCTATGTAGCGACCATAATAGATAATGGATTGCCTAAAAGGGTTTGTATCTCCAAAGATGTGGAAGAGCTCCCACCAACCTAAAAATAGGTTGGCGTATGATGGCGCAAACTTGGCGCCCATGGCCGTTCCACATCTTTGGAGATAGAAACGTCCTTCGAAAAGAAAAAAATTGTGAGTCAACAAATATTCCGTGGCTTGCAACAAAAAGGATATTGTAGCCTCATCATAATTAGATCTGTATCTTAGAAAAAATTCTAATGCCTCCAAACCTTTTAGATAAAACATATACGCCTAGATTTAGAGTTTGCCGTCAAAAGCAGCGTTAAGGGCTCCTAACGCTGCTTTTTAACCGCCCGCTGGTATTTAGAGTCAGCCAGGAAAGGGTCTAACGCTCACTTCCAAGCCGCGACTTTTCCATACCGCAGATCCCCTTACGCTAATTGCGTATCCTATCTTTTCAATGGGATCTTCCTAACGCTGGTATTTGGAGTCTTGGCTGAAGTGAGCGGTAGACCCTCTACCGACAAGACTCCATCCACAGGAAAAAGTCAGTAGTTAAGAGCTTTCTGGGCTAACGCCGGTTTATAAAGCTCTTAACTACTGTGCTCTAAAGTACACTAACACCCATAAACTACCTATGTACCCCTAAACCAAGGTCCCCCCACATCGCCGCCACTCTAATAATTTTTTTAACCCCTAATCTGCCGACCGCACATCACCGCCACCTACATTATCCCTATGAACCCCTAATCTGCTGTCCCTAACATCGCCGACACCTACATAATATTTATTAACCCCTAATCTGCCCCCAACATCGTCGCTACCTTACCTACACTTATTAACCGGTAATCTGCCGACCGGACCTCGCCGCTACTATAATAAATGTATTAACCCCTAAAGCTAAGTCTAACCCTAACCCTAACACTCCCTAAGTTAAATATAATTTTAATCTAACTAAATAAATTAAATATTATTAACTAAAGTATTCCTATTTAAAACTAAATACTTACCTGTAAAATAAACCCTAAACTAGCTACAATATAATGAATAATTACATTGTAGCTATTTTAGGATTTATATTTATTTTACAGGCAACTTTGTATTTATTTTAACTAGGTACAATAGCTATTAAATAGTTATTTACTATTTAATAGCTACCTAGTTAAAATAATTACCAAATTACCTGTAAAATAAATCCTAACCTAAGTTACAATTAAACCTAACACTACACTATCAATAAATAAATTAAATAAATTAACTACAAGTACCTACAATTACCTACAATTAAATAAACTAAACTAGGGGGGCGGAGCCAACTTTCTATATGACAAGACATGTTTCAGGGAGCTCCTGCGGATAATATACATTTAATAGATTCTATAGAGGCAGATTTCATCAAATTTAGAGAGAAAAAGCCCACATCGCAAGTTAATTCATTAAAACCTCAACTTTTCCTCTGGAAAGTTATGACCCAGTGCATATAAAATGGCGGCTCATCCTTATGCTATATTGCGTCTACTAATATCCTGAAAAAGTCTTCAAGCTTGAGCCTGCTAGAGGAAAGGATCCCTTAACGTGAGCGGTATATATATTTATACAAGAAAACTAATTTGTTTCTGACCCTCACGCTTCAGCTATGGCACCGAGTGAGGAGGAATTTTATCTTGCAATACATGCGGCCTTACAGGAAATAGAGCTTCGAATGGCTGTCGGATTCACCAGTATTTCAGACGCCATGAGACTTGGCATGACACATCCTGAGATCCCAGTATGCGGCAAGACAGAAAACGCACTACAGCCGACTCACAAAGAAAGATTTGACTCACCTGAGGAGCTGATCACAGTAACTACAGAGGGCCTTCTCACGGATGTGCCTAGTCCCAATGAAGATACCGCTCCATGCTGCGACAGCTTTGACTGGGGGAAAGCGGTTTACCCCCGAGAACAGGAAGATAAGCAACGGATTGTGCAGTTGGAGTCCCCTGTAGGGATCAAACCGGTAGGCTGGTCATCTGAGATTGGGAATCAAGAGGAGCAGTCCCTACCGCTCTACATCTTTGACGTCTGCAATTATACCATTAGTGCACATCGCTACAGTCCCCCTGAATGCACATATGACATGGTGCTATACGTCCTGCTGTCATATGAGGTGCACCACTCGATTTTGCCCATACCGGGCTCTTACCACATGCTCCTACAAAGTGCCCGAGATTCAATCTGGGACCCGGGGGGGTCACAATACCTCTAGCTATCTGCAGGGTTTTTGCCACTCGATCCTGCAAAGGGACTACAACCCAGCTTGAGATCCAAGAGGACACTCTTCATATATATACATATCTACTACTAGCCTTTGTGTCGGCCCAATAGCTAGTGAGGACTCTTACAGCCGATCAGTAATATTTGTTTTTGCATGTACTTTTTCTGGATCTTTATTTCATGATCGGTGGGAAACTTGTTTCTATAGATATCCCTATTGAATATGCTAGCCACTTCCTTAACATACAGTACCCCACACCTTAAATATATGTAGTACTACTTTCCCATCAGGTCGTAGCAGGTGTTGGTTATATGCCATATTAAGTGTTCTTACTTATGCTAACAGTGATACATGATCTTCTCTTGCTTTGACATACCTGTGTTTACTGAAATAACACTGCCTATCGCCTATGGTTATAAAGCACCATATATATATCATAATTATGGGCCCTGTGGCTCTTGATGCTACAGAGTAGTTGGTACATACACAGATACCTCCCTATTGGGATTTATTATATGTTTAATTGTCTCACCGGAAGCCACAGAGGTTCATGTCTTTCACTACTTTAGCATTCATAGTCGGTGGCCCAGCTTTTATCCCGTGACAGCTTAAGTGAATAGCTCATCAAATTTATAGTTATATAAGAGTATACACTATGCAAACTTACTTTAGACATTGTTATTTACTTTATGTATAAGGGATGGTTTCTTATCAGCCTGTCAGCAAGAGATCCATAGCTCTCTTTAATATGCAGGAGATATGCAGCATAGACTTTGTGGTAACATGCACTATGTCCTCCTGTAGCTATTTATAAATGCCCTATATCTAAGTTAACTAAGCATCCAATTTTTTTTTAAGACATATATATAACGAACCTCTGTTAATATTTATGTGTCCCCAAGTTCTATTTATATATCTGTCTCCGACTGCTTTAGATGTGTACCTATTTGTGTCTCAGAGAAAACAGACTAAGTGGTGAATATTACCTTGCATGAGTGAGTATCTGTGTTTATGTATATTTATACATGCATGTGTGTGTACCACTTGAAATACCCTCTCATATATTCTCACCGGGTTATTACAGAAATTCTTTGAACTAATTATGCTATGTTTATGCTTTGTTGTATTTATGTTCCTAGGATATGGCATTCCTTATGTTGAGTTAATACTAAATTACTAGTTTCTGGTGGGCTCCTCCCCTCCCTTTCCCGCCGGTACTGGTTGCCTGCGGGTCATATCCCTATGCCTTTCTCCCACATCACCTATAGTTGGTAACTCCCTAGGAGAGGGGCTCACCTGAAAAATTTCTCATGCTCCGTGCGCACTAATATCCCCCTCCTCAATTAATAATGCTGGGAGCTACCCCTATCCATTTTATAGAGAGTCAATCCCTAGTCTTGGTCAGGATACAGTTGTATTATATGTCTAATTCTACTCCAGTCTGCATATCCCGTATATTAAGATTCATTCTGGTATATAAAGCATTGTTCCCAGGTTATAATGAGACTAATGAAAGATCTCCACTATATCCCTTTAATTAAGTATTCCAATTTATACTCTGTCTAGATAATATCAGGAGTGTACTTGCCAATTAAAACTAGTGCTCACTTAGAGTCCTGATAACAGGGAGTTTAGGATTGACGTCACAACTGGCTCCGCCCTCCATCCTCCCCCCCCTTATTACATATCGAGCGGCTCTTGCCCGCTGCATCCCTCCCCCCCTTTACTCTGTAAGGCTAATCCCTCCCCTGGCCCTAATTGTTTCTGAGTGGACGCTTTAATTTACTTTCTATATGGCCTAGGGAGGACTATTTTTGTTTTATTGTTATTATTTTTATTATAAAACTGGAGTCTTATAGTTAATTGCCCAAATTCTATAACATTACGTGCGATGTTTGGATTTATTATACCCTTAATGTAGGGTTTTGTTTGTAACACTTATTCAACAATATTGTATTTGCACTTTTCTGTAATTGCTTTGGGGCATAACCTTGGTTGTAATTGTTTATGACTTCAATAAAAAATATATTAAAAAAAAAAAAAATAAACTAAACTAAATTACAAAAAACAAAACACTAAATTACAAAAAATAAAAAAATTTACAAGAATTTTAAGCTAATTACACCTACTCTAAGCCCCCTAATAAAATAACAAAGCCCCCCAAAATAAAAAAAATCCCTACCCTAATCTAAATTAAAAAACTTAACAGCTCTATTACCTTACCAGCTCTTAAAAGGGCTTTTTGCGGGGCATGCCCCAAAGAAATCAGCTCATTTGCCTGTAAAAAAAACACAATACCAGCCCCCAACATTACAACCCACCACCCACATACCCCTACTCTAACCCAAACCCCCCATAAATAAACCTAACACTACCCCCCTGAAGATCTCCCTACCTTGAGTCGTCTTCACCCAACCGGGCACCGATGGACCAAAAGAGGGCATCTGGAGTGGCAGAAGTCTTCATCCTATCCGGGCAGAAGAGGACATCCGGACCAGCAGACATCTTCATCCAAGCGGCATCTTCTATCTTCATCCATCCGACCAGGAGCGGCTCCATCTTCAAGACCTCCGGCGCGGAACATCCTTCTTGACCGACGACTAGACGATGAATGAAGGTTCCTTTAAGTGACGTCATCCAAGATGGCGTCCCTCGAATTCCGTTTGGCTGATAGGATTCTATCAGCCAATCGGAATTAAGGTAGGAAAAATCTGATTGGCTGATTGAATCAGCCAATCAGATTCAACCTCAATCCGATTGGCTGATCCAATCAACCAATCAGATTGAGCTCGCATTCTATTGGCTGTTACGATCATAGAATGCGAGCTCAATCTGATTGGCTGATTGGATCAGCCAATCCAATTGAACTTGAATCTGATTGGCTGATTCAATCAGCCAATCAGATTTTTCCTACCTTAATTCTAATTGGCTGATAGAATCCTATCAGCCAATCGGAATTCGAGGGACGCCATCTTGGATGACGTCACTTAAAGGAACCTTCATTCTAGTTGTCGGTCAAGAAGGAGGTTCCGCGCCAGAGGTCTTGAAGAGGGAGCCGCTCCTCGTTGGATGGATGAAGATAGAAGATGCCGCTTGGATGAAGATGTCTGCTGGTCCGGATATCCTCTTCTGCCCGGATAGGATGAAGACTTCTGCCACTCCGGATGCCCTCTTTTGGTCCATCGGTGCCCGGTTGGGTGAAGACGACTCAAGGTAGGGAGATCTTCAGGTGGGTAGTGTTAGGCTTATTTAAGGGGGTTTGGGTTAGAGTAGGGGTATGTGGGTGGTGGGTTGTAATGTTGGGGGGTGGTATTGTGGGTTTTTTTACAGGCAAAATAGCTGATTTCTTTGGGGCATGCCCCGCAAAAAGCCCTTTTAAGGGCTGGTAAGGTAATAGAGCTGTTAACTTTTTTTAATTTAGATTAGGGTAGGGATTTTTTTTTTATTTTGGGGGGCTTTGTTATTTTATTAGGGGGCTTAGAGTAGGTGTAATTAGCTTAAAATTCTTGTAATCTTTTTTAATTTTTTGTAATTTAGTTTAGTTTATTTAATTGTAGGTAATTGTAGGTACTTGTAGTTAATTTATTTAATTTATTTATTGATAGTGTAGTGTTAGGTTTAATTTTAACTTAGGTTAGGATTTATTTTACAGGTAATTTGGTAATTATTTTAACTAGGTACACACACACAAACACACACATACATACACACAAACACGCACAAATACATACAAACACACTAATACATACACACATACATACACACAAATAAACACACATACATACACACATACACACAAACATACACACATACACATACAAACACACAAGCACACACATGCATACACACACATACATACACATACATACACACAAATACATACATACAAACACACACAAATACATACACACAAACACATAAACACACAAACACACACATACATACACACAAATACATACACACAAACACACAATCACACATACACACATACATACACACAAATACACAAAAACACGGTAGAACCTTACCCAGACCCTATGCCATATACCTTACGTCATCAATTG